>NC_088366.1:14735003-14740003 GCF_034508935.2 Berghia stephanieae | reverse complement strand
GTTTATTCTTTCCCCTTCCTTTTTCGTTTGATTTAATTGAAGTAGCATGGCTAGTTATCTCATTAAAAAATTTTAAAAATATGTAACACAAGTTACTCTACATCTCTCCCTAAATAGTAACACATAATGATAATATGTTATAACGGAACTTTCAAATATACCGCTTGTTTATCCGGGCTGAGTTTTAAATTATATGCCTGAGGGTGAGGGGGGGTGGGGGAGGGGGATAAAGACGTAAGTAAGTGTCCCAATTTGAAAATCAAGATCAGCCTTAGCCACCATTATGAAGACCTGGGCATCCAAAGATCAGCATAATAATTATCAAAATAGGTCACATTTTCACACAACGTGACAGCTTTTCTTCTCTTTGGCTCAAAAACATGGATAATGACCAAAATCCTACAGCAGACAATGCAAACCTTTCTGAGAAAATTTTAAAAATCAGAATACCGGATGTGATTAGCAACAAAAGAATTGTGGAAAAAGCAAATCAGGAACTTGTCTTTCATCCAGAGATGGAAGTGGTGATGGATTGGTCATACCCTCCGAGAGCCGACAAACACACAAACTTTCACGCCGAAAGGAAAAGACAAAGGGGGCGATCGACAAACAGCTAGAGATTTGTTTGTCTGTTTTAGGGGTTTTAAGACGTTTGCAAAACAATTAGGTCATTTCAGTGCCAGTTAAAAGGAAGATGGCAGAGGACAAGTTGCTGATATGAAATTAAAAGCACCAAAGAAAAATTAAGACAAAGTGGAATTTCCATACAGGGAATAGAAGATCCCACGGGCAATCTATCGATGAGTCTAATTTGTTTTCCCTAAATGTCCCAATCCGTTACAAAGGACAGTACATTCAAAACTAGAAAACAATGACATCATATTATAGTTCTGAGGTGATTTACGAAGATTAAGATATCATCTCTAAAAAAAACCCCGGTGCAATACATTTGAATTTTCTCCCTCCAAGCTAAGAAAATGCCGCCAGGACCAGTAAAGAACGAACAGTTTCAATCAAAACAAAAACAGAGGGCAAAGTGGAAAGGGAAAACATATGGAATGATGGAAGACACGGGAAAATGACCTACTTGTCCACCTGAGAGGTCAGATACCGTAAACGAGAGAACAACATTTACCAAACATTAGAAAAAATCAAGGGATATGGAATCAGTTGAAAAAATGAGGGAATTTGACCCAGCAGAGGATGGGATGGAGACAAGTTGTTGATGTTCTATGTATCATGGATAGACCAAAGGCTTAAGTAAATCCATATAAGCAAACGGACCCATCGGCTTCTTTATTATGAGGAATATTTTGAGAATTTTCCCATTGCCTCCGAGAATAATCATAACAATTTGGAAAACAGACTCGTAAATAAATACAAGTAGACTCAGCCCAGTTTTCATGTTGACTAAAACTTTCTTTTCTTAGGAACTGCCCAAATCATTGCATGAAACATCATTACATTTTATGAAAGAATGCTTGACAAGTTCAAAGATGAACACACAAGTAATATGTTTACCAGGTGGGTCTTGGCAATCTTCAGGATACTTGGCCGCCATTTTTATCACATTCAGTTCTCAAGAAGCCCTTCAAAATAAATTTTTGAAGAAGAAAATTGTTTAATCATGCCTAAACTTTGTGATCCAATTACAACACTCAATACACATTTGTAATGTCATCCCGATGGATTCTAACTTGGATAAAAATTTGTAATGTCATCCCGATGGATTCTAACTTGGATAAAAATTTGTAATGTCATCCCGATGGATTCTAACTTGGATAAAAATTTGTAATGTCATCCCGATGGATTCTAACTTGGATAAAAATTTGTAATGTCATCCCGATGGATTCTAACTTGGATAAAAATTTGTAATGTCATCCCGATGGATTCTAACTTGGATAAAAATTTGTAATGTCATCCCGATGGATTCTAACTTGGATAAAAATGTGTAATGTCATCCCGATGGATTCTAACTTGGATAAAAATTTGTAATGTCATCCCGATGGATTCTAACTTGGATAAAAATTTGTAATGTCATCCCGATGGATTCTAACTTGGATAAAACATTCTTTTGTCTTTAACCAGTTAACTGGCGCACTCTGGAAAAACTGGTGTTTAAAAAGTTGACCACAAAACTCGTCCTTCGAATATCGATCGATTTAAATGAACCTCATCTCGTCAAAGACTCTCAAACCTGGGATTACTACTACTACTACTACTACTACTACTACTACTACTACTACTACTACTACTACTACTACTACTACTACTACTACTACTTTATTAACAAAATCAACAACAGCAACAACAACAACAACAACAACAACTACTACTACTACTACTACTACTACTACTACTACTACTACTACTACTACTGCTACTACTGCTACTACTACTTACTACTACTACTACTACTACTCTATACTACTACTACTACTACTACTACTACTACTACTACTACTACTACTACTACTACTACTACTACTACTACTTCTACTACTACTACTACTACTACTACTACTACTACTTACTACACTACTACTACTACTACTACTACTACTACTACTACTTCTACTACTACTACTTCTACTACTACTACTACTACTACTACTACTACTACTACTACTACTACTACTACTACTACTAACACTTTAATAACCAAATCAACAACAGCAACAACAACAAATCAACAACAACAACTACTACTACTACTACTACTACTACTACTACTACACTACTACTACTACTACTACGACTACTACTACTACAACTGCCGGAAAATGTACTGCTGAATACCGAAATCCACCCAAGTCTTGTCGTGAGTGTCATAAAATGTTAACTACTAATCATCAGCGTTCCATGATTTTTATTTCCTTTTATCAGTTATCATTAATTATTTTTTATGGGTGTATTTCTGTAGTTATCTATTTATTTTGTGTATTTACTTATTCGTGAATTTTTATTTGCAATAATTTGTTGTTTTTTGTTTTGTTTTTTGTTGTTTTTTTTTGGGGGGGGGGTTGTTTTTTTTAAATTTTGTTTTTTTGTTATTGGTGACTGATTTATTCATATTTATTGATTCAAATATTCGTTTTTTATCATTTCGATTTTTTCTCTCTGATTATTTATATTTTTAGACTGCATATTTCATATAAATTCAATATCCATATTAGTGTGTGTGTGTAGTGTGTATAAGAAAAATATTAAATTAAACTGGCAAAATGGCGGCAAAGGTTGAATGTGTTTCATTCATGAGGTTTTAAAAAAAAGAGAAATAAAAACTACTAATCGTCTTCACTGGAGGTTATCGATAGCTCAGTTGGTAGAGTATTGGTATCATAATTAAAGGGACCGAGATCGATCCCGGGATGCAGTCGAGATTTTTTTCTCCCTCCTCCCTCTGTCCCCCAGCAGTGATTGGGTAGCGGTGTCTGTTAGATCTGGCGGAAATTACTTTGGGATAGATCAGCATCCTATCCAAAGGGTATGAAGCAATTGCTATTGTCCGTTTCACGCTATAGAAACTGGGATAAACTCCGGCTTCATGGGCCTAATGGATCTGAAGAAAGTAACTCAAAACATGTGTTATATTTACTATTGTGACCAACCGGTATTTGCATGGGTGGACAAAATCCCGAAAATAAAGGAAAATTATATCAAATATCATCTAATTGAAAACGAAAATGAAAAGGAGAATCGGCCGTCGCAAAGATGATGCTAATAAATTGAAACCAATAATGAAAAACACATATTTTGAAATTAACTCCAAGATATGTATATTGAAGACACACACACATTCACATATAATATTTTATGTGAGTGTGTGTGTGTGTGTGTGTGTTCGTGTGTGTGTGTGTGTTCGTGTATAAATACACATCATAAAAAATTATATATAATATATATATATATATATATATATATATATATATATATATATATATATATATATATATATTAAATGTTTGAGAGTTTTTTCCCAAAACAGGGCCCATTGATATTTGGGGGACGAGTTTACTGGCCAATTTTTTTTGAAATATGTGTCTTTCCAGAATATATCAGTTAACTGGTTAAATTTAAATTAATCTATTATGATCTTGTTCCCTCGACGTGATAATATTACGTAATCAGTAATAGAATTCCCGATGATACGTGTATATATATATAAAATATATATATATATATATATATATATATATATATATATATATCATGTGAGTGTGTGTTTTTGTGTGTGTGTGTGTGTTCGTGTACAAATACACATCATAAATATATATATATATATATTATATATATATATATATATATATATATATATATATATATATATATATATATATATATTAGAGAGTTTTTGCCAAAAAAGAGGGTCGAATGATATTTGAGGGTCGAGTTTACTGGCCAAATTTTTTGAAAATGCGTCTTTCCAGAATATAGCACTTAACTGGTTAAATTCAAATTCATTCTTCATTATCTGGTTCCCTCGACATGATAATATTACGAAATCAATAATGGGAATTCCCGATGATACCTAATGTATCGTACCGTAATGCCTACGGAAAGAAATGAATCAAATAATATTTAGACAAGAAAGAATATATGGCAGAGATTTACCATCGGGAAATCCCAAAACCACGTCATCGTTTTGTTGGTCGTAAATATGCTTTGAAAAGGTGGGGGAGGGGGGGGGGGGGGGGGGGGGGGGGGGGAGAGAGAGAGACGTTAAACAAAATGTAAAAAGATTTTTAAAATATTGGAATAGGGAAACAACAGACCTTACATGATTTGTGACCTAACGCCTCAAAACGTTATATCAGAGTGGTTTACATGCTAATTTTGAATTCAAAGTCATAATTATAAAGTTTTGGCTCGGTTTGTATGCTTTAAAAGGAGAAATAGATATAGAAGGAACGAAGTAACTGTCACCCAGCCCTTTGTTAAAATGTAAATTATATTTTTTCAGACTATAAAGGTTAAAGGTTACACACAGTCTTGTGATT
>NC_088366.1:14720003-14730003 GCF_034508935.2 Berghia stephanieae | reverse complement strand
ATGCCTTTTTAACTATTATCTTATAGTATGAGCCTTCAGTTCTCAATCAACATACAATGCGTACACTTTTGAAAATTCCGCCAGTTGTTGTATATTTTATCAATACTAGTCGATTAAACATTTAAGCTGTTTTATTGTTGACTCGAAACTTTAAAATAAAGTATATTTTGGCGACCTTAAATGCTTGCTTATCATCCGGAGTAAACAGCCCACAGATCCTGAGCATCACTCAAAATTTTAACACAGATGGCTGAAAAAAATGCATCGTGTCGTTAAGTTTTGCGTTGCAATTCATTTATTGTCAGTGTGTCAAAATATTGTGAGAAATACTAACTGGGCCTGACCTATTTGTGTGTTTGACATGTACGAAGGATATCTTAGGTCTTTTCATACAGGAAGTAGATTGTCAAGGAAACAAAACGGGGTAAATGGCAGGAAATATTCTGATTGGTTAATGCTTACTAACGGGCGAATCATCAGTTTAGCAGTGACGGCGAGGTGCAGGCGAACTTGTTTTTGTTTTTAAGGTTTTTACGGCGCTTGCAAGACATTAAGGTCATATCAGCGCCAGTAAAAAGAAGAAAATTGAATAGTCAAAAGATTATAGATTTACAATTAAATCAGCCAAGAAAAAGTATGAGAAAGGGGAATGGTACAAATAGGAAACAGATGCAGATTCCAAGAGCATACTGTCATTGTACTTAGTTTGAGATCACCTAAAAGTTTCATCCAGACACCAGCACAGGTCCCCACTAAGAGGAATACACTCAAATGCTTACAGAATATAACCAAAATAGAAAGCATAAAAAACACAACAGAGAGATGATTTACAAGGAAAAAAAATATAATCTCCCAAAATATTAACTTTACATTTGACTGTTTCCCTCTCAGCTAAGGACTCCAACAAAGGCTAGGACAAAACCGACCAATCCCATTCCAAGACAAAGACAGAAATAAACTTGGAAAACAGATATAGGGCTATAGAAGACACAGCAAGTACCTCCTGCCCACTATGGGAGGTCAGGAACCCCACCCAGGCAGGCGGACTTGACTCGATGGTGTCGACATTTTCCACGTGAATTTCTCTTCGACGCGTTGTAATAACTGGTGCATCGTTGCCGGCTCTGTGTTGATGGGAACAGTGACTATACTGAAGCTTAAAATGATAAAAGAAAAAGACATAAACACGATGTTTCAGTCTACCCTTGTACATTGTGTAGCGTAAGTGTATTTTCGCGGTGTAGAAAGATTTTATTTTCAATTTATACGTTGTCTGGATTAGACAATTCGTGCCTTTTGCATGAATCATTTTTGCTTCATTGTTTTCTTTAATAAATTGTTTTTTGTATTTATTTTCAATTCCATTGTATTTATTTTCCAACAATAGTCTATCTACACGTTTTCATATTTCACTTTCTAAACTGCATTACACAGTTGCTCTCCGCCTCCTCTTTTCACTTAATTAATTGCACATCTTTTAGAAATATATATTGTTCTATTTTAATTCGTGCTTCCTTACAAAGGAGCATACTATTTACTGCCCATCAATGTTTTTGTTATTCATCTTTACAACGCCACTACCACATTATCTCATCCGTGTGTAGGTGTGGTTAAATCTACGCAAAATAACAATCAAAATCTATCTTCTCTGTCGGCTTTTCCTCTTGACAACCCATTATCCTTCTTCTGTTCAATAATCGTTTTCACACCCTTTAGCACCGAGTCCCACAATAGTGTGCAATTCAATTTACAAATCACAGTAGTGATTCATTCATCCTGTTTTGTTGATAAATGGGGAAACCCGAAACGTCCATTTTATCTGTTTTCGTATATCAAATTGAAGCTTAGACGTCTACATTCAATTTCATTGTTATTTATTCCATACACAGTATTAAAAAAGTGCAAATTACGTGGCATCGGGAATTCCCATTATTTAGCTGTTATTAGAATATTTGTCTCGAGACTTATTTTTGGTAATAAATCTTGCCCTTGCAAACTTTATTGAAATTTTAAAAATAAAAGCAACCTAGTATTAGTATACATAAAAAAGAAACAGTTTGCATGAATCTTTTTTTGCGTCATTGCTTTCTTTAGATACCTTCCATATACGATATAAAAAAAGGTACAAATTCCGTGGTATCGGGAATTCCCATTATTTATCTGTTATCAGTTAATTTGTCTCGATACTTATTTTTGGTAATAAATCTTGCTCTTGCAACATTATCGTGTTGTTTTGAGGGTTTTTCTATTACAATAATGACGTCATAACAATTTGGGTTATCAGACCTACAAATCTGCAAACCTCGTTTAGATCGACAGAAGATCTGATTCTCATAACCCAAATTGTTATGGGTTCATTATAATAATAATAATAATAATAATAATAATAATAATAATAATAATAATAATAATAATAATAATAATAATAATAATAATAATAATAATAATAATAATAATAATAATAATGATAATAATAATAATAATAATAATAATAATAATAATAATAATAATAATAATAATAATAATAATAATCGTACTCATAGTTCACGTCCGTGTCAGGCCATGAGCTTACGAAGGCTACGGCCAAAGAGCCAAACGTGGCGGCGTGATAAGGGTTTTTACTGTACTCTCCTGGTATTACGTGTCATGAGGTAGACCGAGTGAGGTTTCCCCTAAAACTATATTTCTATGAACCACGTATAGAATAGATCAATGCCTCTTTTATTCTTATCAAGTATAAAAGGCCCAAACTGTTCACGAATGCTCTACACCCATCTGATATGTAGGAGAGACAATACAAAGTGATTCTTTTCGATTTGACAATCATGAGTCATAAAAAATTGTTTTGGCCTTCGTTTTCTGAGATAGCAGGTAAGTAGTTAAAAATAAAATCATCTCCAGTCCTACTCTTCTTCTTCTTCTTCTTCTTCTTCTTCTTCTTCTTCTTCTTCTTCTTCTTCTTCTTCTTCTTCTTCTTCTTCTTCTTCTTCTTCTTCTTCTTCTTCTACTTCTTCTTCTTCTTCTTCTTCTTCTTCTTCTTCTTCTTCTTCTTCTTTTCTTCTTCTTCTTCTTCTTCTTCTTCTTCTTCTTCTTCTTCTTCTTCTTCTTCTTCTTCTTCTTCTTCTTCTTCTTCTTCTTCTTCTTCTTCTTCTTCTTCTTCTTCTTCTTCTAACAGTTATGATTTGACGATGCTTAGAAAAATAAGCTGAAGAAGAAAAATGACATTTATTTCACCTTTTATGCATAAATAAATTAACTGCTTTGTTCAAAATGTCATCCCTGCCTCGATCCGGTACGACGTCGAGAGGTTCAAGAATGTTTAAATCTCAAGAGGTTTTATCTGAATTCATCCACCCCATTGAGAACAATGAAAGTTGTTCCTATAACCCCTGGAGTCTCAAATTTAGTGATGCTATGCGTTTCAAAAACTCACAATATCCGCTGGCCGGATATAATATATAACGTACCAACGCCATAAAACTATGTGTAACCTTACACGATTATATTCTAATTGACATAATCAACTTCTGTCTAAAAACAATTACAACGAGCTGAGTGACGTCAATTTCGTTCCTTCTATACTTTTTTTTTTACATTCAATTTTCATGAATTTGTTAACTCCGGCATAATCGCGAATAGAGGCAGTAGATTCGTAGCCATCGCTAACCAAAATTTACTGAAGCTACGGTGGATGACATTTTGTGCCTTTTGCTCAGAGCGTTGAGTTTTTGTGACAAATCGCGGACTCATTCCTCTCACCTAATAATAGTCTAGATAACCACGCCTCTCGGACAGTCGTCAAAATGTAAACATTGGCAGTGATTGATAAACATTGCAAACTACACGGGTTTTGGTATTGATGGCATGTGTCTAAATAAAATACCCACTGTTCTACTGCTTGATCAATAGAATCAACCCAGAAAACTGTGTAATTTAGACGGTTGTTATATTATGATCGAAAAAATCGTGTGATAACCAGTCACCAATTTGGCGGTATAAAACCAATAACAATGATCAGAGAGAGAGAGAGAGAGAGAGAGAGAGAGAGAGAGAGAGAGAGAGAGAGAGAGAGAGAGAGAGAGAGAGAGAGAGGTCGATATCATTCACGTTATTGTTGAGAAACAAGGAAGTATGTTTGTCCGAAAACGTGTGAAGGGCTGTCACAAATTCCACGTTTTGATTAGTCAAAACTCTACTAGTAAATTTGAGACCATTCTCATTATAATAATATACTCATACTCATCACATTTGCCAAATCACAAGACTGTGTGTAACCTTTAACCTTTATAGTCAGATGAAATATAATCTACATAGTAACAACGGGCTGAGTAACGTTCCTTCTATTATATCCATTTCTCCTTTTAAAGGATACAAACCGAGCCAAAACTTTATGATTATGACTGAATTCAAAATTAGCATGTAAACCACTCTGATATAACAACGTTTTGAGGCATTAGGTCACAAATCATTTCAGGTTTGTTGTTTCCCTATTTCAATATTTAAAAAAAAATCTTTTTACATTTTGTTTAACGTTCCCCCCCCCCCCCCCCCCCCTTTTTTTCAAAACGATGACGTGTCGTTAGGTATCATCGGGAATTCCCATTATTGATTACGTAATATTATCATGTCGGTGGATTCAGATCATAATAAATGAAATTTAATTTAACCAGTTAACTGCTGTATTCTGGAAAGACACACATTTCTAAAAATTTGGCCAGTAAACTCGACCCTCAAATACCAATCGACCCTCTTTTTGGCAAAAACTCTCAAACATAAATAAATAAATAAATATATTATTATATGTATATATATATATATATATATATATATATATATATATATATATATATATATATAAATTTTATGATGTATATTTATACACGAAGACACACACACACACACACACACACACACACACACACATACACATACACTCACATAAAATATTATTTTAAAATATTATGTGTTTTTCATTATCGGTTTCAATTTATTAGCAACATTTTTGCGACGGCCGATTCTCCTTTTCATTCTCGTTTTCAACTAGATGATATTTAATATAATTGTCCTTTATTTTCGGGATTTTGTCCACCCATGCAAATACCGGTTGGTCACAATAGTAAATATAACACATGTTTTGAGTTACCTTCTTCAGATCCATTAGGCCTATTGAGCCGGAGTTTATCCCAGTTTCTATAGCGTGAAACGGACAATACGAATTGCTTCATACCCTTTGGATAGGATGCTGATCTACCACAAAGTCCTTTACGCCAGATCTAACAGACCCCGCTACCCAATCACTGCTGGGGGACAGATGGAGGAGGGAGAAAAAAAATCTCGACTGCATCCCGGGATCGATCTCGGTCCCTTTAATTATGAGATGAAGACTCTACCAACTGAGCCATCGATAGCCTCCAGCGAAGACGATTAGTAGTTTTTATTTCTCTTTATTTTAAACTCTTGAATCAGAGACATTCAACCTTTGCCGCCATTTTGTCGGTTTAATTTAATATTTTTCTTATACACACACACACTACACACACACACATAAACACACACTACACACACACACTACTCACACACTACACACACACAAACACACACACACACTACACACACATAAACACACTACACACAAACTACACACACAAACCAACACACACACAAACACATACACACACTACACACACACTACACACACACTACACACACACAAACACACACACACACTACACACACACTAAACACACACTACACGCACAAACACACAAACAAACACACACACACAAACACACACACTCCCCACACACACTACATACACACACAACCAAACACACACTACACACACACTACACACACAAACAAACACACACACATAAATACACACACACACTACACAAACACACTACAAACACACTACACACACACTACACACACACACTACACACACACTACACACACACTACACACACAAACAAACACACACACTACACACACACTACACACACACTACACACAGACAAACACTACACACACACACTACACATAGACAGACAAACACACACACACTATACACACACTACACACACACTACACACAATACACACACAAACACAGACATACAAACAAACACATACACACAAACACACACATACACAAACACACACACAAACAAACACACACAAAGACAAAAACACAAACACACACACACAAACACACACACACACACACACAGTCATATTACCTTATAAGTAATATGCAGTCTAGAATTTATAAATAATCAGAGAGAAAAAATCGAAATAATTAAAAACAAATATATAAATCAATAAATATGAATAAATCAGTTACCAAACAAAAACACACACAAAAAAAAACAACAAATTATTGCAAATAAATATTCACGAATAAGTAAATACATAAAATAAATAGATAACTACAGAAATACAACCATAAATACTAATTCATGATAACTGATAAAAGGAAATAAAAATCATGGAAAGCTGCTGATTAGTAGTTAACATTTTATGACACTCGCGACAAGACTTCGTTGGATTTCGGGAGATTTCTGTGGATTTCGGTATTCAGCAGTTCATTTTCCGGCAGTTGTAGTGATGGTAGCAGCAGTAGTAGTGAGTAGTAGTAGTAGTGGTAGTAGTAGTAGTAGTAGTAGTAGTAGTAGTAGTAGTAGTAGTAGTAGTAGTAGTAGTAGTAGTAGTAGTAGTAGTAGTAGTAGTAGTAGTAGTAGTAGTAGTAGTACTAGTAGTAGTAGTAGTAGTAGTAGTAGTAGTAGTAGTAGTGGTAGTAGTCGTAGTAGTGGTGGTGGTGGTAGTGGTAGTAGTATTAGTAGTGGTAGTAGTGGTAGTAGTAGTAGTAGTGGTAGAGTAGTGGTAGTGGTAGTAGTAGTAGTAGTAGTAGTAGTAGTAGTAGTAGTAGTAGTAGTCGTAGTAGTAGTAGTAGTAGTAGTAGTAGTAGTAGTAGTAGTAGTAGTAGTAGTAGTAGTAGTAGTGGTAGTAGTAGTATTAGTAGTGGTAGTAGTGGTATGTAGTAGTAGTAGTAGTAGTAGTAGTGTAGTTAGTAGTAGTATAGTAGTAGTAGTAGTAGTAGTAGTAGTAGTAGTAGTAGTGTAGTAGTAGTAGTAGTAGTAGTAGTAGTAGTAGTAGTAGTAGTAGTAGTAGTAGTAGTAGTAGTAGTAGTAGTAGTAGTAGTAGTAGTAGTAGTAGTAGTAGTGGTAGTAGTAGTAGTAGTAGTAGTAGTAGTAGTAGTAGTAGTAGTAGTAGTAGTAGTATAGTAGTAGTAGTAGTAGTAGTGTAGTATGTAGTAGTAGTATTAGTAGTAGTAGTAGTAGTAGTAGTCAGGTCAATTAATGCAATGAAGAGGGCATCTGCTGTTCTCTGCATTTCTCCTGAAGTTGACGTACTGAGAAGATCATGTCCACTGTCGACCTCTTTGCTCTGAAGCCACACTGCGACTCTGGGTAGATACGTTCGGCGAGGACTTGCAGTCGAGCGAGGACAACGCGCGCAAAGACTTTACCCACAATGCTCAGTAGAGCGATTCCCCTATAGTTATTACAGTCACTACGGTCTCCCTTGTTTTTGTAGAGGGTGATAATCTTGGCATCGTGCATATCCTGGGGTACCTTGCCTTCTCTCCAGCAAAGACACGGGAGTTTATGTAGTGGTTCCAAGAGGGCTGGCTTTCCACATTTGATGATTTTGGGTGGAATGCTGTCGTCACCGGGTGCTCTGCCACAGGCCAAAGCATCGATTGCTTTGCTGAGCTCCTCCATAATTGGTTCTGCGTCTAGTTCTTCCAGTACTGGCAGTTCTTCAATTGCGTCTAACGCTTTTTGGGTGACAGAGTTTTCTCTGGCGTAGAGTTCCAAGTAGTGCTCTACCCATCTTCCCATCTGCTTGTCCTTGTCTGTGATGGCTTCCCCTGTCTTGGATTTAATAGGCGCAGTTTTCTTTGTAGATTTGCCTGTCGCCTGTTTGATGCCCTCATACATGGCTCTTATGTTGCCACTGTCAGACGCTTGCTGGATGTTGTCCGACAACTGAAGCCAGTAGTTGTTGGTGCAACGTCGTGCTGTTTGCTGTGCTTTGCTGCGTGCAGCTCGTAACGCCTGCAGGTTCCTCTGACTTGGTTTTTGGTTTTTTGCTGACAAGTGCGCTGCGCTTGGCATCAATGACTGGCTCCATCTCAGTAATATTGGCTTCAAACCAATCATTGTTCCGGTGCTCCTTTTTGCCGTATGTCAGAACTGGAGTGCTGTAAATGGCGTTTCTAAGAGAGTTCCAGCTGTCCTGTGCGTTTTGTTCTGCTTTTCTATGAGCTGTGTTGAGATTCTTCTCAAGTTGCTCGTTGAACTCTATATTCTTTTCCCGGTAAGCTGTCTTGCTGATATTGATCCTGGGCTGGCCCTTTCTCTTTGAGTGATGAAGTTTCTTTGGTGTCAGTTTCACCCTTGTGGCAACCAAAGAGTGATCTGTGTCGCAATCAGCGCTTTGATAGGACCTGGTGTTGCAAACATTGTTAAGAGAATCGCGCTTAGTGATGATCATGTCCAGCTGATGCCAGTGTTTTGACCTTGGATGTCTCCATGACACCTGGTGACATGCCTTGTTCTGGAAGTAGGTGTTCGTCACGCATAGTTTGCGATAGCAGCAGAGTTCAAGAAGCCTCTGGCCATTCTCATTCATCTTTCCTATACCGTTGTGCCCCAAAACGGTTGGCCATGATTCTCTGTCGGCACCAACTCGCGCGTTGAAGTCGCCAAGAAGGTAGATGTGCTCCACTTCTGGGATATTGTTGACAATGGCGTCTAATGACTCATAGAATTGGTCCTTTACTTCAACCGAAGCTTGCAGTGTTGGGGCGTAGACGCAAACAAGGTTCACCGAGCCCTGCATGGATGACAGGCGCAGCTTTAAAATTCTCTATGTGCCGTCAGACCTTCAGTCTGTTAAGTTCATGATCAATTACTGCTGTTTTTCGAGCATCGTCCATGGCCTGAAGGTAATCTGTCAGTCCTGAGCGCATAGTTCTTACATTCCAGCTTGCTAATCGAAGAGCTGGGGACTTCGTTTTCTTTTTCATTTGCTTGCCTGGTACACAGTTTAACGATCCACTTGTCAAGCTTGCAAGCTCTAAGCTCCAGGCACCCTCTGAAGCAGGCAGATCGTGGCGGGTCAACACCTTTCTGGCTGGGGGCTGCCCAGCTTGGGGCGGGCGGTAGCTGACCACTAGGATTACGATGATCCCTCCCACCGTCGAAGTAGTATTAGTAGTGGTAGTAGTAGTAGTAGTAGTAGTAGTAGTAGTGGTAGTAGTAGTAGTAGTAGTAGTAGTAGTAGTAGTAGTAGTAGTAGTAGTAGTAGAAGTAGTATAGTAGTAGTAGTAGTAGTAGTAGTAGTAGTAGTAGTAGTAGTAGTAGTATTAGTAGTAGTAGTAGTAGTAGTAGTGGTAGTAGTAGTAGTAGTAGTAGTAGTAGTAGTAGTAGTAGTAGTAGTAGTAGTAGTGGAGTAGTGTAGTAATAGTAGTAGTAGTAGTAGTAGTAGTAGTAGTAGTAGTAGTAGTAGTAGTAGTAGTAGTAGTAGTAGTAGTAGTAGTAGTAGTAGTAGTTAGTAGTAGTAGTAGTAGTAGTAGTGTAGTGGTAGTAGTCGTAGTAGTGGTGGTGGTGGTAGTGGTAGTAGTATTAGTAGTGGTAGTAGTGGTAGTAGTAGTAGTAGTGGTAGAGTAGTGGTAGTGGTAGTAGTAGTAGTAGTAGTAGTAGTAGTAGTAGTAGTAGTAGTAGTGTAGTAGTAGTAGTAGTAGTAGTAGTAGTAGTAGTAGTAGTAGTAGTAGGTAGTAGTTAGTAGTAGTATTAGTAGTGGTAGTAGTGGTATGTAGTAGTAGTAGTTGTAGTAGTAGTAGTAGTAGTAGTAGTAGTAATAGTAGTAGTAGTAGTAGTATTAGTAGTAGTAGTAGTAGTTGTTGTAGTAGTAGTAGTAGTAGTAGTAGT
>NC_088366.1:14712503-14715003 GCF_034508935.2 Berghia stephanieae | reverse complement strand
AACAGACAAACAAATCTCTAGCTGTTTGTCGACCGCCCCCTTTGTCTTTTCCTTTCGGCGTGAAAGTTTGTGTGTTTACAATGTTTGTCGGCTCTCGGAGGGTATGACCAATCCATCACCACTTCCATCTCTGGATGAATGACAAGTTCCTGAATTTCCTTTTCCACAGTTCTTTTGTTGTGCTTATCACAACCGGTATTCTGATTTTTTTTTAATTCTCAGAAAGGTTTGCATTACTGTAGGATTTTAGTCATTATCCATGTTTTTGAGCCAAAGAGAAGAAAAGCTGTCACGTTGGCTGTGAAAATGTGACCTATTTTGATAATTACTATTTAGAGATAGGGGTAGTATAACTTGTGTTACATATTTTAAAGACATTATTTATGAGATAACTAGCCATGCTATTTCAATAAAATCAAACGAAAAAGGAAGGGAAAAGAATAAACTTTCATCAAATTCCCCATCATTTATATCAATGTTATCATCATCAAGCTGGTCACGAAGTAAGCCATTTAGTAATTGAACGCCATTTTGACTAATTAAAATTTCAGTTTGTTTGAACTATTGACAATTTGCGATCGTGGAGAATTCTGAGACGAAAGTTATATTCAATGAAAGGGAATCATAGCAATCAGAGGCCATTGAAGGGAATTCGTCCAGGAATTTAATGCAGAAAACGGTAATACTCTCCAGTTTATTTTACGGCCGTTACAGGAAGTGAAATGAGAGGCGATGCCTGGTGGGCGATTCAAGGGGCATTGGGTATTATTATGGTATACTTCGACCCAATACCATTTGAGATGATTTGTCCATATACTATTACTATTAGGTTTCCTGTCTGTGGCTTTATCATCATGGCCAAACGAGACTCGTCGTCTGCATGCATGAATTATATTTCTTCTTCTTCTTCTTCTTCTTCTTCTTCTTCTTCTTCTTCTTCTTCTTCTTCTTCTACTTCTACTTCTTGTTCTGTGCTGCTGCTGCTGCTGCTGCTGCTCCTCCTCCATCGTCTTCTTCATCATTCTCTTCTTGTTGCTTTGGGCAGCCGATGCAATTTTGCTGGCAACAAACATGGAGCCAAGCTCTATACGCTCAGAGAGGCCAGGAAACGTTCATGACTTGGTGCTATCACTAATGCATCTGGTGGATTGTTCCATTCCTTTGTAGTTTGTGTGTGTGTGTGGGGGGGGGGGGTCCTTTAATTATACGTTGTGTTTGATATGTTTATTGTGTATGTCAGGAGTGGGGGGAACGAGACCTATGCTTGCGTGTCGACGGTAGTGGATTGTTGTTTGTTAAAATGTTAAATTCCCCATGATGGTTTTTGTTTGTAGAGGTCAGCCTATAGGATGGTGTGACGATTCGGATGCTCTCGGTTAGTCAATAGAGCCAGATAGCCCGAAACGTCAACAAAAGAAAAGAAAGGGAAAAGACTAGGAGGATAGAAGGTGGGAACTCGTTAAGTTCCCTCGGGGAGGAAGATCAGGCCACTGCACTGGGCCTAGCCTGATCAGAGGGAAGAGAAAGAAGGAGAAAGTCCGTGCTTCACGACCTGACAATTGTGATGATAACGTAAATGGAGTTCAAGGTTTGCGGACATGATGCATTTATTACGGAATCAAATAACATGTATAACACAAAATAGAATGATACAACTCTACTAATCCTTTATCCTTTCTCCTAACATCCACGAATAGGGAACACTACAATAATAAAATTATATAGATCAGGACCGCTGGCTGGAAAGTGGTATTCTGTTCAACTCGACATAACTTACAAGGACTGTCCTCTGCTTTCTCGCGCTACGCTTATATAGCCTCAGGCTCGAACTATGATTGGCTAAATGCGGTGTTCAAAATTCCTAGCCCCCTGGGAAGGTCGGTCAACTCTTGACTAGTTCGGGTGATGTCCTGGCAACAATGTTGCTAGGGCATAACAATGGTTTTCGGCAACTGGCCATTGTCGACCAACTAATTAATCTAATTATGTTAATTAACATCTCATCTGTCTTTCATAACACTATCAGCCATTGCTCCGCGTCTACATCCAATGCCGAAAATTCTGAGTGTGTTTTTGGCGAACTTCAGGATTTGGCGTCAGTCACTCCGGCGTTAGAGAGTAGGGCGTAATCTGCTTTAGGTTAGAATTAAATAACTTCGGAGTCATGGCCAAATGTGACCCGCGGCTCCCAACTGGTTTTATGTCGGTTTGAACCAGATGCTGATAATAAGAAAATTTCAAATTGAAATAATCAGATATATAAATGTGTAGCTTTTCGTACGTATAGAAATTATTGTCACCCTCCCCAAGAAATCATCATATGAACTAAATCCAAATCTTATATTATTTAGCTTCTAAACAATTCTGGCTTAAAACCGATTTCTTCTTTTTCTTCTTCTTCTTCTTCTTCTTCTTCTTCTTCTTCTTCTTCTTCTTCTTCTTCTTCTTCTTCTTCTTCTTCTTCTTCTTCTTCTTCTTCTTCTTCTTCTTCTTCTTCTTC
>NC_088366.1:14707503-14710003 GCF_034508935.2 Berghia stephanieae | reverse complement strand
TTGGGTTTGATAATCTTGCCCAAGGAAAAATAACGAAAGTGCCTGAAGCGGGGCTCCAACCCGGGACCTCTGTAATGCTTATATATATATATATATATATATACATATATATATATATATATATATATATATATATATACACACATATATATATATATATATATATATATATATATATATATATATATATATATATATATATATATATATGCAACCTCTGCTTGGAAGAAAAATTATACATCATCACAAACCAAACATAGAAACACTCAACAGAAGAAACGAAATACACATCTTCATGCAGACATAGAAACAAACAGATTTTATGGAATTATGAACTACCATAACCACGAAGCCGAAAAAGTACGATAAACACAACAATCTACTTCCACTTTCACTTCCTGATAAGAGCGAATGCTCGAAACAATATTGTAGAAGTTGATCATAATCATACTTGAAATATTTTATACATATATATTTTTTATTAAAAAAAAAAAAGTTGAACACGATTATTTCATGGTATTTTTATATTATTTATAGAAAGATAGATAGATGGATAGATAGATAGATAGATAGATAGATAGATAGATAGATAGATGGGCTAAACGATTTGCTTTCTGGCTAAAAAAAAAAAAAAAAAAGATCAAGGGAAAGCCCCCTTCCGGTGGCATGTCCAAAAAATATTTAACATGTCGAATATTTTGCTTTCTCCTGCCCACTTGACATTTCTGCCGGTGTAGCACGCCAGAATGACTCTCACGCCAGACAGACTCTAGAATTAAATTGGCGGCGGCCAGAAACAGAGTTGTTTTTTTTTTTTACCTGGCGTTAGCCCCGCCCACGCCAATCCTACTTTCTTCACGTCAAAACCACACAACCAAGGGAAATAACTCGCATCTGAAAAATTCAAGTAACCGAGAGGAATCTGCTGATCACTCTTCATAAATCAGGTGTTTCAAAGCTCTAGCTGGTTGGAATCTGAATTCAAGACTAAATGCCTCTTTGGTTTTTAAGTTTCCAATGAAAAAAAACAAAAAGACCGTTGTCATCCCATCTGTGATAATGTTTTACTTTAAGTCAGAGTTCATTCTGTCTGTGACCACCGCTGATCGTGGGGATATATTACACCTAATGGACGTTTCGTATGTAACCATTCCTCGGGAAAACAACAAGGACAGGGAACGTTGAAAAGTTATACAACTAAATGTATTGAGAATTGTAGCGTGTATATTCCTGTGTGGTCTGAGTATACAGTCGACAACTCTCACTACATTTTGTTTAATTTGTTTTCAACGTTTCTTTGTTTAGTATTTTCCTTACGAAAGGTTTGCATTCAAAACATCAATTATTTGCACTGTTTCCATCTCCCGCATTTCCATTTCACCTGTTTGATAATATTTTTATTGTCTCTGGCTTCAGACAGCCCTCGCCAATCTAAACCCTCTTCCGCACTAGGACAGGACTGTCCTGGGACAGTCCTGTCCCAAATCTGTAACATATAGAATTTAGTGAAATCTTCCGCACCTATTGGGACGGGACAAAACAGTCCCGTTGTGTCCCAAGCCGTTGTGAAATGCTACAAAATCAACGGGACAGGACTGTCCCAGTCCTGTCTTCATATCGTTTGTGATAGTAGAAAAATATAGCAGACTTCCGCACTAGGACAAAAAAGTCCCAGACTTTGCGGCGCCGTGTCAAAATTGAAATGCCTGTCTTTATTTTCTCCATCCCTACTACTACTACTACTACTACTACTACTACTACTACTACTACTACTACTACTACTACTACTACTACTACTACTACTACTACTCCTACTCCTACTACTACTACTACTACTACTACTACTACTACTACTACTACTACTATTTCTACTGTTGCTTCTGCTGCTGCTAATGCCACTAATATATTAATACCTACATCCCTTACATTTTGTATTTATTTCCAATTCCATTGTATTTATTTTCCAACAATAGTCCACACTTTATTTTAGTTCACTGTCTTCTATACTGCATTACACAGTTCCTACCCGCCTCCCCTCTTTTGACATAATTAAGTACGCACCTTTTATAAATTTCTATTGCTCTGTTTTAATTCGCGCTTCCTCACAAAGTAGCATACAATTTCCTGCCCATCAATGTTTTTGTTTATGCATCTTAACAACGCCACTACCACATTATCTCATTCGTCTGCAGTTTTTAATTCATCATGTGTTGTTGATGAAGGGGAAACCCGAAACGTCCATTTTATCTGTTTTCGTATATTAAACTGAAGCTTACATTCAATTTCACAGTTATGATTTATTTATTTATTTCAATTCTGAATATAAAAAAGCAAGAACAATTCAAAAAATAATTCTATGTGATGAAACCACGTACAGAAGGCCCTAATACATAAACATTTTCGGCAATTTAAAAACGTATGTTTATAAATATAATTTAAGAAGTGTCACATTTTGTGACACAGCAGTAACGTGCCTAAAACCGGTCGCACATCTATTCGG
>NC_088366.1:14677503-14702503 GCF_034508935.2 Berghia stephanieae | reverse complement strand
ATATGTACTAAGCAATTTGAAGAAATGTTAATCAATGGTAATCTTTCCAATCATTTACTCTCTGGTATGATTAAATTAATAACCATGATTAAAAAATTGAGATCCAAAAGACAATTCGCACCATATTTCAATGACATATTTAAATTGTTATTCGATGAGGTCACCTTTCCAAAAGGATATTCCCCAATTCCATCCACAGTAAAATTCATACTTCCTCCAAATACAAACTATGTGATGAAATTTAGCCGCACAGGTTGGTTTACATTTCCACCTAAAACTAAATTTGTCGATGAAAATGGAGATTCTTTTGATGTTGATGATGGAATAGAATTCAAAAGTGACTCATTCTATCCGAGATACACTTTTCTAACACATGACATCGCCACTTGCCCTGGAAGCAGTGGTGCAGATTTATACTATGACTTTGTAGGTGCAGGACGGTTCAATGGATTTTGTCATCATGGCGTTACAAACGAAGACAATTCAAGTGGAATAATAGATAATGAGATGATTTCATCATTTTGTAAAATAGGAAAAGAAGGTAAAAATAAATTTTTCTCATTATTAGACATTGACCGAGATTGCACTATATATAACTATATGTTACAAACTGACTCAAAACGTTATTATTTTGAGATGGTATGCAATATGGTTGTCTAAGATTGAATTCCAAACCACGAATACGAATTATGGGGTCCATGTATATGATTTATAACAGCAAATGGATAAAGTTGATTAAACTAACAAAAACTAACATCTGACCATTCTACTTTTTAACTTTTAAATTATTTGATGATTGATGACATCTGGTTTACCACGAGATAATATCGGTATGAGGCGGATGATCACATGCAAGACTAACTGAAAGTATCCTTGCGCAGTGACGTGAGCAACAACGTTTGCCAAATTCGGCATTATTGACGTATACATATATGCAAATAAGTGATAAAATGAATATTTTTATTAACAAATATTTTTTAAAAACCCATTATCTCATCTTATTCAAAAGACGATTCTTTAAATGCCACGTAGAATGAATGAAGATGTTCTCACCATTGTTTTCTTATTCTTTTTTTTTTTTTTTATTGTTTTTAGACCGCCAGTTGGGTTAACAGTTAATAGTTCTTAATTCACAGTCAATAAACACACAAGGTTGCATAATATTGTTCTGCATATTTGTACGATAAATCTGACGGGCAGAATAGGTGAGCATTTTTAAAACTAAACGCATAGCATCAATACATTAGCACATACCTGTATAATCTCAAGGAGCACGATATATAAAATTTGCCTGATTAAATTTATCCTACAGAGCATTAAATAATTTTGTCCATACGATGATATAGAGTAAAAAACTAACAACCTAACAATTATGAACCACAGAATGTACTAGTAATTGAATTAATCAAAACTGCACAAATTTCAAAAAGACTTAACTTTCATAACTCGGCAGAGAAACGAACTCTGTAAACTGCGATGATTCATTTTGTTCAAAGAAAAAGGATTTCTTGATTCAGACCATGCCATGTTTTCACTCTGCGGATACGATACACATTTTGGTCTAATATCTTTTAGTATGTTTATACAACATATACCTGTCCTATCATTATCCTTTGTGCTTTTGTTTGAAAAACAATGTTATTTAGAAAACAAAAAACAAAATTCAGATCTATAACATCATGATGTTGATGAACATGGTGGTAGTGGTGGTGGCGATGTTGATGATGATGATGATGATGATGATGATGATGATGATGATGATGATGATAATGATGATAATGATGATGATTGTTATGGTGTATTATTATTATTATTATTATTATTATTATTATTATTATTATTATTATTATTATTATTATTATTATTATTATTATTATTATTATTATTGAGTTATAGCCCTTTGCAATTATATTACCAATATTATTGTATTTGCATGAATAATACATTGAATTATATTTAAATACTTCTAAATAATGTCACAATTGAATATATTATTTTAAGAATGCATTATATTCGTGTTTTTGGTTAACTAAACTTGTGCATTGACGTTATATTACATAACGTATATTCTGTATATGTATATTTCTATACTGTCATGTTAAATATTACTATATCTGTAATATATGATGATAATTTATTATGATATATTGAAATAAACAATCTTATTGACTGGACACCGACGAGTGTCCTCCCTGTCGGTCTTTGTATGCACTGCCTTTGGTGTATAACAATGATGAAGATACATGAGAATGCCGGTGGGCGATTTCACACATTTTCGATATCGATACGATACGATATTACGTCACTTAAAATATCGATATATCTATATTTATCAATGCAAGAGAATTATAAATCGATATATCGAAAATCGAATAAAATTTCGATAAACATGCTTGTCCCCTTCGACCTGTCAACCTCTCTATTCACGAAAAAGTTCGTTTCTCCACTGTTTTTCATTATATACTGATTTTGCGTTGATTTCAGCTCCATTATTTTGAGTTGATTATAAGAAGAAACGAAGAAATGATTCTCTGTGTGTCCAATTTTGGCCATGTACGTGGCCATCCGGCAACCCTGGTAAACTGCGAGCATGATATATATCGATATCGATATGAAATTTTAATTCGATATAATTCTATATTGTTATTCATATTGATATATCGATATTGCTGTACGATATGCCCAATATTACATGAGAATGATTTTTTTTCGCCATATAATTTCGTTTCATGATTTACATGTTGTTTTGCAATATATTTTTTTTATTTCCAAACACATTAATGAATGAACTCTCCTATAACATTGAATACTAACTCGTGAATGAGCTCATCCCTCAACGAGTTAATCCTATTGAAGATAAATCTAAAATAGATGTATTTTTTGCTCTTTTCTTTTAGCCTCAGATATGAGAGACATTCACAATTTGACGTCGTTATGTTAGTAGTTCACTAATTTTTAAGTCGTTTAAAAAAAAAAATGTTATTTCCTGAAATACGAATAGCTTGTGTTTTATCAGTTCCCCTATGACTGAGTTGTTGTTGTTGTTTTTTTTTCTCCCTCATTTAAAATCAATTTATATAGTTATATACATATTTCTGTTTTTTTTTTTGTTAATCTTTGATTTTTACCTGTTTTGAAAAATGTATATTGAGTCGTAACAAATTAAATGTGACGATTTTGCTGCAGGTGGTAAGGAGAGGGTTAATCATTGATTTCTAGCGATCTGAGTGACATGGAGAAGTTTCATCAATAACTGGATTATCCGTTTGGTAACATTTGAGTGTATTCCTACTTTAGTGACTGAGACATGATGTGCTTTAAGGTGCCCAACCACACGACCACATGCTTCTAAATTAAGTCTTTGCAATTGTCAACGTTTGTTGGAATAAATGACAAGAGACGGGTTTCGAGCTGGAAGGAGTCGATAGAAACAGCACATGTAAGATTTTGAACTTTGACCTAATTTTTAAACGAAGTTTAATACACATGCTCTATTTATTTTTATTGTAACTTAAAATGTGTTTATTGTCGTCTGCCTTACATTAATACAATGTCATGTATCGGGGTGGGGTGAGTGGATTTAATCTTTTAAGGCGTGGTTTGGGTCTGATTATAAGGAAAATCCTTCAAAAAATTTATTTTGAAATTCTGGTGGAAGAGGTTATTTAATTTCTTAGAAATAATAAATTGAATCCAGCTTCTCAAAATATACTATAACGGCACAAAAAACACGATCGAAAAGGGTAGATCTACAGGTAGTAAGAAAAGTGTGAAAAATGGAACGCTATTTTGCTATTTTCTCAATATCTCTTTTTTCTAGAAAGATGGGATACTGTGTCAAATATTTCTCAAATCTATTCCATTTAATTGTCTAAAAATTCCAACAGTTATCACAAACATAGTTTATTATGTCAACATAGAGAGATTTTTTTGAAAGGCTATTTGTATTTTTCCTTATAATCCAAATTATAAATTTTTGACATCAATTTTGTCATAACATTTTGATTTGGAACTTTGTAATTTTCTTATAAAATTTTCATAAGATAAATCTATAAACTCTCTCTATGGCGACACAAAATGCTACAATGTTGATAAGAGGGAAGAATATGGAGGTTATTTCTTCATTAGTTTTTGCGGAAATTTTGCCAAAAGATTGATATATTTTTATATGACAGACCATTGTTGCTTTATATTCGTGTTTTTGGTTAACTAAACTTGTGCATTGACGTTATATTACATAACGTATATTCTGTATATGTATATTGCTATACTGTCACATTAAATATTACTGTCGTGATAAATGATTTAAAGTCTTATTGCTTGGCCACCAATGAGTGTCTTCATTGTCGGTCACTGTCGTGTATGTACTACAATGATGATGATAGGTTACATAAGAACGATTTTTTCACTATGCTAAAATTTGTTTCGGTAATATATATGTTGTTTTGCATTGTATTTGTTATTTTCAAAAACACTAATGAATGAACTCTCCTATAACATTGAACGCTAACTCGTGAATGAGCTCATCTCTTAACCAGTTAATCCTATTGAAGATAAATCTAGAATAGATATCGTATCTTTTTGCTCTTCTCTTTTAGCCTCAGGTATGTGAGACATTCACAATTTGACGTCGTTATGTTATTCACTAATTCTTAATCGTTTTTTTTTATGTTATATCCTGAAACATGAATTACTTGTGTTTTATCGGTTGCCCTGTTATATAAAATAAAATTATTTTTTTTTCTGTTTCCTTTGGTTTATCATTGATTTTACATGTTTTGAATTGTTAATTGGACACTCTGTGTTAATGTAGGGGTTATAATATACTCGTGATGAAAAAATAAGTATACACATTAAACATTTTCCTTATACTTTCATTTTGAAATGGAGCATAAAGCTCTTTGGCTATCTATGTAGTTTATGATGTCATGAACTGTGTAAATATTATCAATATTTTTCTTTTAACGTAAGTTTTCATTCTCCGTGATATGCACGTGCTGTTTAACCCTTTTGTAACCTACTGTTTATAAGAAGCATGTAGGGCAAAACATTCACATGTGTTGTCTTGATTGAGATCTTTCAACTCAGAAAGACGACTTGAATCATTTATCGCAAAATTTATGACAATGCCGAGATGTAATTTAGAATCTCTTGATGATACGACTGGAATTTTGAAGCAGATGCTTCAGTTAATGAAGTGGCAAATTTTTCAATTATAATAGATGGATAGTTTAACTCTCCTTACTGATACTTTTCAATATTTTCCCAAAATGGCAGGCTTACCCAGCAGAAAAATTGGCTTTTTAAACACAAACAAGCTCTCTACAAAACAACTTTATGTTCTTTTTAATTAAACAAAGATCATTCTTCAAAGTTTGTTTGATGTACAAAATAAATCTTAATAAGAAATATGTATATTGAGTCGTAACAAATTAAATGTGACGATTTTGCTGCAGGTGGTAAGGAGAGGGTTAATCATTGATTTCTAGCAATCTGAGTGACATGGAGAAGTTTCATCAATAACTGGATTATCCGTTTGGTAACATTTGAGTGTATTCCTACTTTAGTGACTGAGACATGATGTGCTTTAAGGTGCCCAACCACACGACCACATGCTTCTAAATTAAGTCTTTGCAATTGTCAACGGTTGTTGGAATAAATGACAAGAGACGGGTTTCGAGCTGGAAGGAGTCGATAGAAACAGCACATGTAAGATTTTGAACTTTGACCTAATTTTTAAACGAAGTTTAATACACAAGCTCTATTTATTTTTATTGTAACTTAAAATGTGTCTTTTGTCGTCTGCCTGACATTAATACAATGTCATTTATCGGGGTTTGGTGAGTGGATTTAATCTTTTAAGGTTTGGTTTGGGTCTAATTATTAGGAAATCCTTCAAAAAAATTTATTTTGAAATTCTGGTGGAAGAGGTTATTTTATTTCTTAGAAATAATATTATTGAATCCAGCTTCTCAAAATATACCATAACGGCACGAAAAACATGATCGAAAAGGGTAGATCTACAGGTAGTAAGAAAAGTGTGAAAAATGGAAAGCTATTTTGCTATTTTCTCAATATTTTCATTTTTCTAGAAGGATGGGATACTGTGTCAAATATTTCTCCAATCTATTCCGTGTAATTGTCTGAAAATTCCAACAGTTATCACAAACATAATTTATTATGTCAACATAGAGAGATTTTTTGAAAGGCTACGTGTATTTTGACTTTTAATCCAATTATACATTTTTGACATCAATTTTGTCATAACATTTTGATTCGGAACTTTGTAATTTTCTAATAAAAATCCCATAAGATAAATCTATAAACTCTCTCTTTGGTGACACAAAATGCTACAATGTCGATAAGAGGGAAAAATATGGAGGTTTTTTCTTCATTAGTTTTTGCGGAAATTTTGCCAAAAAATTGATATATTTTTACATGCCAGGCCCTCAAATCAGGTGGCAAAACGGGTATCAACTCAGATAATGTATTTTTTTTCTATCAAAGATATTGTTTTCTAACCTATAATGACGATTCAGAATGGTTAAAACCGTCCAATATAGGTAATTAACTCTTTCCTTACCGAACCTTTTCAGCATTTTCCCAAAATGGCAGAATTACCCAGCAGAAAAATTGATAATCTCAAACATGCTCCCTACAAAACAACTTTATGTTCTTATTAATTAAACAAAGATCATTCTTCAAATTTTGCGGTGTACAAAATAAATCTGAATATGAAAAAATGTATATTGTGTCGTTACAAATGTGACGATTTTGCTGTAGGTAGTAAGGAGAGGGTTTAAAAAATTTAAAAGAAAAGACCGAAACAGTCCCTTCACGGAAGTTTCAAGCTTTGGTCACATTTCCTGCGAAGACGAACCCTCCCCCCGCCAGTAACACGAGACCACCCACAATGCACAGCGTGAAGGAGTAATCTAGGTCGAAGACGTCCCTGTAATCGTCAAATTTGGCGCCAAATACGATGATGCCCGCCGTTATGAAAGTGTCTGTGAGAGAGAGAAAAAAAATGTTAGTGGAGTTATATGATGATGATGATGATGATGATGATGATGATGATGATGATGATGATGATGATGATGATGAAGATGATGATGATGATGATGATGATGATGCCGACTCAACAATTTGTGATAGATACAATATGATGAAATAATTAATCTTTTAAGACATTTCCACAACTGCCTTTCCCTTTGTTAACATCTCTTTGGTTTCGTTACAGTTTCTACTTGGTGTAATTTTACCTTTCTTAGTTCTGCTTGAAGTTCTAAAAAGTAAATAAAAATGAAGAAAATGAAACAAAGTTGGGCCTTTGAGCTTTTATATAGTGCAATATCCTATAAATGTGCTCAACGCGTTTTTACAAGTAGTCCTTAGCCAACAGCAACACTTATCAAGTAAGATGAGACGTGACGAATGTTAGGCGATATTACAAATTTTTTTTCCCACAGAGACAACACGGTTAACGGCCAGGTAGGACTTTACACCCAAGTAAAGTGAAAGAATACGAGTAAAGAGCATTTTCCAAGGACTCAACTATGCGCCACTCAGTGTGGGACTCGAACCCAGTACATTCCAATCCGAAGGCGAATGTTATACCACTAGACCACGTAGCTGCACAAATAAACGCTTCATCAATATACTCTACAAAGACAAATGATGTGGATATTTCGGATTTCCCCTATGTCGACAAAATACAATAAAAGATTCACAAAAAAACGAATGTGAAATGAGAGTTTGGCGTTACTAATATAAGGTCTACTTCATCCTGTCTTGTTGACAAAGGAGAAAACCCGAAACGTCTATGTCTCATTTCTTTGAAAATTACATTGAAGCTTTAACCCGTTAACCGGCGTATTCTGAAGAGAAAAAAAAACCCCCACGTATTTAGAAATTTGGCCAGAAAACTCGTCCTTCAAATATCGATCGATTCACATGAACCTTATCATGGCAAAAAAAAAAAAAAAAAAAACAACTCTCATGCCTTTTGCTAAGACGAGGGTCATTTAAATCGATCGATATTTGTTGGAACAGATTCCTGGCCAAATTTTTATATACATGTTTTTAGGTACATTTTTCGTTTCATACTTGAGACTGTTCCAACTTTTTGCAATTCTGTGTTATGAAAGAAAAAAAAATCCCCTGCGTATGTTTTGGAGAAATAACTCGACCTCTAACAACAAAAAGTGGAATTAACCACTTAACTGCCGTACTCTGGAAAAAAACGCGTATATAAAAAGTTGAGCTTGTTGAGATACGGGGTAACGCGCAATGTTAATACCATGTATTATTATTATTATTATTATTATTATTATTATTATTATTATTATTATTATTATTATTATTATTATTATTATTATTATTTTCTATCCGCCAATAAATATTTTGAACCATCTCCTCTGGTAATTTTTTGTATTCGAATTCTATGACGATAGATTATGATTTCTCACACAGTGTGTTAATATGGTATTATATTAGAATGGGGGGGGGGGGGGGGGGGGATCACAAAAAGAAAATTGAGCTTTTATATAGAGAAATATCCACTAAACGTGCCATGCTCAAAGTGCTTCACAAGACTTCCCTGACGAACAACATTAAACATAATTTAGGACTGGACATGACGCCTATTAGGCGATATTACAATTTTTTTCGGATAGAGACAACGTTATTAAGGGCCAGATACTCATTTTACCCCTGAGTACGGTGAGAGAATGTGAATAAATAGCCTTCTCCAAGGACTCAACTAAGCGCGGGCAGGGCTCGAACCCAGGACCTTCCGATCTGAAAGCGAGTGTCATACCACTTGACCACATAGCCGTACAAAAGCGAATTGAAAGTTAAAATCACCCGAAATATGGGATGTGATACTAAGCAACTAGAAGTTGTGACTGTAATAAGTGCTATATAAGCAAAAATTAGTATACAGCTTTAAAAAAAGAACAAAATACGAAACACGGAACGTTTCAGGCTGAAAACCCTTCTTCAGCCAACAACAAAATGAATGAAAACATAGATACACTACTTAAAAGCTTTGGTAACTTGTATTATTCTCAACTACACTATTACTATGTGCCTCTATGGGGTCTAATGATATGACACTCGCCTAGGAAGATGCTGAGTTCGAGCCCTGCGTTGAGCGGCGCAGGGTTGAGCCCTTGGAAATGACTCTTTACTCGCCATCTGCTCGTCGTACTCGGGTGTAAAATGAGTACCTAACCGTTAACAGTTTTGTCTATGTCCGGAAAAAAGTGCAATATCGTACAACAAGCGTTGTGTCTCATCATACATGTTTAGTGGCTGCCTGTTGAGAAAAGGATTAAATTCACATCTTGTGTTTTAGTGTATCGTTGCCTTGAAGGTACTGCCCCTTCCTACATTTCGGAACTAATTGAAAGATATTCAAAACCCCGCCCCTTACGTTCGGCCAGTGATTCCACCAAACTAGTTGTCCCTCGAATACGGAAAAATGCTGGAATGAGATCCTTTTCTCATTTCGGAACCTCTGTTTGGAACGCCTTACCACAGAGCATTCGTGAAAAAGAATCTTTGTCTATTTTTAAACGTGCGCTTAAAACATATCTGTTTCATCTTTAGTAGATGTTATGAGAAGCAAGATCGGTCTGTCTGGTTTCTATTGTGTGTGTATTGTGTGTGTGTGTGTGTGTGTGTGTGCTTATGTGTGTATGCTTGTGTGTGTGAATGAGTATGTGTCAGCCAAAGTAATTTGTAATTTAAGCACTTAGAGTCTGGTGTCTCGGAGTTATAGCGCTATATAAGTTTTCAGCATTATTATTATTATTATTATTATTATTATTATTATTATTATTATTATTATTATTATTATTATTGTTATTATTATTATTAGTGTTGCTGTTGGGTTGGAACCCCTTGTAAACCGTTTTGAGAACAATTAGTGGATATTGCTATATAAATAGGGTCAACATATATATATATATATATATATATATATATATATATATATAATATCTATATAATATATATATATATATATTATATTATATAATATATATATATTATATTTATATATATATATTATATATATATATATATATATACATATATGTGTGTGTGTGTGTGTGTGTGTGTGTGTGTGTGTGTGTATGCGTGTATCTATTTTCCATGTGGAATGTTCAATAATGTTCATTGTGAAATTTATATTATGTATGAAGATAACTTTTATTTGTTAAAATTCATTCACTGATTTTCTGGATAAATGTAATTGCACTTGGAGCAGATTTTATTTATTTATTTATTTTTTTTTTGAAAAGACACTGTAAAAATAAATATTTATAGTATATAAACAACGCTGTTACTTATATTTTATTTATACTCACAAGCTACAATAATTAGTCCTTGACTCACAATGGCGACGATGATGTTGGTTTTCCTGCCCATGGCAAAAAAAATTGCCTGACCCAAAGTGACGAAGCCACCAAGTAGACCATTCACCGCCCCAAACACAACCATCACTCGAGTCACTTTAATCTCATTGGAGACGTCTGAAACGGTTAAAGAGAGATGGCACCGTAACATGGGTAATTATGGCCACACGAGGTTATAATGGTAACATGGGATGATTACAGCCACACGGGGGAATAATGGTAGCGTGAAGTAATAGGCTTCAACAGTCGTGGCGTCACTTCCCTTGTTATGACGCATCGTAATTAGTAACTGGCACTAAACTATCGGAACAATGGCGGACGCCCTTATGAAATATTTCTCCGACGAGCATAAAAGCGTATCCAGAGGGGGAAACAAACATTACAAATCTGATCATGTTTTGACTTTTACACATTCTGATCACAAGACATATGAAAAGTTCTAGAATAAAAATACCGATTTTCTTTGTTTAGAACCACACTGCTCGCCGTTGCTGGGCGACGTGACAGCAGACATTTGAATCCAATTATGGCCACACGAGGTCATAATGGTAACATGGGATGATTACGGCCACACGGGGTGAGAATGGTAACATGAAGTAATTCCGGTCACATGGGGTACTAATGGGGAACATGGGATAGTTACAGCTAAGCGGGGTTAAAATGGTAACTTTGGTTAATCATGGCCACATGAGGTAATCATGGTGATATAAGGTAATTACGGCCACATGAGGTAATAAAAGCCGCAACCTCAAATCTAACAAAATGTTGAATGACTACAAAGTGTGTTTTTGATAATATAGAAATTATAAACCTTTGCAAAAAATAAATTAACAAACCGTTTTAAGTGAAGTTTGAAAAGAATAAGACCCTGAAGTGTCCATTATTAACTACCCCATGTCACTGTAAAAAAAAAACAAAAAAAAAAAAAAACGATTAATAACTTGACGGAGAAGAATTAGTAATTTTGTTTCTATAATTCCAATTAATTCTAATATTCAAAATAGAGGTCTAGATCATTTCGACTTTTTTTTCCAATTTTTATATCTAGTCATTCCAACATAATGTTTGAAGCGTCGGATCACGTTAATTTCAGCAATTTTGATTTACTAATAGATTGCGTATTGAATATCTTTAAAAAATTAAGACCAGTGATGAATAACATTATATTTACTCAAGGTGACCAACGTGGTTCTTTATTCGCATCTCTCGGGAAAAGCGAAAAATTGAAGGGATATTTAGATGAATTGGCTAGATTATCAAAATTGTAAACGGCAAAATTTGTGAATGGTAAACGGATGTTTTGTGTCTGGATACAAAGGTAAAAGAATGAGTAGATGGATAGGGTGGTGCATTGACGCATGTGGAAATTGAACTGTGGATGAGTGGAATAGTTACAAGAACAAAATGATGGATAGATAGATGAAAGGGTGGATGGATAAGTTGATGAATAACGGATAAATTAATTGGTTGGTGGTAAACTAAGTAGTTGATAGGTGGGTACATGGAATGATTGGTAAGCGGGTGGATGAAATGGCAAACGGATAGGTTGGTGGGTGGGTGGATGAAATAACAAACGGATAGGTTGGTGAGTGGGTGGATGAATAGACAAACGGATAGGTTGGTGAGTGGGTGGATGGAGTGACAAACTGATAGGTTGGTGAGTGGATGGATGAAAGACAAACGGATAGGTTGTTGGTGGTGGTTGGAGATGGTTGGGAGTGACGCAACGGATAGGTTGGTGAGTGGATGGATGGAGTGGCATATGGATAGGTTGGTGAGTGGGCGGATGAAAGGACAAACTGATAGGCTGGTGGATGGGTGGATGAAAGGACAAACAGATGGGTTGGTGGGTGGGTGGATGGAGTGACAAACGGATAGGTTGGTGAGTGGTTTGAAACGTAAACGAATAGGTTGATTTTGTGTGGATAAAATAGTAAATGGTTACATTGATGAATGGGTTCATTGAATGGTAAACAGATAGGTTGGTCGTTTGTAGATTGAATGATAAATGAATATATAATGAGGGGTGAGTGGAATGTTGTAGAGATTGTTATGGTCTAAGATAAATAATTATAATTTTATATCATCCCCTGACGAAACTAAGGAGTTAAAGTTGACCTCGACCTTGGGTCACGTGGTTTGAGTTGACTTTAGTTCAGTCCCTGGTTAGTCTTGGTAGTGTGTGTACTTGCGTGTGCATGTGTATGTGTGTGTGTGTGTGTGTGTGTGTGTGTGTGAAAATGGAGACTACCGGGTGATGTAGTTTTAAAATGTAACCATGTTTTAAAATCTTAGGAAGCATGCACGCCCATGTATTGTATGTGTTGTTTCGTAATAAAAGTTCAATAGTTTTTAGAATATCTTAGTTATTTATTTAGAGGAAGTATGAATGGATAAGTTGATTGGTCATTGGACAAATTGGTAAATGGACAGGTTGATGGATGGGTAGCTGGAAGGATGAATGAAAAACGTAATGGGTGATTTGATTAAATGGTAAATGGATAGGTTGATGGATGGGTAGCTGGAAGGATGAATGGAAGAGGTGATGGGTGATTGGATTAAATGTTAAATGAATGGGTTGATGGATGGGTGGGTCGAATGATAAATGGAGAAGTTGATGGATTGAATGATAAATGGACAGGTTGATTGATTGGCGGCTGGAAGGATGAATGATCCAACATGACATCAGATTGATTTGGTGGTTTTCATCAAGTACCTTCCCAAATTTCTTGTGCTTCAGTTTTGTCCCAGTCAACACATACTGTTGATTGTGGAAACTCAGTACACACTTTCCACAACCCTGCGTGAGATGAGAGATTTTTTAAGCCTACGCTGACTAAATGATATTCGTATTCGCCACTGGCCCAATACTTGGTTGCGATACTGACAATGTGTATGATTTCTCCTATAAAGATGACGAATGCTCCAATAATTAGAAGCACTAGTGAGAGAGACACCATGGCAGCTTCTTGTCTCTTGAACCAGTCTCTTTATCAGCTGGGTTGTGCCACGGTGAAAACTGGTGTGAATGAAGAATGAAGTTTTTTTTTTTGTTTTTAAAAGAAAATTTTTATTTTATTCAAAAAGAGATTATTTGTCATTAGGGTCTCTCTAAATAGATAATACAATGAAGTAACAATAGTGGTAGTAATAATTATAATGACAATAATAATAATAATAATAATAATAATAATAATATAATAATAATATAAAATAATAATATATAATAATAATAATAATAATAATAATAATATATAATAATAATAATAATAATAATAAATAATAATATATAATAATAATAATAATAATATAATAATAATAATAATAATAATAAAATAATATAATAATAATAATAATAATAATATAATAATAATAATAAATAATAATAATAATAATAATAATAATAATAATAATAATAATAATAATAATAATAATAAAAATAATAATAAATATAATATAATAATAATAATAATAATAATAATAATAATAATAATAATAATAATAATAATAATAATAATGAAATAATAATCTGATTAATAATAATAATAATAATAATAATAATATATAATAATAATAATAATATAATAATAATAATACATAATAATAATAATATACATAATAATAATAATAATAATAATAATAATAATAATAATAATAAAATAATAATAATAATATAATAATAATAATAATAATAATAATAATAATAATAATAATAATAATAATAATAATAATAATAATAATAATAATAATAATAATAATAATAATAATAATAACAATAATAATAATAACAAAAATAAAATAATAAAAAATAATAATAATAATAATAATATATAATATATAATATAATAATAATTATAATATAAAATAACTACATACTACTACTACTATACTACTATCTACTACTACTACTACTATACTACTTACTATACTACTACTACTACTATTACTACTACTACTAATATATAAATATAATAATAATAATAATATTAATAATAATAATGATAATAATAATAATAATAATTAATAATAATGAATAATATAATAATAATAATAATAATAATAACAATAATAATAATAATAATATAATAATAATAATAATAATAATAATAATAATAATAATAATAATAATAATAATAATAATATAATAATAATAATAATAATAATAATAATAATAATATCCTTATGATTATAATTATCATTATTATTATTATTATTATTATTATTATTATTATTATTATTATTATTATATTATTATTATTATTATTATTATTATTATTATTATTATTATTTATCATTATTAGTTTTATTATTATTATTATAATTATTATTATTATTATTATTATTATTATTATTATTATTATTATTATTATTATTATTATTTCTATAGAGCAACATCATGTATGAAATAGGAAAATCACTCCAAACAATATTATATAAGTAAATAATCGACTGTCTTTCTCCTTATCCCAGAATACGAAATTGTTCACAATAAAATGCGAGATAATGTTCCCCCTTCAGCAGTTCTAAAATCCTTTTATACATTAAAAAAAATGTAAGTGAAATGTTTATTTCCCAAAGGCTCCCACCAAAGTCGTGAGATCGCACTGACGAAGGGATTGATAATTGTGACGCACCGTCTCAAAACGGTATTATGTCGGGATGAACTAGGTGGTGGAAAATTTATTTTTAGCCATAAATATGAAATTTATGGTTAATATCTGTCCTAAATGACGGAAAATAAACACAAGTTCATTTATTGCAAAAAAACCCCGAAGTTTGTATTTCTTACCAAATTACCGTTAAAGTCACTTTTTGTGGTCCAAAGCATCCCGACATAATACCGTTTTGAGACGGCTGGTCACAATTGACAATTGATTTTTTAGAGGACAAAACTTTTTTTTGTGTGTGTGATTGATTTATGTAGTCAGGTTTATGTATTATAATATTATATTCTGTCGCACACTGAAGAAAATTTGTTATTCAAAATTTGGGCCAGAAAACCCGTCCTTCAAATATAGATCGATTAAAATGATTCTCATGTAGTCAAAAACACTCTCAAACCTGGGATTTCATTGAAGTCTCGGCGGTCATTGAAGTGGCCGCTTATAGTGGTTCGATGTGGTATTATGGAAGACTTACTCACTTTTGGATCGGAAAGGTCCTGGGTTCGAGCTCGCTCGTGCGCATAGTTGTAGGTCATGTCCGATGTTAAATGTTGCTGTTGGCCAGGGAAACCTCTATTTAAAGGTAGCTTTTGAGACTCATTTATATTCATAAGCTTTATACCAGCAGGGAAGTTATCCCATAACCAGAACGTATTTGAGAACATTTTTTTGCAAAGAATTTTTTTGTCCACCAGTTAACTGTCATAGTCTGGAAAGACGGCTAATCAAAATCTTGGCCAAAAAAACACGCCCTTCAAACCTGGAACTTCGCGAAGTCCCAGGTTTGAGATGTTTTACCAAGATGAGGGCCATTTTAAATCGATCGATATTTGAAGGACGAGTTTTCTGGCAAAATTATTTAATTATACGAGTTTTTCCAAAGTACGGCATTTGATTGGTTAAATGGAGGAATATAAAAATTTTGAAACTTGAAAATTTGATATTAATTTTGATAACCCGACTGCCTAGTTTGTTTGGTTTTTTGTTTGTCTTTGTTTTTGTTTTTATTTTTGTTTTTTTTACTTGACTTTAACTGATCCGGTATTGATTTTCTGGTATCATTAATTTATCGGGTAATATTTTAAGAGTACGTAATAAGTCTCAATCAAGGGGGAATAATTTAGTCACAAACTTGAAACAAGATCTAAAACAATAAGGCATTTATTCCCCTTTGTACAGACTGCCTTAAAAATGCGTTGATGTAGGACTGACAAAAAGTTCTGCTTCCGGCTTGATGTTTTCAAATCTCTAAGATCATTGCGTCCAAAAAATATTTAGATTAAGACAAAATTACCTCATCATAATTGCCGACAAGAAGATAAAATTTTATTGATAAAGAACAATTGAAATTGTTTGCTAACCTGTGGATAGGACGCTAGTGTATTGCTATTGTTAACTCTCCTTACCGACAATTGGATTCAATAGTCTGATGTCACGTCGCCCAGCAACGGAGGCCATCGTGGTCCTAAACAAAGAAAATCAATACTTTTTATTATTCACGCTGGCTAGAACTTTTCATATGTCTAGTGATCAGAATGTGTAAAAGTCAAAACATGATCAGATTTATAATGTTTGTTCCCCTCTGGATACGCTTTTAAACTCGTCGGCGAAAGATTTCATAAGGGCGTCCGCAATTGTTCCGATAGTTTAGAGCCAGTTACTAAGTTACCATGTGTCATTACGAGGGAAGTGACGTAACGACTGTTGAAGAGTATTCTCAAAACTTTTACTAAAACCACATACCTACCCAACACATTAATTGAATATTTAAACTCAAATTTAAGCGCACAAAATGCATGATATGCATAATTTAGTAGATCAAAACAAACTTTACAAAACAGTATTACGTTTTTGTAAATATAACATAATATTTTATTCAAATAATGTGATTTAAAAATCAAATCTGAGTCAGAAAAATGTTGGTTGAATCGTAACGAATGTGACGATTTTCCTATAGATTGTAAGGAGAGGGTTAAGTACGTTCCGCCAGATCTGATAGACCCAGCTACCCAATTACACCCGTAATACATAATAACGATTTTGAAGCAAGAGCTCTACCAAGTGAGCTATCGAGAATAACTGTAAAGAGATAATGCGTAATTATCGTTGACTCACGACTTGTGTCACAAAAATTGACAGTTATGTCGGATAATAATTTTTAAAAGGTATTATGAAAAGGGTGATGCCATCGCAAACTTTCTATTTTGTTGGATGTAGTCTAGACTATAAATGACGTTTGTGTCTATTAACCAGTTAACCAGAAATATGCCGTACTCTGGAGAAATGCGACCCATCGTCTCAAAACGGTATTATGTCGGAACGAACCATATGCTTAACAGCCGAATTTAATTTTAAACTGGTCAAAAATATAAATTATTGGCATTAGCACCCTAAAATATGGTATCCATTCTCCTCAATAAAACATACAATCTCAACACAAGTCAGATATTTCTAGCTATAACATCAATTTTCAACATCTTAACACCCCAACTTAATACCGTTTTGAGGAGAAGGGTCACAAATATGTATTTAAAAGTTTGGCCAGAAAACTCGACCTTCAACTATCGATCGTTTAAAATGACTCTCATCCTGACAAAATCGCTCAAAGCTGGGACTTCGCGAGGTCTTTAACTCTCTCCTTACCAGCCATTTTCAGGATTTTCCCCAAAACTTCACACCCAACTAACACAAAAATGTATTTTTTATCACTGAAACACAATATCTAGCAGTAAATTCTTGCGATGAATAATTTCTTTAGCAAAACATGCTCTAGCTACAACACACTGTTCATTTTCTTTAAATTTTGTGATGCACAGGTGAAATTTGAATAAGAAAAGTGTTGGTTGTATCGAAACGAATGTGACGATTTTCCTGTAGTAGGTAAAGAGAGGATTAAATAAAGTTTCAGGTATGAGAGTTATTGCCAAAATGGGGGTTGTTTAAAGTCGATCAATATTTGAAGGATTAGTTTTCTGACCAAATTTTTAAATGCGTCTTTTTCCAGAGTACGGTTAATAAGTTTAACGTTATTATTATGATTATTATTATCATTGTGATTATTATTATTATTATTAAAATTAAGCTTTTTAAAAAATTATTATTATTATTATTATTATTATTATTATTATTATTATTATTATTATTATTATTATTATTATTATTATTATTATTATTATTATTATTATTATTATTATTATTATTATTATATTATTATTATTTATTTTATTATTATTATTATTATTATTATTATTATTATTATTATTATTATCATCATCATCATTATTATTATTATTATTATTATTATTATTATTATTATTATTATTATTATTATATTACTTATTATTATTATTATTATTATTATTATTATTATTATTATTATTATTTATTATTATTTATTATTATTATTATTATTAATATTTTATTATTATTATTATTATTATTATTATTATTATTATTATTATTATTATTATTATTATTATATTATTATTATTATTATTATTATTATTATTATTATTATTATTATTATTATTATTATTATTCTTATTATTATTATATATATTATTATTATATTATTACTTATATTATTATTATTAATTATTATTATTATTATTATTATTATATTATTATCATCATCATCATCATTCTTCTTATTATCAATACTATTATTGTCTTTTTATAGCTAAATACAGAGGGCTTAAATCTCTTTACAATATAACTCAACTGACCGTATCACACTGAAACAGTACAAAGAACCATCCAGTAATCATTTATTCTATATATAGATGTTTTACAAAATAGAATAAACAACAGTTTATTTATAAGTGTCTTTCATTGCAGTTTATATATAATATTAAAATCTGTATTGATGCAATTTTTCACGAGCATAAAATATATTTTAATATAGCGGGTGAATTCCTTTTTAGAGCTTTTTAAATATCGCAATATCCACTAAACGTACTCAAAGCGCTTTACAAAGGGTCCCCGACCAACAGCAACACGTAATATGTAAAGTGAGACATGACGCCTGTTAGGCGATAATACAATTTTTTTCTTCCGACAGAGACAACGCTGTTATCGGGCACGTAATCATTTTGCACCTGCGTACGGTGAGAGAATGTGAGTAAAGAGCCTTTTCCAAGGTCTCAACTATGCGCCAAGCGAGGCTCGAATCCAGGACCTTCCGATCCGAAAGCAAGTGTCATAGCACAAGACCACATCGCCGCACACCGTTAAAATAATATGAAAAGAATCAAATTTGGTATTACTACAACCATTCCATACAAAAGAAGAATTTTAAAGCGAGAAACTGTAGGTGGAAAATGAAGACAGACATTTTTTTTTTTACTTGTTACCTGTTACCATTATTGACATTCATTTTAGTGTTAGTGTTGCGGACAAAACCCTCCTCATATATAATGAAATCGAACCTTCACCATAATGATTAAACAAATAATGGTAGCCTATATTTAAACAATCCTAACAATTTAAAATACATTAAAATAAAAAGCCTCACCAAACAAAAACGATAAGATCCCTAAAGATTGCACAATTGTGCGGCTATGTAGTCTTATGGTATGACACTCGCTTTCGGATCGGACGGTCCTGAGTTCGAGCCTCGTTCGGCGTATAGTTGAATCCTTGGAAAATGCTCTTTACTCATCTTCTCTCACCGTACTCAGGACTAAAATGAGGACCTGGCCGTTGATAGCGTTGAAAAAAAAAGTAATATCGCCTAACAGGCGTCATGACTCAATCTACATTTTACATGTTGCTGTTGGTCAGGGAGCGCTTTGTAAAGCACTTTAAGCCCTTTAGTGGATATTGCGCTATATAAAAGCTCAAGGTTTTTTTTAAAAATGACATGACCTCAAGTCCATCTCAGGTTTCTCTGTGGCTAGGGAGCGTGTAGTGTGTAGTGTGTAGTGTTACCATTGACCGAGTTTGCTTACAGAGGTTATAATATGCGAACCCAAGCTCTCTATCTTTGGGAACGAAATTTGTTTCTGTTGGGGAGTGGATTTTGCTTGCTTTAATTCACTTCTTCTCCGGTCTTCCCTGGCATTCTTTGCAACGACATTAAAATTGATATTATTTCATCAGCCTCAGTTCCTCAGTTATGGGTTAGTGTAGAGTTCTCGTTTCTGAATTTTCGTCCTTGACATTTTGAATTGGAGAATCGACGACTCAACCTTCTCCGATTGCGATATATAATAATATGTTTGGAAGTGGCAACATTGAGGAATGAGTAACGAATTATTTTATTTTTAATTATCATCATCATCATCATCATCATCATTATTATTATTATTATTATTATTATTATTATTATTATTATTATTATTATTATTATTATTATTATATTATTATTATTATTATTATTATTATTATTTTATTATTATTCATTATTATTATTATTATTATTGTTTATTATTATTATTATTGTTGTTGTTTTTTATTATTATATATTATTATTATTATTATTATTATATTATTATTATTATTATTATTATTATTATTATTATTATTATTATTATTGTTATTATTGTTATTATTATTATTATTATTTTATTACATTTTTTTTTGCTTAAACTAAAAATTTTAAATAATTTAACATACCGTACACAACATCAGAAGGATATTAATGTTCAGTTTGACATCAATATTCCTACAATTGGACATTCTTTGTATGTCAATTTTCTAGGCTTTGGATACATAAAACATTCCAATTGTTTTTTTCTCCATTCAGTTTCAGTCTATGATTGACTTGGCATCGAAAGTTCTATGAACAGAACACAACAACACATGAAGTGGGGTCACTGAATGCAAAACGAAACTACAAACTTATACAAATGTTTATTATGGATAATTTAATTCACTTCATGAATGATGGCACGGCTATGTGGTCTTGTCGTACGACACTCGCTTTCGGATCGGAAGGTCCTGGGTTCGAGCCTCGCTCGAGAAGGCCTTGGAGAAGGCTCTTTACTCACCGTACCCAAGTGTAAAATGAGTACAGTGTTGTCTCTGTCCGAAAAAAAATGTAATATCGCCTAACAGGCGTTACGCCCCGTCCTAAATAAATTTTAAATGTTGCTGTTGGCCAGGGATCCCTTGTAAAGCGCTTTGAGTACGTTTAGTGGATATTGCGCGATATAAAAACTCATTTTTTTTTCTAGGAGTAAAGTGTACAGAGTATAGTGTACTGAACCAAGGATTGCGCCTTAGAAGACACCGGAGTTCAATTGCAAATCAATAGACTGCTACTTTTCATCGTCCGATTGTTGAGCATTCAATGCAAAATTGTTTATAAAACAGGGTATTTTGACTTCTTTATTTTTGCTGTCTCTTACGGTTATGTTCGACTTATGGTGACCCCTTCTCTTTACCAACAAAGAGACCGCGGTATATACGTGACCCCTCCTTCCATCCATCATCCATCCATCATCATCATCATCATCATCATCATCATCATCATCGTTGCCTTTTCCACCCTGGGTTAGGGTATAGGCCACAGATATGCAGTTTCCATCCCTCTCTATCTTCAGTCGCCCAAGTTTAAAAACGGATTTGATTTGTTCGTCTGTGTTCCGTAACAATTTGAGTTTTATGGAAGGGGTGTTAACCCTTTGACAACCCTCGACCTGGAGGACCAGAGAACTCTAGTCTGAGGGGCCAGGCAACTCAATACTGAGTTTGCGCGTCGGGGCTCTAACGGGGCCCGTTAGAGATAGACGACGATTGGGATTGTTTGGAAGCTTTAACCCTTTGCCCACTAGTCATTATGACATCCGAAATGCTATCGTCTTCTACATCTACGCCAGAACAGAAATAGAGGGTGGAGCCTACCATGATATAACATTTTATGGATCCCTAATTTCATCATATCAGTTCTGTCCACTGACAGGTGGGTGGATATCGCTTTCAAGAACTTATGTCCTTATATGAAATCCTGAGTTTTTGACCAATCAACGGATTGCTCTTTTGATAGCTCGCTTGTCAACATGAGTCAGCTCAGCCCTTGATTTATGTAAAGGCATCACAGGCGGTATATGTTGTGTAACTTCAAAGACCACGGTTGACCGAAAGCGATGAATGGAAGCCCTACTGTGGCGTGGAGAACGAGGTCTTGTATGTATAGTTACGTCATATCTCAACGCTCGTGAATTCTTAGTACGGCTGGACTCACAATCAAAACTCGAAATCTGTGTTTTAAACTCTTGAATCAATCGAATTACATCAGTGCGTTCGTCTCATTGAGAAATGAAAAACGATATATAAATCAAGAACATCGACCGGAAAATAAGGAAATTATCATAAAATTATAAAATTTGAGAAAGCTATTTTCAAAATCAAATATATTACAAAAAAGGTTATTTCTCGACCGATTTTTATGAGACAAAGACACTTTTTCTCCACTTTTCAAGCTGATTCCAACAATGAGGTGTTCAAATTTATCGCGATAAGATTATTTGTCATTATTTTTTTAAATACCCAATTGACTGCTCAGGAAATGAATGCGTAATCCTTGGCGGCTAGCGAGTAGGTGTTATATTTTGCTTACCCTTTCCCACGCAGACGCACACACACACACACACACACACACACATACACACACAGACTGAACACACAATGTATGTCTTTCACTTCTGGCCAAAGTTGCCTTATTACAACTTAGACTCGAATGATAACAGCGAGTAGGGTGTCAGATTAAACTTCAGTTTTAAAGGTCTAATTCAATTCACACCGTAATAAATCATAATAATGATCATTCTTGATATATTAGAGCATTAAAATATTTAATTCACATTACTATAAATATATTTTAAATATATGTATTTTGTAATTATTTTAGCGACGATACGAACCCCTTTTAATCGTCGAGCCGAACGATAGGATGCTAGACGACGATAAGTCTGTGTGTGTGTGTGTGTGTGTGTGTGTGTGTGTGTGTGTGTGTGTGTGTGCGTCTACGTGGGAAAGGGTAAGCAAAATTTAACACCTACTCGCTAGCCGCCAAGGATTACGTATTCATTTCCTGAGCAGTCAATTGGGTATTAAAAAAAAATAATGACAAATAATCTTATCGCGATAAATTTGAAAACCTCATTGTTGGAATCAGCTTGAAAAGTGGAGAAAAATTGTCTTTGTCTCATAAAAATCGGTCTAGAAATAACCTTTTTTGTAATAGATTTGATTTTGAAAACAGCTTTCTCAAATTTTATAATTTTATGATAATTTCCTTGTTTTCCGGTCGATGTTCTTGATTTATATATCGTTTTTCATTTCTCAATGAGACGAACGCACTGATGTAACTCGATTGATTCAAGAGTTTAAAACACATATTTCGTGTTTTGATTGTGAGTCCAGCCGTACTAAGAATTCACCAGCGTTGAGATATGACGTAACTATACATACAAGACCTCGTTCTCCACGCCACAGTAGGGCTTCCATTCATCGCTTTCGGTCAACCGTGGTCTTTGAAGTTACACAACATATACCGCCTGTGATGCCTGTACATAAATCAAGGGTTGAGCTGACTCATTTTGACAAGCGAGCTATCAAAAGAGCAATCGTTGATTGGTCAAAAACTCAGAATTTCATATAAGGACACAAGTTCTGGAAAGCGATATCCACCCACCTGTCAGTGGACAGAACTGATATGACGAAATTAGGGCTCCATAAAATGTTATATCATGGTAGGCTCCACCCTCTATTTCGGTTCTGGCGTAGATGTAGAAGGCGATAGCATTTCGGATGTCATAATGACTAGTGGGCAAAGGGTTAAAGCTTCCAAACAATCCCAATCGTCGTCTATCTCTAACGGGACCCGTTAGAGCCCCGATGCGCAATCTGTCCAATAAGGGGGAGTCACACACCATTAGTCGCCTTTTACGACACACTGGATTGGTGTTGGCCGATTCTTGCATCCTCTATGTTGAGGGACTCCGGACACCTCACGGATGACCTTCCTTCCACACAGCTGCAGTGGAATATATACGTGATCACAACACTACCATAGAGCTATAGTTAAATATAAGTCACGCCCTGCCCCCACCCCCCTCCCCGGAAAACAGCTACAAAATAAGTGGCCACCCTCCTGGGGGAAAAAAAAAACAGCAACAGTGGAATATACGTTTTCGATTAATCACGCAAATTCTGGTCCATTGATGTTCTGCCTGATTTTATATTCACCCTCACCATACTTTGTCATACACACCATACTACCAATACAGAAAGAGTTATAGAAAGATTGTCAGCGTGTCATTTTTCTTGTGACAATAATGGTTACCGTGATGAGTTAGAACTTGTCATTTATAATTGCACAAATACTTTCTGCTGAAAGTTCACGTGCCCGTTTAAGTTATAGATTTATATACTCCAAGGAGATATTCAACGAACTTTTTTTTTGGTTTTGGCATTTTTTTAATTATTTTTTTTGTTGCTGATTGTTTTGTTGTTTGTTTTTGTTGGGGTTTTATTTTTTTTTGGTTGTTTTTTTTGTTTGTTTTTGTTTTCTTGTGGGCACAATAAAAACTCATAAATTCTTTTTGTTGTGGCACCAAATTATGTTAGAGCAAAAAATAAAAAGGAAGCGTTCAATAGAAAAATACATGCCCAATGCATTGGTACCTATTCTTTTTTATATTGTTTATTATTCCTCGGTGCACAAGAACACTTGCACTAGACAGAGCATTATGGAAACAAATTAATTACTAACTCGATACTAAGAACAGACTGACAGGCTCGAAGTAACACGCACATTGATCACGACAATTGTTTGATTACCCACCACCTGCTCTGAACAAGACATAATATATATATATATATATATATATTATATATATATATATATATATATATATATTTATATTTATATTATTTTATTGCAGGGCCATGCTTTAACTTATGGTATAA
>NC_088366.1:14637503-14665003 GCF_034508935.2 Berghia stephanieae | reverse complement strand
AGATGCGTATATACGTCAACGCGTACGTAAGGGATGTGGAACGGACTGTAGTTCTTTATGATTGTAAGATAAAGGGAGTAGAAATGACTCTTATCAAAGATACAAATCAAAGTGAACGACGTTTCGGTCTTTGGTCTTCTTCATGTAAACAAGAAAAGGAAATGTGTTATATTTACTCCCTTAATTTTTACTATATTTTATTGTCGTTGTGTTGTTTTGTATCTTTTATAAGAGTCATTTATACTTCCTTTATTTTACTCTACATTTTATTGACTGTAATAAAACATATTTCCTTTTCCAGTTTACCTGAAGAAGGCCAAAGGCCGAAACGTCGTTTACTTTGGGGTTTTTTTTATCTTTCATAAGAGGCCTTTTTAACTCCCTTTATATTACTATACATTTTATTGACTCATTTAGGCACCTCTAGATTTTGGTATTCTTTGTGATGCTACGATTGATAAGGCTAGTAAAACCAGTATTTTACTTACACGAACTACATCGGTTGTATTACCGTACTGAGTTTAGCACTTGCTGTCATTGTTTACATTCGGACGACTGTCCGAGGGGCGTGCTTACTTTCCCCTCCACTTGGAGTCTGTTCGCGCACTGTTACTGATTTGTAACGGTGGTTAAGGTCGACGAAGTAGTTGTTGTTACAGTGCTGAAAGCGGCAATTAAAGGGGGGATGTTATACTTGTTGGGTCGGTTCAATTCCCATCTGTCAAGTTTTAACGAGGGCAAGTACGCGTGACAGCGAGCAGAATAAGGACGAGAGTGATGTTAGATAGAAAGAATGTGTTGAGGACAAATTGTGAGAAAATTGGGAGTGATTGATAGGAGAAAGATAGGGAAGTGAGAGAAAAAGAAGTCGAGAATAAATAGATGGGAAAAGTGTGTTTGCTTGTGTGCGCTACCTACTCATGCGCATTTATGTCTTTTAAAACAAAAACAAAAGAAAACAACAACAAAAAAGCTTGAGCTTTTATATAGCGCAATATTCACTAAACGTGCTCAAGTCGCTTTATAAGAGGTCCCTGGCCAACGGCAACGTTTAACGTGTAGGACGAGACATGACGCCTGTTAGGCGATATTACAATTTTTTCAGACAGAGACAACACTGTTAACCACCAGGTACTCATTTTACACCAGAGTACGCTGAGAGAATGTGAGTAAAGAGCCTTCTCCAAAGGACTCAACTATGCTCCATTTCTAGAATGTTAAATCAAGCCCATGAATGCGTTCTGTTATCAGACCTTCTAATAAGTACACCTAGGTCCTTAGGTAACAGCCACACACAACATGCAACACATGATGCCTGTCAGGTGCCATAATATTTTTTTCAAAAGATACCATAATGATAACTGGCAGGTACTCATTTTACACCTGATACAAAGAGTATCAGTAAAGAGCGTTTTCTATGGACTCTTCATAAACCAAGGGCGCAATCCAAAGCCCTGCACGTTAGAAGGTGAGTGCCATACTACGAGACCATGAAACAAGCGAAAGGAGAGAGAGAGAGAGTGAGGGGGGGGGGGGGGAGTAAGTGGGTATGCGTGTGAGAGAAGGGCGAGAGAGCACAGAAAATTTAATCTGGAGAGAGAGAGAGAAGGGTAAGGGGGGGCGGGGGGTGAGACGAAAGGGAAGAAAACAATCAGAGACGTAAATAAAATATAGAGGTAAATTAAGAGAGAGAAAGTTACATATGAAGAAATGAGAGAGAGAAGAGAGATTGAGAGAGAGAGAGAGCGAGAGAGAGAGAGAGAGAGAGATTGAGAGAGAGAGAGAGTGATTGGAAAAGATTGAGAGAAGAGAGAGAGAGAGAGAGAGAGGTAGAAATGGAGGAGAGGAGATTGAGGAGATTGAGGGAGATAGGAGAGAGAGAGTATTGAGAGAGAATGAGGGAGATAGGGGGGGAGGGGAGAGAAAGGGGAGATAGAGACAGATAGAGGAGAAATAGAAATTGAGAGAGAGAGAAGAGATTGAGAGAGAGAGAGAGAGAGAGAGAGAGATTGAGAGAGAGAGAGAGCGAGAGAGAGAGATTGAGAAAGATTGAGGGAGATAGAGAGAGAGAGAAATTGAGAGAGAGATTGAGGGAGATAGAGAGAGAGATTGAAAGAGAATGAGGGAGATAGAGAGAGAGAGCGATTGAGAGAGAGATTGAGGGAGATAGAGAGAGAGATAGAGAGAGAGATTGAGGGAGATAGAAATTGAGAGAGAGATTGAGAGAGAGAGAGAGAGAGAGAGAGAGAGAGAGAGAGAGAGAGAGACTCTGCTAGTCTCTTTAATACGCATTCCTTAAGAACATAGATGAAGGGATTTTCTATTTCATGCAGTCCTCGACACCACTATAATTAAATTGTGGTTGTAGTGGTAGTGGTAGTGGTGGTGGTGGTTGTAAGTGGTGGTTGTGATCATAACTTTTAGATGAGGTTTTTGTTTTGGATTTTATAAATTGTTTGGTCTTTCCGCTTTTTTCTTTTCTATTTTTTTTTGTGTGTGTTGTTTTGTTTTGTCTTGATTTCGATTTTTGAATAGCGTCTATGTCTTTATTTTGTTTTTTTTATTTTTTATTTTGGTTAACTTTTGTATGTTTATTTTTAGGGGGCTTTTTTAAAGAGAAAAAGTATATCTTTATATTGTACATTTTCAATGTTTAGCTATGATCGACATGTTACAAGAGATTGCTAAGGTATCAAGTTTCCATCCCTTCTCAGTTTTCTCTTCCTCCCTTCTCTTCTTCTTCTCCTCCTACACCCCTCTTTCACCCTCGAATCTCATTCTACCCGTTCCATCTCTCGGTGGAAGACTTCACCGTCCCAGGTTTGGAATTTTTTTGCCAAGATGAAGGTCATTAAATCGATCGATATTTGAAGGACGAGTTTTCTTGCCAATTTTTAAAAGAATACGCGACACGTAACAGGTTATGCAGAAAATTGAATTTATCGTCCAAAATATGGAACTTCGATATAACTTTTATGTGTTACTGAGGCGATTGAATATTATTTCAGAAAGTTACACAAACAACAACAAACTACAACAAAATCTTTATCACCGATTATTTTAACTTAAAAATCCCTTGTTGTCATCACGTAATAATAATAATAATAATAATAATAATAATAATGATGATGATGATGATGATGATGATGATGATGATGATGATGATGATGATGTAATGATGATGATGATGATGATGATGATGATGATGATGATAATAATAATAATAATAATAATGCTGAAAACTTATATAGCGCTATAACTCCGAGACACCAGGCTCTAAGCACGTAAATGAACAAATAAATATTAACGTTTATATAGCGCATTTCCATAGATTTACCATGCTTAACTAAGTTTTATTTAATCCCCCAGCGGGCCTGATTGAGCCATATCTCCATTTGATATCGTATAAGTCGTCTGTTGGAGTTTCTTTTTTTTTTTTTAAATTCACGCATTCTTATAATATTATCATCCGCCACTACCTATAGCCAGATACTCATTCACACCTGAGTTAAGTTATCACGAAATAGTAAACTTGACGAGATGGATCACTTATGAAAAGTTAAATGATATCTCTCTTAATCATTTACTTTTTATTTCACACAGCTCGTCTGACCGGGCGACGTTACAGAAACAGCAAGAACAACAACTCTGCGAGATTCTCCGGTGCACCCAATCCACCCTCACCATACAGCATTTGGTTGTAACCGTCCTGGTTCTATCCGTGTTCGTGCTCACCAAGTCTTACTATAACCACTGGAGACGAAAACTTGCCAAATGCACCGTCTTTGTCATAGGTTTGTTGGAACGGAATCATTGTTGGTGGTCGTTGTTTTCATTTTTATTATCATTATCATTATTTTTTTTATTGTTGTTGTGTTATTATTATTATTATTATTATTATTATTATTATTATTATAGTATAGTAGTTAGTTAGTAGTAGTAGTAGTAGTAGTAGTGTAGTATAGTAGTAGTAGTAGTAGTAGTGTAGAGTAGTAAGTAGTAGATAGTATAGTAGTAGTAGTAGTAGTTAGTGTAGTAGTAGTAGTAGTAGTAGTATAGTAGTAGTAGTAGTAGTAGTAGTAGTAGTAGTAGTAGTAGTAGTAGTAGTAGTAGTAGTAGTAGTAGTAGTAGTAGTAGTATAGTTAGTAGTAGTAGTAGTAGTAGTAGTAGTAGTAGTAGTAGTAGTAGTAGTAGTAGTAGTAGTAGTAGTTAGTAGTAGTAGTAGTAGTAGTAGTAGTAGTAGTTAGTTGTTGTAGAGCAGCAGTAGTAGTAGTAGTAGTTGTTGTTGTTGTGTAGTAGTAGTAGTAGTAGTAGTAGTAGTAGTAGTAGTTAGTAGTAGTAGTAGTAGTAGTAGTAGTAGTAGTAGTAGTGTAGTAGTAGTAGTAGTAGTAGTAGTAATGTAGTAGTTGTTGTTGTTGTTGTAGTAGTAGATGTTGTTGTTGTTGTATTGTTGTTGTTATTATTGTAAATACTATTACTACTACTACTATTACTACTACTACTACTACTACTACTACTACTACTACTACTACTACTACTACTACTCCCATCCTCCTCCTCCTCCTCATCATCATCATCATCATCATTATCATCGATACCCCCATTATTACCATATCATTGTTACTCCTATCCTTACCAGTATTACTTCAAATCATTAATAATATCGATATTAGCCAGCAGCAATATTCCCAGTAATATCGACAGCCAGCCCTGTCCGTTCCTGCACCAAGTGGTTGTTTGTTTGGGCATAGGAAGTGTTTTATCAGCTAACTCTCTCAACCCCTTGTCTCCTGTCATCGGTGAAAAGCTTTGTTAGGATTACTCATGCTTTTAGCCCCGGGGCGTGGGGTCCTGTTAGTTCAGTGGTAGAGTGTCCACATCACAAGGGGAGGGATTGGTATGGTATCGATTACCAGCACAGTCGAAAACATAATATTTTCAGTCCCACGACCCCCGACCTAGAAGTTATTGGGTAGCTGGGTCTCTTTTAAGTCCTGTTGAAATTACAGTGGCGTGGGGTCCTGTTAGTTCAGTGGTAGAGTAACCACATCACATGGGGAGGGATTGGTATCGATTACCAGTACATTCGAAAACATATTATTTTCAGTCCCACTACCACCAACCTAGAAGTTATTGGGTAGCTGGGTCTCTTCTAGGTCCTGTTGAAATTACCGTGGCGTGGGGTCCTGTTAGTTCAGTGGTAGAGTATCCACCTCACATGGGGAGGGATTGGTATCGATTACCAGTACAATCGGAAACATATTATTTTCAGTCCCACTATCACCAACCTAGAAGTTATTGGGTAGCTGGGTCTCTTTTAGGTCCTGTTGAAATGACAGTGGCGTGGGGTCCTGCTAGTTCAGTGGTAAAGTATCCACCTGACGTGGGGAGGGATGATATGGTATCGATTACCAGTACAGCCGAAAACATAATATTTTCAGTCCCACTACCACCAACCTAGAAGTTATTGGGTAGCTGGGTCTCCTTTAAGTCCTGTTGAAGTTACCGTGTCAGACCACCATGATGTGAGGTGACTATGGCGTTGTTAAGGTCACATTAACAAAGCCATTTTCACATCTCTCATTCGTCTTTTGTGTTTCAGTCATCAAGTATTGTTGAAAAAGGGGAAACCCGAAACGTCCACGTTATCTGTCTTTGTTGAGTTAATTGAAGTCTCATAAAAATAATAATAATAATAATATAATAATAATAATAATAATAATAATAATAATAATAATAATAATAATAATAATAATAATAATAATAATAATAATAATAATAATAAATAATAATAATAATAATAGAACATTATAATACAAAATCTCACCCACTCAATTCTCAATGATTTGTTTTATTAACCAATTAACTGCCGTGGTCTAGAAAGTTGAAAAATTTAGCCAGAAAACTCGTCCTTTTTTTTTTGGAGATTTTTTTTATAATACCACAATATCCACTAAACGTCCTCAAAGTGCTTTACAAGGGGTCCATGACCAACAGCAACACGTAACATGTAGAACGAGACATGACGCCTGTTAGGCAACATTACAATTTTTTCCGACATAAACAACGCTGTTTACGGCCAGGTACTCATTTTACACCTGAGTACAGTGAGAGAATGTGAGTAAAGAGCCTTTTCCAAGGACTCAATAACTATGCGCCGAGCGAGGTTGGAACCCAGGACTTTTCGATCCTAAACGAGTGTCATACTATAAGACCACATTACCGCATAAATAACACTGTTTTGACACGGTGGGGCATATATCACACCAGGTGGATGCGATGAGTCACATAGTACATTATAATGCTAAATCTCACCTACTCAATCGTCAGTGATTTGTTTTATTAACTCACTCAACCCTAACACCGACTATATCCGTAGTATACCCGGGGTTACTTTAACCCCATGCCTATTTATTCCACTTTTTCTGAGAGAACTTAAAGGCGTAGTATCAAAGCTATTGTTCTTACTTTTTACATATTAATGGTAGTTGACTAAAACTATCTATGCACATGTTCATTACATTTTTTTCCAATTTTGAAAAGTAGCAAAAATTTCTAGGATTGAGTGGGTTAACCAGTTAACTGCTGTGCTCTGGAAAAACGTGTTTTTAAAAAATTTGGCCAGAAAACTCTTCCTTCGAATATCGATCGATTAAAAAAAAAAAAAAAGAAAAGAAATGACCATCATCTTGTCAAAAACTCTCAAGCCTGGGATTTATTAAAAGTAACCTACGAGGCACCAGGTTTGAGAGTGTTGGCCAAGATGAGGGTCTTTTAAATCCATCGATATAATTTGAAAGACGAGTTTTCTTGCCGAATTTTTAAATACAAGCTTTTCCAGAGGACGGCAGTTAAGGGGTTAATTGATAGCTGGCTTTTCTCTAACGCTAAAAGCATCAATATTATTGTTATTATTATTATTATTACAGAGCCCTTCTCTCCATATTATTACACATTATCTGTTTGTTGACAAGTGAGAGTGGATGTCAAGAGTTGTTGATATAAAACATGAAAAGCCGTGCAATGGCATAAAATATTTTTCTCAATTTGGCCAAAAATGATTTTGGCTTCATGTAATATCGATGGATCTTTATTATTATTATTATTTTTTTTTTTTTTTTTTCTTTCTTATTATTATTATTATTATTATTATTATTATTATTATTATTATTATTATTATTATTATTATTATTATTATTATTATTATTAATTATTATTATTATTATTATTATTATATTATTATTATTATTATTATTATTATTATTATTATTATTATTATTATTATTATTATTATTATTATTTATTATTATTATTATTATTATTATTTATTATTTATTATTATTATTATTATTATTATTATTATATTATTATTATTATTATTATTATTATTATTATTATTATATTATTATTATTATTATTATTATTATTATTATTATTATTATTATTGTTTCCATCTCCCGCATTTCCATTTCACCTGTTTGACTACTACTATACTACTACTACACTACTACTACTACTACTACTACTACTACTACTATAATATAATAATAATATAATAATAATAATAATAATAATAATAATAATAATAATAATAATAATAATAATGATAATTTTTCTACTCCGTTGTTTTATTTTTGGAACAGGAGCCGGCCCTACGGGTCTAACAGCCGCTTTGATCGCATCCAAGAGCAAACACGTGAAAAGATTGACAGTTTTCGAAGAGCTGGACAGAACATCCCTGCTGGCTAAAGAATATCAGGTATGCAGGTTGTAAGAATCGATGGTGATCTGAATTTTACTCACACATTTTTTTGTGTGGCCTTTTGACCTCTCATGATAGGAAAGAATGTCACTTGATGTGTGATTATGTGCGGCTATGTCGTCTGGTGATAAAACACTCGCTTTCGGATCGGGTGGTCCTGGGTTCGAGCCTTCGGTTTCAATCTTTTCCTCCTCCTCCCCCTCCTCCTCCTCCTCCTCCTCCTCCTCCTCCTACTACTACTACTACTACTACTACTACTACTACTACTACTACTACTACGACTACTACTACTACTACTACTTCTACTACTACTACTACTAATACTACTACTCCTATTACTACTACTACTGCTATACTCCTAATCCCCCTCCTCCTCCTCCTCCTCCTCCTCCTCCTACTACTACTACTACTACTACTACTACTACTACTACTACTACTAATAATAATAATAATAATAATAATAATAATACTCCTACTACTACATACTACTACTACTACTACTACTACTACTACTACTACTACTACTACTACTACTACTACTACTACTACTATACTAACTAACTACTACACTAACTACTAACTACTACTACTAACTACACTATATACTACTACTCCAACATCATCTCTCTCCTCCTCCTACTACTCGACTACTACTACTATCTACTACTACTACTACTACTACTACTACTACTACTACTACTACTACTACTATACTACTACTACTACTACTACCCCCCCCTCCTCTCTCTCTCCTACTACTACTACTACTACTACTACTACTACTCTACTACTACTTACTATAATAATATTAATAATTATAAATATAATGATAATAATAATAATGCAATTACTACTACTACTACTACTACTACTACTACTACTACTACTACTACTACTACTACTACTACTACATACTGCTGCTACTACTACTACTACTACTACTACTACTACTACTACTACTACTACTACTACTACTACTACTATATACTATATACTATATACTACAGCTATCACTTCTCCTCCTACTCCCCTTCCCCCTTCTACTCCTCCTCCTCCTTCATCTACTACTACTACTACTACTACTACTACTACTACTACTACTACTACTACTACTACTACTACTACTACTACTACTACTACTACTACTACTACTACTGCTACGACTACTACTTCTACTACTACTACTACTACTACTACTACTACTACTACTACTACTACTACTACTACTAATAATAATAATAATAATAATAATAATAATAATAAATAATGATAATAAAAATAATACTCCTCCTCCTGCTACTACTACGACTACTACTACTATTACTACTACTACTACTACTACTACTACTACTACTACTACTACTACTACTACTACTACTACTACTACTACTACCCCCCTCCTCCTCCTCCTCCACTACTACTACTACTACTACTACTAATAATAATAATAATAATAATAATAATAAAATAATAATAATAATAATAATAATAATAATAATGCAATTACTACTACTACTACTACTACTACTACTACTACTACTACTACTACTACTACTACTACTACTACTACTGCTGCTACTACTACTACTACTACTACTACTACTACTACTACTACTACTACTACTACTACTACTACTACTATATACTATATACTATATACTACAGCTATCACTTCTCCTCCTACTCCCCTTCCCCTCCTACTCCTCCTCCTCCTCTTCCTCTACTACTACTACTACTACTACTACTACTACTACTACTACTACTACTACTGCTGCTACTACTACTACTACTACTACTACTACTACTACTACTACTACTACTACTACTACTACTACTACTACTATTACTACTGCTACTACTACTACTACTACTAATACTATATACTACTACTACTACTAGTAGTAGGAGTAGTAGTAGTATACTACTACTACTACTACTACTACTACTACTACTACTACTACTACTACTACTACTACTACACTACCACTACTACGACTACTACTACAGCTATCACTTCTCCTCCTACTCCCCTTCCCCCTTCTACTCCTCCTCCTCCTTCATCTACACTACTACTACTACTACTACTACTACTACTACTACTACTACTACTACTACTACTATAGCTACTACTTCTACTCCTCCTCCTCCTCCTCCTCCTCCGTTTCCTCACCTCTGCTCTTTTTTCTCTTCCTCTTCCTCATCATGTCAGCCCCTGTGTAATTCTAGTCTTTGCTTGGAATTTTGGGCGATGTGAATGTAACATTAACCGACTAGTCGTGGAAAGTATTATAATCAGCATTACTAAGTATATCTTTTACACCGGAAAGGTTCGCGTTGCCGGAAACAACACCAGTATGTCTACAGACTAAATGAACTGGATGTCGTTAGTGTCGTAGTATGAAAAAAAAAAAACGTTTTCTCATTTTGAGCATAAACGTCTCACTTTAATTATTTTTTATTTTTTTTTAAAGAAAAAAAGAAACCTGATAATCTATATAGCACAATATCCATTAAATATGCTCAAAGGGTTTTGCCGCAGCAACACTTTAAATTATTTTTTTAATGAGCTTTTATATAGCGCAATATCCACGAAATGTGCTCAAAGCGCTTTACAAGGGGTCTCTGGTCAACAGCAACATTTAACATGTAGAACGGGACATAACGCCTGTTAGGCGATATTACAATTTTCGGACAAAGACAACGCTGTTAACTGCCAGGTACTCATTTTACACCTGAGTACGGTGAGAGTATGTGAGTAAAAAGCCTTTTCCAAGGACTCAACTATACGCCTAGCGCGAGGCTCGAACCCAGGACCTTCCGATCCGAAAGCGAGTGTCAAACCACATAGCCGCACTTAATACGTAGGACAAGACATGAAAGGCAATATTACACAATTTTTTTAAAGACAGGAACAACTCTGTTAACGGCCATTTTCTCATTTTTCACCCCGAGTACCAGGGAATAAGTGATGAATGAGTGAAAGAACCACGGGTCAACCGATTACAAGTTGCAAATAGTAGGAGTCGGCAACTTGCATCCCGGATCAAAATACTTGACCGTCTAGAAATATTTAGTAAATCGCCAGATCTATTTTTGCAAAATATTTCGATGGAATAATCAAAAATTTACATACAATTTATTTTTAAATGCCAAACAATTAAAACCCTTACTATAAAAATCTCTATGTTTTTAAGCAAAAAAACAAACAGAGTCTTGGCTACAAAAAATAATTTCATAGAAATCAAATACACATTTAAACAATAAGGGGGGGGGGGGGGAGGGGGGGGATTTGATTGTTTTTTGTTTTTTTTTTTTTTTTTTTTTTTTTGGGGGGGGGGGTTGTTGTTGTTTTATTAATAGGAATTTTTCCCATTATTCTCCTGGTGGTAAGCTGTGGGGGGGGGGGGGGGGTATTCGAGCTTTATAAGGTAACCTTTTTTTTTTATAGGAAGGGACATAATATTATCATCCTCCACAGAAACTACTTACGCCGCACATACACACACGAGGGCGCATGCGCAATCGTCCCTTCCGACGTTTTGGCAAGTTTGGGATCGTCTTAATCTAATCGATCGATATTTCCTGCCAATAATAATAATATAAGAAAATGAAAAGCGTTTTGTTGTCGCATGGCAGTCTACAGACTCTCAAGTACGTTAATTTGAACCACTCCAGGCTGGTGATCCTAGGGATTATCCCAGCGTATCATCATCATTCTTCCCCACATTTTCATCCGTTTAACATTATGTTACCAAGTTCGGATATGTAAGCTAGTCATAGCAAATTAGAGATAGCAAAAATGAGAGAGGGAGGGGGGGGGGAGATGGAAAAAGAGAGAGAGAGAGAGAGAGAGAGAAAGAGAGAGAGAGAGAGAGAGAGAGAGAGAGATCAGCGAGCTGTCTCACTAGCCACTGAGCCATCCTGTTGGCTCTCTGACACCTTGATATTTCTATTCTATGTTTTCACCAGGCTCTTTCTCCATATCTTAATATTTCTCATCATTATCGATATGAGTGCCTATCACTATCGATATGAGTGCCTGCCTGCTCCACACGTTTTCTGTATCGATATGACATTTCAGTAAAAATCTTGAAATGATCGGTAAAGAGGAAGTTAAAAGTGAGAATGGTCAGAATGTAACATTATAGTTTTTGACAGCTTAAGAAATTGTACTAATTCTCCTTAATAACTGGTTGGGGTCCTTTGACATTCCACGGTTGGCAGGAGGTTACTTGCTATGTCTTCCCTTAGATGTTTTCCGAGTTGCTTTCTGCCTTTGTTTTGGTTTTGTCCTGGTCCTTGCCTGAATCCTCAGCTGAGGGGGAAGCAGTGAAATATAACTATTAGTTTGGGAGATGATATTATTTTTTTCCCTTGTAAATCATCTCTCTGTTATGTATTGTGAGTTATGTATTCTGTTTTGGATTTTTTTTCTTCTGTCACCATATGAGTGGATTCCTCTTAGTGGGATCCTGTGCTTATGTAGGATGAGACTTTTAGGTGACCTCAAACTAAGTACATTGGTGATTCGTTCATGGAATCTACATCTGTTCTTAATTTGAACCAATTCTCCTTTGTTTTACTTTTTCTTCGATTCTTTAAATGTAGTTCTTGATTTTTAAAACTCATATTTCCTTCCTTTTACTGGCGATAATATGACCTGAAGGAGGCAAAATGGCCGAGTGATTAGGGCATTGCACTGTGACCCGGAGGGTCCGGAGTTCGAGCCCCACTTCATGCACTTTCATTTTTTTTTTCTTTGGGCAAGATTATCAACCCCCAATTTGCTCCCACTGGACAACATGAGTGAATCCTTTTGACATCAGACAGCCTGTTTGATGGATTATCTATATTCCTTCATGGAATGCCTAGGGGACGGTATCTAATGATGCCGTAGCGGAAGGGCGTAATTAATTATCTAATATGAGCTAAATGGGTTGCAAGCGCAGTAAAACCCTTAAAAACAAACAAAATGGATTCATACACCCTCAATTAATCATCGTAATGAATGAACTTGGACCTTATACTACCGTCTACAAATTGGATTCAATAGTCTGATGTTACGTCGCCCAGCAATGACGGCCATCGTGGTTCTAAACAACGAAAATCGGTACTTTTTTATTCTTCATGATCGCCAGAACTTTTCATATGTCTTGTGATCAGAATGTGTAAAAGTCAAAACATGATCAGATTCATAATGTTGTTGTTTTTTTTTCCTCTGGATACGCTTTTATGCTACGCCGGAAAAATATTTCATAATGGCGTCCGCCATTGTTCCGATAGTTTAGAGCCAGTTACTATGTTACCATACGTCACTACGAGGGAAGTGACGTTACGACTGTTGAAGCGTTTCCGTTCTTAGCATCTAGACCACCGATATAATACCCAGTTGGAGGTGATGGGTCCAACCTCCTCCTCTTCCTTTTCCTTATTCCCTCCCTCATTTTTCTGCATCATTTTTCATTAACCGCCTTGCTCTGGAAAAACACTTCTTGAGAGTTTTTGACAAGATGAGGGTCATTTAAATCGATCTTTGAAGGACGAGTTTTCTAGCCGATTTAAAAAAAAAAAAGAGTTTTCTGGCCAATTTTAAAAAAACGTTTTCATGCCAAGTTAAAAAAAAAGAGTTTTCTGGCCAATTTGGTTACAAACGAGTTTTCTGGCCAATTTTTTTTAAACGTGTTTTTCAAGAGTACGGCAGTCAACTAGTTAATTCAGTCCCCGCGTCTGTACTTCTGGCCTTTTCTGATAGTTTTGGCTGACTTGAATGCAACACTGAATGGCCGGCTGAACTCAACGGATAGCGAATTATGACTTTTTATCCGATGTGACATGATTGAGTCTACGGTGGATTACTTTCCCATTATTGCGTGAACGCCTGTTATACTTACCGACAGGGCAGAGGAGCGATGATTTGGATCTAATTTCTTGTCGAGGCCCGGATGAAACATTGGAACTATGCGACCAATCGTCTCATCACGGTAACCTATATTGGTGTGAATCTGATCCTTAAAATAGATTTTTAAAAAAATAGATTTTTAACTTATTAAAATATATTATGAGCACAAATAAATGCCTTCATTGAAGTCTCAGGTTTGAGATTTTTTGACAGGGAGAAGGTCAGTTTAATTGATTTATATTTGAAAAAAAGAGTTTTCTGGTATTTTGTTCTTTTTTTATAATAGTGTTTGTTTGTTTGTTTATATTCTTTTATTTTTTGTTTATTTTTCGGGGTTTTTTAGGGGGAGGGGTTTTTTTTTTTTTTTTGTTTTTGTTTTTTTAGGGTAAGACACCATGTTACTGTGCCACCATGATCTCTATATTATTCTATATTACTTAGTTGCTTGATCACGAACTTACTTACTTTACTTACTTAAGCCCTTCACCACCGGCATAGGCCATCGACAAATCTTTTCCATCTTGATCGGATTTGTGCCATCTTCTCTGCTTCTGGTCTCCTCCATGTCAGGCCTTATTCAGTTGTCAGATCCTCCATCAGTGCCTCCTCCCAAGGAAACAGCTGGAGGAGGCCATTGATGGAGCATTTGAAAATGAAAACTTTTTTATTCTATATCATTACTAGCTTGGGTTTTTTTTAAATCTCACTTTTTAAAGGTTTTTCTAGGGGGGGGGGGGGGGGGGGGGGGATGGTATTATTGACTTTTTGTCTTTCTTTTTTTTTTTCTTCTGAATTTAGTATTTCACTTTACTTTTATTTTTGTTTTGATATATTTGGCAATGTTTTTTTTTTAAAATTTGTTTTTGGTTCGTTTTTTTTGTGTTTGTTTGTTTTTATTGATGTTTTTTCTGGGTTTTTAAATTAGTTGTGATTGTTTTGTTGTTTTTTTTTTGTTTTTTTTTTTTTTGTTGTGTTGTTGTTTATTTTTTTTTTTTGTTTTTATTTTTTTTTGTTTGTTTGTTTTGTTGTTGTTGTTGTTTTTTTTTTTTTTTTGGGGGGGGATAGGAATGTAGATTTTTTTCCGATTATCATGATTATCTATTATTACTTATTATTATTGGTGAAGCTGTTATACTTACCGACTAGAGTATGGAGATGATTTATCGATTATTTTTGTAGCGATATAACTATTATTATGCACAATGTCTCATCACTGATACCTATATGACGATCAATTTCCTTAAAATGATTTATAAATAGACGTTGGAATTATTAAAATAATATGAGCAAATGAATGCCTTATTGAAGTCTCTGGTTGAGAGTATTTTGAAGGGCTGAGGCATTAATGTGTTGTATATGAAAAAAATAGTTTATGTATTGTTGTTTTTTTTATGATATGTTTGTTTGTTGTTTTATTCTTTTATTTTGTTGTTTATTTCGGGTTTTTTTAGGGGAGTATGTTTTGTTTGTTGTTGTTTTTAGGTAGACATGTTATGTGCAATGATCTCTATATTATTTATGATGTATTAGTTGCTTGATCAGATATGTATTATTAGCTTACAGCATGGCATCGTATCTTTTATCTTGATGGTTTGTGCATTTTTGTATTGCTTCTCATGTCAGGGTTATTAGTTGTATCTCATAGTGTTAGTATAAGTAGGTAGCCATTGATGTAGCATTTGAAAATGTAATGTATTATATCTATATCATTACTGTTGGTTTTATTTTATCTCATTTTAAAGGTATTGTTTATGTTGTATGTAGTATGTATTGTACTTTTTGTCTTTTTTTATCTTGTTTTGAAATTAGTATTTACTTATTTTATGTTTGTTTTGATATATGTTGGCAATGTTTTTTTTTTAATTTGTTTTTGGTATCGTTTATGTATGTATGTATTGTTTATTTGTATTGATGTATTATTTGTGGTATGTTTTTAATTAGTTGTATGTTTTGTTTTTTGTTGTTGTTTTTAGTTGTTGTTGTATGTTTTTATTTTATTGTTTTTTTTATTTGTGGGGGTTGTATGTTGTTGTTGTTTTTTTGTTTTTGTTTTTGTATTTTTGTAGTTTTTGTATGGTATTTTTTTTGTATTATTATGTATTATTATTATTATGTATTATGTATTATTATTATTATGTATGTATGTATTATGTATGTTATGTATGTATTATTATTATTATTATTATTATGTATTATTATTTATTATTATGTATGTATTATTATTATTATTATTAGTATTTTTATTATTAGTAGTATTATTATGTATTATTATATATCATCATCATCATCATTATTGTATAATGTATGACGTCAATATGTTTACTGTATAAATGCATTATATAAGGATGGTGTGTTTTAATGTAGAGTAGTAGTATGAATGATGGTGTGTGAGATGTGAGTGTTGGATGGAGAAGTGATTATAGGAGCTGAGATTACAGGTATGTTGTATTATGATGATAATCGCATGTATTAGTTTGGATGTGTGTGTGTGTATGTATGTATGTATGTATGTATGTATGTATGTATGTATGTATGTGTGTGTGTGTGTTGTGTGTGTGTATGTATGTATGTATGTATGTATGTATGTATGTATGTATGTATGTATGTATGTATGTATGTATGTATGTATGTATGTATGTATGTATGTTGTATGTTGTATGTGTTGTTGTATGTATGTATGTATGTATGTATGTATGTATGTATGTGATAGGATTCAATAGTCTGATGTCACGTCCGCCCAGCAACGAGCATATTGGTTCTAAACAAATAAATTCAATACTTTTTATTCTTCATGCTGGCTAGAACTTTTTCACATGTCATATGATCAGAATGTATAAAACTCAAAACATGATCAGATTTATAATGTTTTTCTCCTCTGGAAACACTTTTATGCTCGTCGGCGAAGTATTTCATAAGGGCGATGATGGAGATAATGCGTCCGCCATTGTTCCGATAGTTTAGAACCAGTTACTATGCGTCATTTTGAGGGAAGTGACGTCACGACTGTTGAACCCTATTTTATATCTGATAATTTCTACTTTTCAAATAGCGTGTCGGCATCTAGTTCGTCCAGATTTTATTTGCGGGTTGGGGTGGGAGATCATATTTTGGTCCAGATATTAACAAAAAGTAATATGCCAGCTTTAAAAATAATAACAAACAACAAAATACCAAACTCAGAATCAAAACCTTTCTTCGGCCAATAACAAACAAAACAAAAATAATAACCACATAAATACAACACTTGAAAACCAGATAGTCTAGACGGCAGATAAATTTTTGGCACGTCCTTTCTGCTTTTGGTGTTTTTTGTGTTTTTTTGTTTGTTTTTTTTTGTTTTTGTTTTCTTGTTTTTGTTTTTTGTTTTTGTTTTTGTTTTTTTTGTTTTTAATTTTTGTTTTTGTTGTTTTTGTGTGTGTGTGAGAGTGTTTTTTTTTTTTTGTTTGTTTGTTTTTTTTTGGGTTTTTGGGGGGGGAGGTTTGTGTGTGTGTGTGTTTTTTTGTGTGGGTTTTTGTGTGTTTGTGTGTGTTTTATTTTATTCTATTTTTATCTTAGGGGGGGGGGGGGCGGTTTGTGTCTTTTCCTTTCTTTTCGCTTATTTCTTTCTTTCGTCGAATTTTCTGGCTGAGGACGAGTTGTTTTATTTTGTATTTACCTACTATTATTAGTTTTTGTTGTTTATTTGCTCGTTCCTCCGCGTGTTTGTTTGTATGTTTGACATCCTTTCCAACACAAATTCAATTACATTTCAAACATGGCACGACGGATGATGTTGAAAAAAAAATCCGGGCGTAGGGGAAATCCATAGACCGACAATGTCCTTGGGCAATGAAAAACATTCGATCTTAACTCACTCTTTCCTAGAGATTTTTGCTACTTTTCAAAATTGGAAAATAAATGTATTTTAAATGAGTCTGTACATAGATAGTTTTATTCAACTACCATAACATGCAAAAACTAAAAACATTAGCTTTGATACTATGGCTATAAATTTGTCTCAGAAAATGTAATAAATAGTCATGAGGTAAAAGTAAGCCGGATAAACTACGGATATAGTCGGTGTTAGGGTTGAATGAGTTAATAAGTTAACTGTCGTACTCTAGAAAAAATCGTATTTTAAAAATTTGGCCGGAAAACTCGTCCTTCAAATATCGATCGATTTAAATGACCCCTCACCTTGGCAAAAAAAACTTTCAAACCTGGGGCTTCGCGAAGTTCCATGTTTGAGAGTTTTTGCCATGATGAGGGTCATTTAATTCTATCGATATTTGAAGGAAGATTTTTCTGGCCAGATTTTTAAATACGAGTCTTTCCAGGGTACGGCAGTTAACTGGTTAACGAGGAGTATAGGAGTATATGAGTGTGTACGTTTGTGTTTATGTTGTTTTGTTGTTGTGGATGTGTGTATGATGTTGTTTGTTGTAGTATGCATGCGTGTGTGTGTGTTTCAGTGTATGTATGTGTGTATGTGTGTGTATGTTTGTTGTAGTGATGTATGTATGATGATTGTGGTGTGTGTATGTATTGTTGCGTTGATGTATGTATGTATGTATGGTGTGTGTGTGTGGTTCATGTATTATAATGTATGTGATGTATGTATGTATGTATGTATGTATGTATGTATGTATGTATGTATGTATGTATTGTGTTGTTGTGTGTGTATGTATGTTGTTGTTGTATGTGTTGTATGTATGTATTGTGTGTATGTGTGTGTATGTGTGTATATGTATATGTGTGTGTGTTCGTGTTTGTGCCCAGAGAAAATGATAATATCTAGAACAAGCCGATAGAATTTCAAGATCAATTTTGTTTGTAGACATTGGAAGCGATAAACGGGGTCTAGAAGCAGAGGTCTGGTATTTAATGTACACGATAGTGTTATCATTATCAAGTTCAGGTTCTTGTTGCTTTCGTGTTTGCTTTCGTTTTGTCTCGTTTTGTTTTGTTTTATCTGGGGTTTTTTAATCCATTTTTTGTTGGGTTTTTTTGTTTTGTTTTTTGTTGATTTTTTTTCCCTGGTGTTTGTTTTTTTTTAATTGTTTTTGTCGGGTTTGTTTTTGGTTTTTGTTTTTTTGTGCCTTTGTCTTCTTTTTTTTGTTTTGCTTTGTTTTGTTTTCTTTATCTTTTTTTTTTGTGTGTTGTTATTTTTTTAATATACTTTTTATTTCAAATTATCTATTAATTATCTTATTTTGTTGCTGACGTACCTATTTCTGTTGGGGCTTAGCGTGTACATGTATGTGTGTGTGTGTGTGTGTGTGTGTGTGTGTTTTGTGTGTATGTTATGTGTGTGTGTGTGTGTGTGTGTGTATACGAGGATTCAATCATTAATACGTAACTCAAGTTGTAAAAATCTTTGGAAGTTGTCATTTATCATTTTATTTAGTCAGTTTTATCTTTTTCATGTTCAACCTTTTGTGTTATAAAGATGACGAGGGTTTGGAATAGGCTTCAACAGTCGTGACGTCACTTCCCTCGTAGTGACGCATAGTAACTTAGTAACTGGTTCTAAACTATCGGAACAATGGCGACCGTCCTTATGAAATACTTTTCCAACGAGCATAAAATTGTATCCAGAGGAGAAAAACATTCTAAATCTAATCATGTTTTGACTTTTATACACTCTGATCACATGCCATGTGAAAAAAGTTATAACCAGCTTGAAGAATAAAAAGTACCGATTTTATTTGTTTAGAACCAAGGTGCTCGTTGCTGGGCGAACGTGACATCAGACTATTTAATCCTCTCCTCGTTGACTTTGTTCGAGGAACAGTCTGTCGTCCATGAAATATTATAAATCCATTTCTTCTTCGACTTTTTTTGTCAACATGTTCTGCCCTTCCTCTTCCTACTCGAAATTATCATTATTATTTTGATCATCAACAGCAGCATCATCTCATAATCATCACCATCATCATCATCATCATCACCATCATCATCATCATCATCATCATCATCATCATCATCATCATCATCATCATCATCACCATCATCATCATCATCATTATCAGCATCATCAGCTTCTTCATCATCATCATCAATCTTCGTTTTTCTCCATTTCCCCAACTCCTTCCTGTTCCATTTCCTTTATTTTTTTAAGTGAGCCTTTACATCGCGTCACTTTCATTTAATCCTTTACCTTCCTTGTGAAACATAGGGCTTCTTCCACCGTACTCTGTTTATTGTCTTCTTCTTCTTCTTCTTCTTCTTCTTCTTCTTCTTCTTCTTCTTCTTCTTCTTCTTCTTCTTCTTCTTCTTCTTCTTCTTCTTCTTCTTCTTCTTCTTCTCCTCTCCCTATGCCATTCCAGCTAACTTCACCTCTTCCTCACAAGACCCTTTTCTATGTTTTCTTTGGCCTCCCAACCTTGCTTTTCCCTGTGCGGCTATGTGGTCTAGTGGTATGACACTCGCTCTCGGATCAGACGGTCCTGGGTTCGAGCCTCGCTCGGCGCATAGTTGAGTCCTTGGAGAAGGCTCTTTACTCACATTCTCTCTCACCGTACTCATGTGTAAAATGAGTACCTGGTCGTTAACAGCGTTGTCTCTGTCCGAAAAAATTGTAATATCCTCTAACAGGCGTCATGTCTCGTCCTAAATGTTAAATGTTGCTGTTGGCGAGGGGCCCTTGTAAAGCGCTTTGAGCACATTTAGTGGAGATTGCCCAATATAAAAGCTATTTTTTTTTAAAAGAGGGTTCCTGTCCACAGTTTGTTTCGCAATGTCCACTTAATATGGCATCATGTCTCGTCCTAAATGTTAAATGTTGCTGTTGGCCAGGGTCCCCTTTGTAAAGCGCTTTGAGCACATTTAGTGGATGTTGCGCTATATATAAAAGCTCTTTTTTTTAAATAAAAAAAAGAGGGTTCCTGTCCACAGTTTGTTTCGCAATGTCCACTTAATATACTCAGTGCGCTTTATAAGGAATTAAATTTACAAATGTAAGTAACAAACCAGATAACCTCTGTGGTATAATGGTAGCACGTCTGACCGGTAATCAAGTGGTCCTAGGCTCGATCCCCAGCTGAGGCAGATTTATTTTTTGGGATGGTTTTATCTTGTTGTTTTTGTTTGTTTTTGTTGTTGTTGTTGTTTTTTGTTTTCTGACTTTTTGTTGTTGTTTTTTTTGTTTGTTTGATTGGGGTTTTTTGGGGGTTTTTTTTTTTTGTTTTTTTTTTTTTTTTTTTTTTTTTTTTTTTGTTTGTTTTTTATTTTTTTTTTTTTTTTTTTTTTTTTTTTTTTTGGGGGGGGGGGGGGCGTTTATCTACTATGTGTTCCATTTATTTCATACACATTTTTTCGATCTTTATCTAATATTTAAAATTAGGGGACAGCGCAGCTCAGCGGTACGGTCTTTGCTTCCTAGCCGAGAGGTACCGAGTTCGATCACCCCCCGCTGCGCTGTGTAGCCTCAAGCAAGTCGCCTCGTCCTAGCTCAATTTACAGCGCTACACTTCGACTGACGCCTGTGTTATTCCAGTCTTCCCTTGAAATAGACCCTAGAAACCAATTCCCCCTAAGGGGTGAATAAAGGGAAACTTTTTTTTAAATTCATTATCTAACACCATTGCCTACTCCCTTATTTGCCGCGTTGATATTTTTTTAATAAAAAAGGAACTGACTCAAATGTCTTTGTTCTCGTCCTCTCATGTTCTTACTTGACTTGCTGACTTATGCCTCTTGGTTGTCTTCTAGCGAAGCATAGGGCCTCAACAGCACTCTTCCATCTTTTTTTTCTGTCCTTGACACAGACCTTCGCCTCATGCTCACTCCAGGTAAGATTGGAGACGCTTAATCTTGATGAAGGCTTCTCCTCCAAGTCTGTTTTGGACGACCCCGCTTCCTCTTGCCTTGTGGGTTCCGTTCGGGAGCCTGCTTAGTTATATTAGTTCCAGGCCCCCTCTCGTGCTCAATGTCAGTTTATAATGATACAAAGGGAGGGAGATACAAAGTGGAAACGCGTACCCTTGTGAAGAATATAGGCATTGAATCGTCCCAATGATGGTGGTGGTGATGATGATGATGATGATGATGATGTTGATGATGATGATGATGATGATTATGTGATGATGATGGATGATGAATGATGATGATGATGATGATGATGATGATGATGATGGCTGTGGTGGTGGTGGTGATGATGATGGTGATGATGATGATGATGATGATGATGATGATGATGATGATGATGATGATGATGATGATGATGATGATGTTGAGAATGATTTTGAGATGACGATGATTATGATGATGATGATGATGATGATAATGATGATGATGATGATGCTAATGATGTTGAGTAAGATGGTGGTGATCGGATAACCTCTGTGACGTAGTGATCGCTCTTCTGACCAGTTATCAGGAGGTCTGAGGTTCGATCCCCAGTCGAGACAGCCTGATTTTTGGGTGGTTATTTTTCTTGTATCTTATTTGTCTGGCACTGTTTCATACACACATTTTCAGATTCATAAGAAATCTGAAGCTATCAGCAACATTTAGCTTTTAGAAAGAGATATAACCCCTGTAAGGCGCTATTGCAGTTTGGTTTTTCGACAGAGACAGAGATAGGCTTTCCATATACATTAACCAGGGCTTCGCGAAGTCCCAGGTTTGAGAGTTTTTTGTCAAGATGAGAGTCATTTAAATCCATCGATATTTGGAGGACGAGTTTTCTGGCCAAATTTTCAAATATGGGTTTTTCCAGAGTACGGCAGATTACCTCTAACTCTCGATCACTTTTTGAAACAACTCGATGACGAAACCAGATTAGCATCACTGGTCGAGCTATCAAACATCATGGTAAAAAAACTCAAGACAGAGACAATTGGAGAATTTTCACTGCAAGAATAAGAGCAGAGAAACGGCCGAAGCTGCGATATCCGATTACATCGACAGCGGAAGGCTTTAAGTGAAGAATGTCAAGAGATAAAGATGCTATCGGCCAAGTAGCAATTTTATAACCGAACATGATGAGAAAATTCTAGGAAAAAAACCCTTCTCCAAGTACTAAACTTTGCGCTGCTCACCTCACAGCGGGACTCAAACCCGTGATCTACAAGACACAAGCCAAGTGCCACACCACCTGACCACAAGACACAATTTTCAGGAATTGTGTAATAAACTAGTCAGAGGAATTGATTAGAAGAATCAAACTCATAATATGTCCATAGCAACGCAAACGTGATGGTTGCTAATGAAAAAAATTGATTTACCACACATTTCCCAGTGTCAGACAACTCACTGGCGTGCTCCGTCAAAACAATTTTCAAGATGTTGTCCAGAAAACTTTTACAATATAGATCAAAGGACATGTTGATATAGATTTATTTTCTAACAAAAAAAGGGGGATCAGCTTTTCTTTACACCACCATAGAAAAACAAAACAAAATTGAGCTTTTATATACAGCAATATCCACCAACGTGCTCAAAGCGCTTTACAAGGTTGTCCCTTGGCCAACAGCAAGACTTAACATATAGGACGTAACATGACACCTGTTAGGAGATATTACAATATTTTTTTCGGACAGATACAACGCTGTTAACGGCCATGTACTCATTATACACCTGAGTACGGTGAGAGAATGTGGGTAAAAAGCGTTTTCCAAGGACTCAACTATGCGCCGAGCGAGGCTCGAACCCAGGGCCTTCCGATCCGAAAGCGAGTGTCATACCACACACACGGCCACATAGCCGCACAAAAAGAAGAAAGATATAAATTTATCTATGTTAATTTAACTCATGAGATATTAATTTATCATACTAAGTCCTATTGTCACATGAAATTCCGTTTTTCATTGGTGCTTCATTCATTAGGCAACAAATAATTAAATTAATTCCGTCACAAATATTATCCCCGTTTAATTTTTCTATAGTGGCATTTCATTCCATGGTTGAATATATCATTTAATAAAGACTTCTTCAATTGGTTATTAATATTATATCAATGTTAATCAATACAATACACAGTGGAAACATAAGTATGATATGAGAATATCCTGAGTCCAAAATATGGTTTGATGCAAAATTATGTTATGCAAATCTAAAAAAAAAAAATTAAAAAAAAAAAAATCATTGTGAAAACCAGTAGTATAGGCTACGTCTATGTGGTCTTGTGGTATGACACTCGCTTTCGGATCAGAAGGACCTGGGTTCGAGCCTCACTTTGCGCATAATTGAGTCCTTGGAAAAGGCTCTTTACTCACATTCTCTCACCGTACTCAGGTGTAAAAAGAGTACCTGGCCGTTAACACCGTTGTCCTGTTGGGAAAAAATGTAATATCGCTAAAAAGGCGTCATGTCTCGTTTTACGTGTTATATGTTGCTATTCGTCAGGGACCCTTTGTAAAGAGCTTTGAGCACATTTAGTGGATATTGCGCTATATAAAAGCTCACGTTCAGGTAGATAATTATGAACACTGAAACAAAAGCATTCATCTCTCTCACTAGAGAGAGAGAGAGAGAGAGAGAGAGAGAGAGAGAGAGAATATGAACAAACAGAAGAGAGAGAGAGAGAGAGAGAGAGAGAGAGAGAGAGAGAGAGAGAGAGAGAGAGAGAGAGAGGGAGAGAGAGAGAGAGAAGTATGAACAAGCAGAATGAGAGAGAAGATAAATAGCGCTATTGATTCATCCACTGAGAGGGACAAAGGTAGATAATAATGAAAAGTGAAACAAAAGCACCCTCGTCCATCTCTCTCTCACTATAATATGAATACAGTAAGTAATACACCTGAACACGTAGGTAGTCAATATTCATTTATTTCATTCTTCTCCTCTATGTTAACTTCCCATACACCAAAAGTCGCTAACAATGATATGTAATAGTAATCAACGATCTACATTGATTTTACATTCTGGTGTGCGGCTATGTGGTCTTGTGATATGACACTCGCTTTCGGATCGGAAGGTCCTGGGCTCGAGCCTCGCTCGGCGCATTGTTGAGTCCTTGGAGAAGGCTCTTTATTCACATTCTCTCACCGTACTCAGGAGTAAAATGAATACCTGGCCGTTTACAGCGTTGTCTCTGTCCGAACAAAATTATAAAGTCGCCTAAAAGGCGACATGTCCCGTCCTACATGTTAAATGTTGCTATTGGCCAGGGAGCCCTTGTAAAGCGCTTTGAGCACGTTTAATTGATATTGCGCTATTTAAAAGTTCAATTTAGAATTTTGGTGTCTGATAGGGTTAATATGCGACCCATTGTCTCAAAACAGTATTATGTCTGGATAAACCAGGTGTCAAATACGCTCACTCAATCACTCACTCGCTCACTCAGTCATTCCCATGACCAGATGGTCGTCGTCGAGGGGAGACTTGCGGGATGAAGCCTTCACAATCCTATGCCACAAATCTCGGTCATGGGCCTTTCTCTAGCAACTTGTACAACGTCAGTACTCTCCATCTCTTGATGTTATCCGATGTTATCCAGCCACAATTTCCTTTCTCTCCCCCTTCTCCGTTGACCTTCCACCGTAAAATACTTTGCATAACTGTCTTAGGGCTAACCCACATCGGACGATGACCCGGCATTGCCGTCCTCTGCCAAATTCAGGATTAAGACGTCGGGTACGGACAAAAAACGAAGAATAAAGAGAAGACATTGAAAATTGTTCCTGTCCCCGAGAAAGACAAGGTCTCTTGTATGAATGACCTCAGACCTATAGCCCTGACATCTATTGTTATGAAATGTTTCGAACGACTTGTACTGAAAAAGCTTAATCTCCAGTTTGGTCCCCAATCTGACCCTTTACAATTTGCATATCAACCAAATAGAAGTGTTGATGATGCCATTAACCTTTTGTTGAATAATATTTACAGTCATTTAGATAAACCAAAGGCATATTGCAGGGTCAGTTTGTGGTTGAATGGCTGCGCCTGCTGTGGCTGAACAGGCCGATTTGGTAGCTGCAGATCCTCTTGCATTTGCTTCAGGTGAATCCCGCTAAGCCTCTCTTGTTACTGCCAGAAAAAATAATATTCAATCCATTCAATGAAACATGAGAACTTAACAAACAGTATCGTATTTTTACTTAAAGTTTAATTTCATTTTAAATCATCGAAACCAGACCGACATAATACCGTTTTGAGGCGATGGATTACATATAGACAGGCCTGCCAATTTGAAAATATAAAAATTCCAGGAAATAAAAATTTGTAGTTACTACGATAAGCTTTAAAAATTAACAATTTATCCTATCATTAACTAAATAAATAACACTTCAAAATCATTAAAATGTTTTAGTGTGGCATCAATTTCATTATTAATAAGTTTTAATGACTTAGAAATGCTCTGGGAGTTTTGAAATAGGAGCCAAAATTTTGTAATTCTACTTAGTCATTATTCCGTACTAGAAAGAAAATCTGCATATACCTACTCCGACAAAAAGCTTATTTCAAAGTTGAAATGATCAGAAATAATATAAAACTGAGTTCGGTCCTCAAAAAAATCCCCATCCTCAGATCTAACCCATCATTACTGGGTGACCGGGGGGGGGGGGGGGGGTTCAGAGAAAAAACATTCCGCTTCACCCGGGATCGATCTAGGTCTCTTTGCTTGTGAATCGAGTGCTTTACCAACTGAACAATTGGGACACCCAATTTTGAGAGGATGGGGCATTATTTTTTCTTTTTATATTTCAATTTTTTTTTAATTTCAAAAAGCTTTGTATCGTATTTTTCAATTCCCAACAGGTAGCCTTCAGTCAAAAGACGAGAGAATTTTTAATCAGCTTTGGTGTGGATTTTGACAGTTTGGAGGGTGTTCTCCAGGACAATATCTTCCATATCAGAGTTGGTGTTTACTTGGAACATGTTTTGAATATGTTGAATAAAACACCAGCGGCGCTCACTGTCAAGTACGGAACAAAGGTAAGTGTGGTTGTATTAGTGGTGGCGACGGTGGTGGTGGTGGTGGTGGTGGTGGTGGTGGTGGTTGTTGTTGTAGTAGTAGTAGTAGTAGTAGTAGTAGTAGTAGTAGTAGTAGTAGTAGTAGTAGTAGTAGTAGTAGTAGTAGTAGTATAGTAGTAGTATAATGTAGTAGTAGTAGTAGTAGTAGTAGTAGTAGTAGTAGTAGTATGTAGTAGTAGTAGTAGTAGTAGTAGTAGTAGTAGTAGTAGTAGTAGTAGTAGTAAGAGGAAGAGAAGGATGAGGACGGGAAGACGCCGGTTGATTTTAGTACATAGTAGTGCTGGTGTTGGTGTTGATAGTAGTATAGCAGTAGTAATAAAAGTGGTAGTAGCAGTAGTAGTAGTAGTAGTAGTAGTAGTAGTAGTAGTAGTAGTAGTAGTAGTAGTAGTAGTGGATAGTAGTGTAGTATTGTAGTAGTAGGTAGTATTAGTAGTAGTGGTAGTAAGTAGTAGTAGTGTAGGTAGTGTAGTGTAGTGTGTAGTAGTATAGTAGTGTAGTAGTAGTAGTAGTAGTGGTAATAGTAGTGGTAGTATTAGTAGTAGTGGTAGTATTAGTAGTAGTGGTAGTAATACTAGTAGTAGCAGTAGTAGTAGTAGTAGTAGTAGTAGTAGTAGTAGTAGTAGTAGTAGTAGTAGTAGTAGTAGTAGTAGTAGTAGTAGTAGTAGCAGTTGTTTATTTTTTGTGTTATTACTGTCATTGTTGTTATTGTTGATGCAGTTGTTGATTTTGCCTTGGGAATCGTCGTGGGTCTGTTATCAAACATAGAGAAAAATCAACAAAATTTAGAGTTATTTCGACCAATTGATATATTTGGTTTAATCGATTTCTGTTTTATCGATTAACGTTTATCAATATCGTCAGCAGTGGAATGGTTCGTCTTGTTACAGATTCAAACAATCACAATTGTGATCTGAAACCAACTTGATGAAAAAAGATAGC
>NC_088366.1:14585003-14632503 GCF_034508935.2 Berghia stephanieae | reverse complement strand
GCTGTATTATAATATAGATGGGGTCATTGGAGCTATATTATAATATAGATGGGGTTATCTGGGCTGTATTATAATATATATGTGGTCATTGGAGCTGCATTATAATATAGATGGGGTCATTGGGGCTGTATTATAATATAGATGTGGTTATCGGGGCCGTTTTATAATATAGATGGGGTTATCGGGGCTGTATTATAATATAGATGGGGTCATTGGAGGTGTATTATAATATAGATGGGGTCATTGGAGCTGTATTATAATATAGATAGGGTCATTGGAGCTGTATTATAATATAGATGGGGTCATTGGGGAGGTATTATAATATAGATGGGGTCATTGGAGCCGTATTATAATATAGATGGGGTCATTGGGGCTGTATTATAATATAGATGGGGTCATTGGAGCCGTATTATAATATAGAGGGGGTCATTGGAGCCGTATTATAATATAGATGGGGTCATTGGAGCCGTATTATAATATAGATAGGGTCATTAGAGCTGTATTATAATATAGATGGGGTCATTGGGGCTGTATTATAATATAAATGGGGTCATTGGAGCCGTATTATAATATAGATGGGGTCATTGGAGCTGTATTATAATATAGAAGGGTCATTGGAGCTGTATTATAATATAGATGGGGTCATTGGAGCTGTATTATAATATAGATCGGGTCATTGGGGCAGTATTATAATATAGATGGGGTCATTGGAGCTGTATTGTAATATAGATGGGGTCATTTGAGCCTTATTATAATATAGATGGTGTCATTGGAGCTGTATTATAATATAGATGGGGTTATCGGGGCTGTATTATAATATAGATGGGGTCATTGGAGCTGTATTATAATATAGATGGGGTCATTGGAGCTGTATTATAATTTAGATAGGGTCATTGGAGCTGTATTATAATATAGATGGGGTCATTGGGGCAGTATTATAATATAGATGGGGTCATTGGAGCCGTATTATAATATAGATGGGGTCATTGGAGCTGTATTATAATATAGATGGGGTCATTGGGGCTGTATTATAATATAGATGGGGTCATTGGAGCCGTATTATAATATAGATGGGGTCATTGGAGCCGTATTATAATATAGATGGGGTCATTGGAGCCGTATTATAATATAGATAGGGTCATTGGAGCTGTATTATAATATAGATGGGGTCATTGGGGCTGTATTATAATATAGATGGGGTCATTGGAGCCGTATTATAATATAGATGGGGTCATTGGAGCTGTATTATAATATAGAAGGGGTCATTGGAGCTGTATTATAATATAGATGGGGTCATTGGAGCTGTATTATAATATAGATGGGGTCATTGGGGCTGTATTATAATATAGATGGGGTCATTGGAGCTGTATTATAATATAGATGGGGTCATTGGAGCTGTATTATAATATAGATGGGGTCATTGGAGCTGTATTATAATATAGAAGGGGTCATTGGAGCTGTATTATAATATAGATGGGGTCATTGGAGCTGTATTATAATATAGAAGGGGTTATTGGAGCTGTATTATATATATAGATGGGGTCATTGGAGCTGTATTATAATATAGATGGGGTCATTGGAGCTGTATTATAATATAGATGGGTCATTGGAGCCGTATTATAATATAGATGGGATCATTGGAGCCGTATTATAATATAGATGGGGTCATTGGAGCTACATTTTAATATGGATGGGATCATTGGAGCCGTTTTATAATATAGATGGGGTCATCGAATCCATATTGTAATATAAATGGGATTATTGGAGCCGTATTGTAATCCGATTCTTGAACGTAAGCGTTTGAAGTTTTGATTTCGTTTCCACAATGCGCGGTCCCAGGGTCGTGCAGCGGCATTGGGACTTATTTGAAATATCAAACTCAGAAGTTCAACAATCTTAAAAATTTTAATTGACCTTTTATATAGCGCAATATCCACTAAACGTGCTCAAAGCGCTTTACAGGAGATCCCTGACCAACAGCAACACGTAACATGTAGAACAAGACATGACGCCTGTTTGGCGATATTACATTTATTTTCTCTGACAGAGACAACGTTGTTAACGGTCAGGTACTCATTTTACACCCGAGTACGGTGACAGAATGTGAATAAAGAGCCTTTTCCAAGGACTCAACTATGCGCGGATCGAAACTTTAACCCAGGACCTTGCGATCCGAAAGCGAGTGTCAAACCACTTAAGACCATATAACCACACAAGTTCAACAATCAAATATTTTAGAATCGAGATGGGAAAAAAAAAATATCCGGTTTAATACTAAAAAAGCATCTATAGGTATAAATCCGTTTGGCAAATTAATTTTTAAAAGACAGCTAAATTTGCGGAAATCTAATCGAAGAGGAGATACGACATCAAATCACTCGTTGAATCGGAAAACTGGAATCGCCCAGGCGCCAACCGCAGTGTGACGCCGCAAAGTGAGCTAGGTCGAGGTGGCTTGCTCATTCTCGCACAGTGAGGTAAGGGATTGAACTTAGTGTACTATCAGTACATCAATACTATACTGCTTTCTATCCCCATGGTGCCCAGTGGTTAGTTGATATTATAATTTTGTCTACCCTTCCATAAATGGTGTAGTAAATGATTTCATTTACAATATAATGTCACGTAGATTATAAACTGTAAAATTTCACTAAAATTACTTTAAAACAGAAGTTTTATTTAATTTAAGTATCTTGATAATCTATTTATTCAAATAACAAAATCAGAATCGATATATTATTATTATAATAATAATAATATAATAATAATAATAATAATAATAATAATATATTATTATTATTATTATTATTATTATTATTATTATTATTATTATTATTATTATTATTATTATTATTATTATTATTATTATTATTATTATTATAATAATACTTTATTCATCCAAAGGAATTTTTTTTATTGTGGGGTAGAATAAAAGATGTCTTAGCCTCTCGCGTTTGGAATTCGAACTTTATTCCCGATCCACCCTCACAAGCTCATGCAGCAATTGGGAACACGCTCGGAATTCTATAAAGGAAGATTGTAAGAATCGTTTATTCCGAGAAACTAGCTACCACCTGATATCTTGGATATATTATACACTTCTACATTGAATAGCTTTACCTTTAACATTTCATTTCCGAATTAATCAGCCTGTAAATCCTCTCCGTCAACATGGGATTACATGTTGTGTAAACATTGACAATGAATGAATTTAAAATTGAAATTGAAATGATTAGGTCTTAAAAGCCGGATCGCTCTCGATCAATCAACAAGGTTATTGGCTATTTTTAAACCGATCACGTGGCTTTTTCTTCGTGCGAGAACTCACCGTGTCAATTATTTATCACACGCAAATATATATATATATATATATATATATATATATATATATATATATATATATATATATATATATATATATATAAAGATACAAGAATAACAACAATGACCCCAGGTTTGAATAATCATTTTACGGACATAGTATGCCGACTGAAGACGTGGATAGAAGCCACAGAAACATGTGTTTCGGCCATATACGTGAGTGAATCCATTCATATTATATATATATATATATATATATATATATATATATATATATATATATATATATATATATATATATATAATAAAATTGGCAAGAGTATGTAATTTAGTAGGGTTTCATTGGTCAAAATCTGTTTTCAAAAGTGTTGTAAAAAAAACCTTAGCGCAATATCCATTAAAAGTGCTCAAAGCGCTTTACAAGAGGTCCCTAGCCAACAGTAATATTTAACATGTAGGTGATATATACAATTCATTCCCGCCGACAAAGACAACGCTGTTAACGGCCAGGTTACACCTGAGTACAGTGAGAGAATGAGTAAAGAGCATTTTCCAAGGAATCAACCATGCGCCTCTCAGAGCAGGACTCGAACCCAGGACCTTCCGATCCGAAGGCGAGTGTCATACTACAAGACCACATGGCCGCACATCTTTGTAGTAAGATGTTTTCATTTTTTTTTCAGAAAGGAAGGTAGTTAACTGAAAGTCAAAAAAAAATTTTAAAGAAATAACACCAACCGTTTATGTTGTCAAAATGATGTGATCGAGGGGTGAGCCTAAAACGTAATTGAGGTCCCACAGGCATAATTTAACATACAACTCATGCGTTGTGCTATTCTTTTTTATTTATTTTGATGTCCGTTAAGTTTCTTCGTTGGTGTAAAACATGGTTTCATTTTACTATAAATAGCATTGAAGATGTTGTTGAAGAGGAGTAATAAAATAGTCAGTATTCTTGAATTCTCGCGCTTAAAATGTCAAACTCGTTCCCGATGCAACGGCGCTCCAAAGGTCGCACCGTGGTATTGCGAAGTCGTTCAAAAGCAAAGGTTTAATTAACCAGTTTAAAAGATCTGGAAAAACTAGTAACATTAACCCTCTCCTTACCACCTACTGCAAAATCGTCACATTTGTCACGACACAATATACATTTTTTTTTTTTCAGATTTATTTTGTTCATCACAAAGTTCTTTGTTCAATCAATGAGAACATAAAGTTGGGTTTTTTAAAGAGAGATTGTTCGAGTTTTGTTTTTTTTAAAACAATTTTTCTTTTGAGTAAGCCTTTTTTTGGGAAAATACTGAAAATGATAGGTAAGGAGAGAGTTAAACAATTTGGCCAGAAAGCGTGTTCTTCAAATGTAGATCAATTTAAATGACTCCCATCTTTTTCCCAGGGTACGGCATTTAACTGGTTTAGAAAAATCATTACCGAATTTCTATTTTAATAGAACAAAGAAGAAATTGGTATTAAAGTGAAATTAATTAACGTGAATATTATATTAGAATATAAAAGATGATTCTATATGGGCGTATCTGTGTGTGTGTGTGTGTGTGTGTGTGTGTTTGTGCGTGTGTGAGTGTCTCTCTCTCTCTCTCTCTCTCTCTCTCTCTCTCTCTCTCTCTGTGTGTGTGTGTGTGTGTGTGTTTGTGTATGTGTGCAATATACTCTCTTATTTAAAATATAACCTAGCAAAATAATAAGGTCGTGGATGTAAACTATGTCACCACCGTCAAATAGGGTAACTTTGCCTTAATGGGAAACTTTCCCTCTTGTAATTTGCTACAATAAGAAATTGTTCAGTTTTGTGAAATTTTTTTTCTTCCTTTGATAAAAATTCAAGTTTTTTAACGGATACACTAACTGCAACAAAGATGAGATTAATTTTAATGCTCCAGATTCACAGAGACAAACTTTCCCCTTGAGGCAAAATTACCATAATTGACGGTATTATTTTTTTTTTTTTTTAATCTCAAAATCCTATCCTAATTCTATCTCCACTTTTCTTCTGCAGAAACTGTTTAAGATTAGTTTTCCTTTATGTTTACACTTTAATATTATTATTTAATTGAATTATTCACACCCTGCCAGCAATTATCCTACGCTTTTCCAACCCGTTTGTCGACATCGATTATTTCTTATGCGTTCATCAACGACTTCCGTTGAGCAGGACAGCGAAGTATTTTCCAAAAATAGATTTGCCTGAAGCTTCGAAGATGCTCCTCGTGGGCTATATACCACTTCTCATCTTGTAATATTGTGTGTGTGTGTGTGTGTGTGTGTGTGTGTGTGTGTGTGTGTGTGTGTAGCGGACAATCCCTTCATAAGATGATGGTGACAAAAGAGATGGCAAAAACAAAAGAACGAACATTACGAGGAAAGTCAGAAAGTGTGTATATATCTCACTCAAGTTGTACCCAGCAGAGGAGTGGGTTTTGTAAAACAGGACAGGACGTTCGCCACAAAAGCACTCCAATAACAAGTGATTTGAAGAAATAATGAAGGAAAAAAATTGTTTTCATCAGTTGCTATCAATTGAATGATGTAAAATAAACCAAATTTAGCTCTGATAGAAAAGCAGAGATAGTTTCTCAAAAGTTAAAAAAATAGTGTTGACAGAGTAGCTACCAGCTTTGTCCACACTTTCTCGACACTTAAAAAGCTAATATAAGTTTGGTGCTAGATCGTCAGGTTTTTGTTTATTTTCCATTATTTAACCAAGAGGAACTAATGAAGCAATTTTTTCTTTAGTTTTTATTTTTTTTCCAAATAACTTAATTTTGAAGAATGTTTGTGGGGAACGTCACATAAACGACGTTTTGTCACAGACTCATAATATATGTGACTAACCGCGTCTATCTGGTCTAATGACGGGATGAACTGGTTGACAACAATAGTCTTCAATAGTCGTAACATCACTTCCTTTCTTATGACGCATGGTAACTTAGTAACACTGGCTCTAAACTATCGGAACAATGGCGGACGCCGTATGAAATATTTATCCGGCGAGCTTAAACGCGTATCCAGAGGAAAAAAAAACCCATAAATTTGATCATGTTTTGACTTTTACACATTCTGATCACAAGGCATATGAAAAGGGAATGAAAAGTTCTAGCCAGCATGAAGTAATGATTTTCTTTGTTTAGAACCAAGATGGCCGCCGTTGCCGGGCGCGTGACATCAGACTACTGAATCCAATTGAGTTTAAAGAACCAAATACTCAGAATGAGGGAAATTCAGTTTTTGTTTTTTTTTTTTTTGTTTTTTTTTTTTTTGTTTTGTTTTGTTTTTTTTTTTGTTTTTGTTTTCATTTGTTTGGGGTTTTTTGTTGTGTTTTGTTGTTTTTTTTTTGTTTTTTTTTTTGGGGGGGGGTGAAGTTTTAGAAACAAAAACTCTCCTGGATCTAAACAGTTTTTACTAAAATCTCTAAGCTGACCTTATATTCACTCTCCCCCCTCCCGTGTCTTGGATCATCTCTTCTCTCTCTCCTTCTCTCTTCTCTCTTCTCTCTCTTCTCCTTCTTCTTCCTCTCTTCTTCTTCTCTTCTTCTTCCTTTTCTTCTCTCCTCTCTCTCTCTTCCTCCTCCTTCCTCCTCTCTCCTCTCTCTCTTCTCTCTCTCTTCTCTTCTTCTTCTTCTTCTTCTTCTTCTTCTTCTTCTTCTTCTTCTTCTAATTGATTGACGGGCTAAGCGAACCGAGTGTTACTGTCGATAATAACCATAACACTAATACATTGAGACTAAGACTACTTTTCAAGTTGTATGTATTGCAATGAGGTGTTTAGTCCTCGATGTTGCCTAATAATCTATCTGAATCTTGAAAGCCCCTTCACACACACACACACACACACACACACACACACACACACAAACACACACACACACACATACGTGACACACAAGAAGGATGGTGTTCGGGGAAAAAAACGTATAGACTTCAATCGATATTTAATTGCGGGATGTTGAACATTCGGAAGCCGGATTTTGTCTGATTCTCTTATTTCCATTTATTCTTAGTTGGCTTGTGGGTGTTTTGATTATAGATAGTATGCGCTTGGCTAAGAAGCTCACAACATTGCCACTCGGAAGTATAACGGACCAACACACAAAACTATGTGTAACCTTGAACGTTTATAGTCTGGTTAATACAGTTTAGTGAGAATGACTTATAGATAGTATGCGCTTGGCTAAGAAGCTCACAACATTGCCCCCCGGAAGTATAACGGACCAACACACAAAGCTATGTGTAACCTTGAACGTTTATAGTCTGGTTAATACAGTTTAGTGAGAATTACCCATTAACGCGAATGGCAAAAAGCAAGAACAAAGACCTGAGTGACGTCAACTTCATACTATCTATAGGGTACAAATTTTATTCCATTTAAAAAAGGTGTGTTTGGATCTTTTTCTTTATTCGGCCAAGGGAAACCATCCTAGTGTGTTCCTTCTTGCGTGGTCCACTTCGTGTGAATTTATTATATTGGAAGTTATCAACTTTTTCCAACACTTGAATAAATGATTATTAATTGCTTGTATGTCCTCTTTTCCGATACGCCCAATAATATAATATTTTAAAATACTCTTTATGAGTATGAATTCCATAACTTCAAAATATTGTGATAAACACTCGAGACGAACAACGTTTATGTCAACGATTCTTCAGTTATATGTTTTTAAAGACACACTAAATACGTGGATTTGATGGAAATCTCCTAAGGTTTTTGTTTCGGTTTTGGTTTGTTTCCTCGTTTGTTTGTTGTTTTTTTTATTCGTTGTTGTTGTTGTTGATGTTGTTTTCTTTTTTTTTTTCCTTTTTTTTTCTTTTTTTTTTGGGGGGGGGGGGGAGGGGGGCGTTAAAAAAATTGTTTTGTATTTTTACCTCTATTTTTGTGCAGAGGGGTGGGGGGGGGGGTGAGTGGTCTTTTTTATTTGTTTCAATTGTTTGGTGGTTGTTTTAGTTTGTTTTTAATTTGTTTATTTTGTTCGTTTTCTTTATGTTGTTGTTTTTGTTTTGTTGTTGTTGTTATGTTTTTTTGTCTTTTAATTTATGAATTTGCTGTTGTTTTGCTTTTGCGCCTGTTTTTTTTTTTTTTTTTTTTTGGTTTTGTTTTGTTTTGTTTTTAATGCGTTATTTATGATAATTGTAATTTGGTTTCTGTTTTTGTTTCAGTTTACAAAGGACCATGTAGTAACGGAGGTCGAGAAATGTACAGGACGCAAAGTGGTCATTGCCGCAGACGGCTCGAATGGCCAAGCGGCCAGACTTCTTGGCCTCAGCGACGAGTTCCTAAACACTTCCTGTAACGCATACGGGGCCGTGGCGTCTTTGGAGAGGAGTCAGCAAAATTTGGAGCCCAGAGCGGAAAGACGTATTCATGGGGTGCACTTTGACCTCTCGGCATACGGCATTGACCAGGAGCAAGATTACGTGGAAGGCACTACAGGTGATAAAAATGGAATTAAAAAAATAATTTAAAAATTGTCATTTCCATCATTACCATTATTATTATTATATCATCATGGTTATCATCATCATCATCATCATCATCATCATCATCATCATCATCATGGTTATCATCATCATCATCATCATCATCATCATCATCATGGTTATCATTATTATTTTTCTTCCACAGGTTTCAGCCTCAAATTGTTCGGCACGTCACGTGAACGCCACCTTAGTCTCGTCCTGCCCATTTCTGACGGGTCATTGGTCAGGAGGATGAGATTGGTCCTGGACAGATCGGTCAGTCTCTTTCTCATCCCTAATAAAGACTATATCAGCAATCCCTTCTGTAGTGACCAATCCCTCAATTTGGTATCATGTCTTGGTGACCCGCATGTCGAAAGTTTAACTTAGAATTAAAGCGATCCAATCTCCGTGTGAATTCTGATAACCGAACGGAGACCCGTCTACTACTACAAAAATGTCGTAATATTACGAATTTTCGATTCTAACCGGAGAATTAAATAAAATGAGCTTTTATATAGCGCAATATCCACTAAACGTGCTCAAAGCGCTTTACAAGGGTTCCCTGGCCAACAACAACACTTAACATGTAGGACGGGACAGGACGCCTATTAGGCGATATTATAATTTTTTCGGACAGAGACAACGCTGTTAAAGGCCTGGTAATCATTTTACACCTGAGTACGGTGAGAGAATGTGAGTAAAGAGCCTTTTCCAAGGACTCAACTATGCGCCAAGCGAGGCTCGAACCCTGGAACTTCAGAACTTTAATTAAATAAAACATCTTGAAAACTAAGATCTAGCTAGCATGTAAAAAAGAGTATAAAGCGTTATTTTAACGTTTTGAAGGCAAACTGGTAATTTTTAAAGGTAGTTATAATGTATATTATGCTATTATCCCTGAAAACTACGAATTTTCCCAATTTCAAGTAGGCAAGTGTTCGAACATAATTATAGGCTTGATTTTACATTGTTTTAAATTACAATTTATTTTGTTGATTCGATATAAATTCCATTACAACAATGAGCTCTCAACAATTTGAGTTTTTGTATCTGCAAATAAATACACTTTGAATCCAACATATTGAGCTTTCTGCAAGTAATGCGAAATTTATGTCAATTTCGTCTAAAACAAAACAAACCATTACCGAGTGGGGATGTCGTGGCATGTTATTATCTTGTATTTTTTTATCTGATTTGTCTGACACTGTTTCACACACACACACACACACACACACACACATTTTCATCGTATTCTTAGGATTATGGGGAAGGGGGGGGGGTAAAAGAGCGAGGACGGATGATCTTTATTAACGACCAGCATATATTTAGACCAAAAAGTAAGATACCATCGCTCTGACACCTGAAGATGAATTACACAATGTATGTATCCAGTCCCCTGGAAGACAGGTTTTACACTTCCTATGAAAAAAAAGAAGCATGGATCCCAGTACCCAACGACACTATGCATTTTTTCAATAGTCTGTGTTAAAATTGTGAGTAATGCTCAGGGTATATGGGCTGTTTGCTTCGGGTGGCAGGTAGTTTACTTCAATTGGCTATTGGTCCTTGGTTCACTGTTATCGGTTGATATTAGGGTTAAAATTTACATTATCTTACTAATACAATACTCGTTTAATTCTAGCACGCTCTGCAATACAGCACGCTGGTTTTGTTTTTTTATTGTTTGTTTGTTTTTAAGGGTTTTACGGCGCTTGCAACACATTTAGGTTATAGCAGCGCCAGTAAAAAGGAAGAAAATGGGATAGTAAAAAGTTCTAGAATTACAATTAAAGCAGCGCCAGTAAAAAGGAAGAAAATGGTAGTAAAAGTTCTAGATACAATTAAAGCACCCAAGAAAAAGTAAGACAAAGGGGAATTGAGAACAAATAGGGATCAGATGTAGATTCCAAGAGCATACCACCAATGTACTTAGTTTGAAACCACCTACAAGCACGCTGGAACTGGGTAGCCGAATTTTATCTAAATTAAATAATAAGTCATTACCGCCAATGAGCATCGAATTTTGACACCCTGAGATTCTAGTTAGCACTCTTTTTTTTAGCTTCTCTCACAAACGTGCTTGAATCCAGCGAGTACTGTATGTATGTCACTTTATTTGACAGTAAAGTTGTTTGTTTTTTTCTGTGATAGATGATGCGGAATATCTTCACTGCTTGTTACAACATGTGCAAGTGGTCTGACGAAGCAGATATCACGGATACCTGGGCTATCCGCCATCTGACATTCAGTCCGCGTCTCTTCGATATCAAACTCTTCCAACGCCTGGAAACAGTGGCTTATTTCCAGGTTGGTTTACGTCAAGTTCGTTAACCTTTAACTCTCTCTCTTTGCCGACCATATTCAGGATTTTTTCCAGAAATTTTATACCTACCCAACACAGAACTTGACTTTTTGCACTCAAATTCATTAGAAATAAGTACATACTAGATATGCACATTTTTGTGCAGCAAAACAAGCTTTATAAAACAGATTTTTCATAAAATGTTGTGTTGTACAAAACAAATCTGATTGAGCATCATGTTCATTGTATTGTAACAAATGTGCCGATTTTCCTGTCGTCGGTAAAGAGAGGGTTAACTCTCTCCTTACCTGGATGGTGCTTCTTGTCCTCCCAATGTGGACAGGGAGGCACTTACTGTATGTTCTACGTCCCTATAATAAATGTGTGCGGCTATGCGGTCCAGTGGTATGATACTCGCCTTCGGATCGGAAGGTCCTGGTCTGATGAAGCAGACATCACGGATACCTGGGCTTTCAGCCATCTGACATTCAGTCCGCGTCTCTTCGATGTCAAACTCTTCCAACGCCTGGAAACAGTGGCTTATGTCCAGGTTGGTTTACGTCAAGTTCGTTAACCTTTAACTCTCTCCTTACCTGGGTGGGGTTTCTTGTCCTCCCAAAGTGGGCATGGAGGCACTTACTGTGTGTACTATGATCCTATATCTGCGTGCGGCTATGCGGTCCAGTGGTATGATACTCGCCTTCGGATCGGAAGGTGCTGGTCTGATGAAGCAGACATCACGGATACCTGAGCTATCCGCCATCTGACATTCAGTCCGCGTCTCTTCGATATCAAACTCTTCCAACGCCTGGAAACAGTGGCTTATTTCCAGGTTGGTTTACGTCAAGTTCGTTAACCTTTAACTCTCTCCTTACCGACCATTTTCTGGATTTTCACTGAAACGCCAAATCATGCAACATAAAAATCGATTTTTAAACTCTACCTCAATAGGAATATGTACATGCTGGACATTATATATTTTGTTTAGCACTAAGTTCTCATAAATCATCAAAAAAAAGAAAAGATATACTTTTATTATTTTTTTTAATGTTTATGATGTAACAAAAGAATCTGAATGAGAGGAATGTTAGTTCTAACGCAATGAGTGTGACGATTTTCCAATAGTTGGTAAAGAGATAGTTAATCTAACCCTTTATTTTTAGTAAAATTATCCCTTCCGCCACCTCATCATTAGATACCGTCGACTTGGCATTCCACGGAGGAATAAATAGAGATAATCCATCAAACAGGATGGCTGATGGCACAGGAATACCCCTCTTATGACTAGACAAATTGTGACTCATCGCCTCAAAACGGTATTCTGTCAGTTTGAGTTAGATGATGTAAAGTAAATTTAAAGCCAAAATTATTAGAGATTTTGACATTCTTACCTTGATCTCCTTCGGCATGTAATTTTTGTCTTCTTCATAAAACTAAAATAAAACACAAGTCTCGTATTCCTGGCTATAAATTGAATTGTCACCATCAAAGCCATCCCAGTATAATACCGTTTTGAGTTGGAATGTCACAAATATGACCAATAGTCTCAGATCGGTTAGAATCGGGGTGAACTGTTAGCGTTTGATTTTAATTTATTTATTTTTTTTTTTTTTTAATATTTTATTTCATGTTTAATTTTGTTTTGCTTTTTTGGTTAAAATAAAAACGCCTTAAATAAAGATAGTGAGTTAGCTTTCTTTAACTTAAAAAAACCTGCGTAAATTTCCTGCTTACAATTTACACTTAAGTTCGATTTCATCGAACAGAGAAAGGTTTTCTCGAACTCACTTAAACGCCCCAATTTTTTTCCTTGTTACTTTTTGTACACAGTTTTCTTCGAACTGTTCTGCATGTTCCGAAGTGTTTGAGGAAACGGTGCTCAAGTGTATAGTATAGGAGATAAAACGGGACTTTTTGACGATAGTCGTCTTATATTATTGTGAAGTGACTTTTTGGGAAGTGTCAGGCTACGAGTTCACATAGGATATCGTTTATCAAAATTAGCTCTGCTTTTGCTGTTGATCCAAACACGTACGTGAGAATTAATCAATAAATGGTTTCCTCAGCTTTCTATTTATAGGGAAATAAAACAAAAATGAATGTTCTTCTTCTTCTTCAAGTACCAAGTCTGTGCCAGACATCGGTGATCATGGTACGCCATTCATCTCTCTGATCGATAACCTCAAAACACTAATATTACTCTTCTCTTTCTTTGTCATCCAGCTGTTCAAACTATTCAAATATGTTTTTCTTGGTCTACCTTTACTCTTTTTACCTTCTATCTTTCATGTGAGAGCAAGAGAGCAAGTATTTATGTCGATTTAGGTGCCCTAAAAATTGCATTTGTATTTGAAATATATATTTGTATATTTCTATATATGAAAAATGAATATAACAGCTTCAAAAAAGAACAGAATACCAAACAGGCTGAAGAAGGGCCTTGAGCCCGAAACGTTCTGTGTATGGTATTTTGTTCTGTTTTGAAGCTGTTATAATCATTTTTTTTTTCTTTTTTGTTTATTACTTTTTTCAGTCCACAACTTCTAGCACATAGTATTACTTTTATTTATACGTCACTGTATCTGTTACAGGATACCGATGTTCTAGTACTGGTGGAGGGTCAGGCAGCTAGATGTTCTAATTTCAACACCGGTAAGTTAATGTGCCGGCTTTGTCCCACGGTTAGTGAGTATTGATCACAATAATTGGGATACTGATGAATGAATATGGAATAAAACACGTGACATCAAACCCTCTACTCTGTTGGCTCCTAAATCCTTGGGAGTGTAGATGTAACTAGTCCTTCGGAGTACTAAAAATGAATATGTTGCATAAAGGTTGTTAACTATTACAGTAGCATTATTTATAGGCAGATGCTTAGGGTTACAGGACGTAAAAGAGCGAGGATGGATGATCTTTATTGATGACCAGCATATATTATTTAGACCAAAAAATAAAATACCATCACTCTGGCACATGAAGATGAATTACTCAGGGTGTGTATCCAATCCTCTGAAACAGTGGTTTTACACTTCCTATGATATAGGAACCCGTTTCGTTTCTTCCCTATTGCATCCCAATACCTGACGACACTATACCTTTTTTCAATCTGTGTTAAAATTGTGAGTAATGCTCAGGATGATAGAAAATTACTTCAAGTGATTATGAGTCATCGGTTCACGGTTATCGGTTGATATCGGGGGCAAAATTTACAGCAATTTGAATTTTCGAATCAAAAGTAAGACCACTGAAGTGTTAATTCCACTAGTCTTAATAAATCATACGATAACTGAAGTAATTTACAAAAGGATGTGCATTATATTTTGATTTAATAATCCGAGACTCATACTTTAAAATAATAGTACAGTAAACAAGTTTTTTAAAAACCGTCCAATCCAGAGTCAAACAGCTTTATTTCTACAATACAGAGCCGCCTGATTTGTGGGGATATTTAATCGTGGCTATCTAGACGAAGAACCGGCTACAAATTGACGAACATGTTATTTTCACCCGAGGTCTATTTTAATAATCACTGACAAAGTCGAATGGTAAAAGTAAAAAATTGCCATTGGATACGCTAATTGAATAGCAAGTGCAATATTCAATTGCTGTTATTGTTGACCAAGAGTCTAGTCGGTTAGATTTAATGGTACTATAGAAGGGATGTGTTGTGTCTTGCTAAACGCGAACTACATTGGCTTAATGTCGCAGTAAAATCAAAGTCCATGAGACTTACCTTCACTGTATACTTTTTATTCTTCACGCTGGCTTGAACTTTTCCAAACATCATGCGATCAGGTAAATGTAAAAGTAAAAAAATGACCAGATTTATGATTTTTTCCCCCCTCTGGATATACTTGTATGCTCGTTGGAGAAGTACTTCCCGAGGGCGGTGATAGAGATATTGGCGTCAGCAATTGTTCCCAATCGGTTGGAACCAGTAACTATTCGTTGTTAAGAAGAGGGAGTGACGTCGCGACTTTGGAACCCTATTCTGACATAAACCTAAATTGACGTGATTGGTCAAATTTGTCCTCCTAACATGCACATCCATCGCTTTTTATTTCATTCTGTTTTCTTTTTCCAGGTTTAGACATCAACATGGCAATTGCTGGATTATCCCCCCTACGTAGTGTCATCAAAAAGATGGCGTGTGCTTTTACAGATGTTGATGTTACGGATGCGATGGCTATAGCTATGAGACATTCGCATTCCTTGTGTAAACGCTATGTTAGAGACGGGTTGCAGCAAGACATGCTCAGAGTCCCGGGATGATGTACGTACATCGTCTAATCAATTAGCTAAATACACAGTTTTCTAAGGCGTTTCTATGTGGTCTAGTAGTATGACACTCGCTTTCGGATAGGAAGGTCCGGGGTTCGAGCCTAGCTCGGCGCATAGTTGAGTCCTTGGAAAAGGCTCTTTACTCATATTCTCTCACCGTACTCGGGTGTAAACTGAGTACCTGGCCGTTAACAGCATTGTGAATGTCGGGGGGAAAAAATGTAATATCGCCTAACAGTCGTCATGTTTCGTTCTACTTGTTACGTGTTGTTGTTGGTCAGGGACCCCCTGTAAAGCGCTTTGAGAATGTTTAGTGGATATTGCGCTATATAAAAGCTCAATTTAAACAATTTAAACAATTTGAAAACAAGTTTGCCCCCTATAAAATCAGGATCATCCCAGCAATTCGCATGCCTTGTATTCTGGGGCGAATGTTTTAGCTTGTCTAAGATAGTAGATAAATACAGTTTTCTCATTTCTACAATAGCAATTTTGCCCTCTTAGGATCATCCCTGAAATTGGTATTCCTTGTGTAAAGGCTTTGTTAAAGAAGAACAGCATAAACCCCAGCTCCATGGTGGCAAGCAATTGCTATTTTACGTTTCACTCTATAGATACCCGGATAAACTCCGGCTCCATTGACCTGAAGATTTACTACTACTAAATCACATGGATCATGAAAATCCAATTACATATATATATATATATATATATATATATATATATATATATATATATATATATATATATATATATATATACATATACATATATATATATATGTTTGTGTGTGTGTGTATGACCCATTGTGTGTGTGCGCGCGCTTGTTTGTGTGTAGGGGGTCGATGTGTTTGTGTATGTGTGTATATGTGTATGTCTATATTTATTAATTTATTTACTTATTGTTTGTTATTGCCATTGTGAAGCGCTATTAAGCATTGTGAATGGATAATGGCGCTTTATAAATTTCCTATAACATTACATTACATTACATTATATAACATTACATTACATTATATAACATTACATTGCATGACAATGAAATGATGTGCAGTACTCGCTGGGTTCTAGTACACAGAATTCCAGCTCGCTATGCGTTACGGTACACTGAAGGTGGAGAATCGAATGATTATATCTGCATAATAATATGTAAGTCGTTACATCCCATGAGCATTGGATTTCGACACACTCCGATTCTAGCACGCTTTTTGGCTTCTCCGAAGAGCGTGCTGGAATCCAGCGAATACTGTATATAATTGTGTTTTGCAATCGCAATCCCACCCCTCCTTCCCCCCCCCCCCCCCCCCCCCCCCCCCCCCCCCCCCCCCCCCCTTTTTTTTTTTTTTTTTTTTTTTTTTTTTTTTTTTTTTTTTTTTTTTTTTAACGAAATCATCAAGTGAGTGGCGCGTGTGCCATAATTTTATAACGAAGATTAAACGAAAATGCATTATATTTTTACAAATATTCCTTTAGTGACTTTTTGATGATGTGAGCATTAGTGTTTTTTCTTATTGCGCTGTATTCTTTGATGAACATTCATGTACGTAAATAAAATATAATTGATAAACGTTTTAATCGGCCTTTTTATTTTATTTAGGTTTTTTTTTTTTTTTTTTTTTTTTTTTTTTTTTTTTTTTTCCAACTATTATCATATCCATGGAATTAAGATAAAGCTCTGGGTGGAAGAGTTTTCTGACCTCCCATGGTGGGCAGGAGGTCATTTGCTGTGTCTTCTATCTCTCGTATTATCTGTTTCCCTTTCCATGTTGCTCTCTGTCCTTGTTCAGGGTTGGGATTGATAGGTTAATTTCCCGATGGGGATCCTTTTCTGAGAGGGAGACAGTCAAATGTATAGTAAGTACCTTTTTTTGAGAGATTATATTTTTTCCCCTGTAAATTATCTTTCTTTTACTGTTCTGTTATAGATAGTATGCGCTTGGCTAAGAAGCTCATAACATTGCCATCCGGAAGTATAACGGACCAACACACAAAATTGTGTGTATCCACGAACGTTTATAGTCTGGATAATACAGTTCAGTGAACATTACTCATAAACGCGGATGGCAAAAAACAATAACAAAGACCTGAGTGACGTCATCTTCGAACTATCTATATAATGATTATTTGTACTTTGTAAACATTTGAGTGGTGCATCCTTCATAGCGGAATCTTTTGCTTGTGACAGGATGGGACTTTTACTGGGTGGGATTCCTGACCTCCCATAGTGGGCAGGGGGGGGGGGTACATACTGTGTCTTCTATCCCCTTCTATCCTGTTTTCCAACATGCTTTCTGTCTTTGTCTTGGAATGAGATTACTTGGTTTTGTCCTGGCCCTGTCCGGAGTCTTAGCTGGGAGGGAAACAGTCAAATGCATAGTTATTGTTTTAGGAGATGATAATTTTTTTCCTTGCAAATCATCTCTCTGTTATGTATTATTATATTTGTTATTTTGAATGTATAATGTAAGCATTTGAGTGTGTTCCTCTTTGTTGGATTTGCGCTTGTGTCAGGATGAGACTTATAGATGATCTCAAACTAAGTACATTGGTGGTATGCTCTTAGAATCTACATCTGATCCCCATTGCATTTTATTAAATCCCATATTTACAATTATTTTTATATGAATAGATTTTTTTGAGAGGGAGGGAGGGGAGGGGGCGCCTTGTACTTGTATTTTACTTATATGTATTACGACATTCATTATCGTCATCGCTTGTAGTCGTTATAGATCATTACTTTTAAAAAAGACAAGCTTTTATATAGAGCAATATCCACTGAACGTGCTCAAAGCGCTTTACAAAGTGTCCCTGACCAACAGCAACACGTAACATGTAGAACGAGACATGACGCCTGTTAGGCGATATTACAATTTTTTCCGACACAGACAACGCTGTTAACGGTCAGGTACTCGTTTTACACCTGAGTACGGCGAGAGAAAGTGAGTAAAGAGCCTTTTCCAAGGACTCAACTATGCGCCGAGTTAGGCTCGAACCGAGGACCTTCCGATCCGAAAGCGAGAGTCATACCACTAGATCACATAGCCGCACAAATACACTTCAAATATGCTACAAGATAATATTATACGACACATTTAACGGCGTTGGTGATTTTTTGCTCAGTTTTGGTCGACGTCAGTTAAGGCAGATTGTAACCATGTAGCTTCAGTGAGGAAACGTTGCGTAGTGCTTTTGTTTGTGGATGAAAAATTATAATATCTGGTAACTTCTTTTACATGAAATGGGGCGTTCGGACTTACTACTTTTAACATCCTCCTGATATGAGCAATTGAGCGCGTTATCAACATGATGGCAGGACTAAAATCATGAGAACGATCAGGCTGAAAGTTAAACGACAGCATGCATGATCATATCCCTTGAACCCGACGTGCACTTATTCGCAGGTCTGATAACCCGATTCCTTATGGGCTCATTGTTGTAATGGAAGTCGTTTTGAAAATGAGGTAAAATATTGTCCATTACAAGAATGTTAAACTAGACCCATAAATGGGTTCGGATGTCAGACCTACATATAAGTACCTACACGTCCATTGAAGCGTACCAAGATAATTCTGTTATAGACAATAGGCCTGGTATGTGTTGGTTTGAGAGGATTTCCATTACAACAATGAACCCATAAAATGTTGACCCACAGATTACAGTCTGTGATCAGACCTGCAAAGAAGTACATGACGTTAACATACTTTTTCACATCCAAGGGGGGAAAACGTGGAAAAGTGTGTATTGCACACCTATGAAATACGGATTTATATCCCCTGAGAAAACCGAGTTTATATTTTGGAGGTCTTGTGAGACCGTTCAGTTACGTAAATTATATTAATCGAAGGGAAAGGACCGTGGAACGAGAATGCAAACCGAAAAATAATCCCGATACAAAAATACATCCCTTGCGTAAAAAAATGTTCTGCTTTTCAGTTTAGAGCTCTTTTCTATATGAGATATTATTGTTGTCAATGGCCCAACCTTTGGCCTCTAACCCTCTTTCCTTGACCTTCTCTACCTTCTCGGAACTCCATCTCCGAAAGATATTCCAACTCATTTAGACTTCTTTTATTGAAACAAATTTTAATTACAGCGAATATGCCACTCACCGACGAAGAGGCAAAGAGTATATGTGCCAATCCACCCAAAGAAACCGAGGTAATATGCTCTAAAATGATCAGAGCGGGTATCTCTTCTTCAGTTTCCTTGGCCTTGATTCAAATTCAAGGCATTGAATCATTGATAAATCACTTTTTTCACTCTGCCTATGGCAATCAATGTCCAATTGATTTTTCCTGTCGTGTCATTTCAAATGTGTCTGATGTATCAAGTTCACAATTTGCTAATTTTACCTGAAGCCAGGCTTCTGCTTTAATAATGTGGGGATTTGTAATTGCACTAATGTTCCAACTGATCTTTCTTGAAAATTAATATAAGGCCAAGACACCTATGCCCTAGGCCTAGAGGTCGTGCTTATGGCTCAGAAATTTTCGCGCTGATTGCACCGATTTTCGTAAGTTTACTGTTTTGATCACTTTTAAAAGTAATAGAAGACGATAATTTTTTGTTAAAAATATTTTTTTATAAATGATAACCATAGCAAAGCATGATAAATGAAATAATAACAACAATAATAGATATACACTCCAGCACGATTTCCTCGAACTCCTCGGTGGGGGGGGGGGGGGGGGGGGGGGGGGGGAGGAGGGAGGCCTTCCGAAGGCTCCTACAAAGGGAAACAACTCAAATAATATTCCCCCAACTAACCCCAAGAAAAAAATAAAACCTAGTACCTTTAACTAACCCTAATAGGAAAAACAAACACCCTAGCACCTTTGCTAAGACGTATGACTAACCCTAATAATCTCGAGCTATCTAGCCCTAATAAAAAAAAAAAAAAACCCTGGGAAATTTTTTACTTTCACAAATCTATCAAGGTTTGTCCTAGAGTTTTTAAAATGCTTCTATATGATGACAAATCGAATAAATAAACGCCTGACAAAAGATCAACGGTGAAAATACAAATTGAATGAATACTGGGGATGTAGGAGCTATCAGAATGTCTCCCTCCTCGGAACATGCCAAAACGTTCGAGGAAACCTTACATTGCCATGACGTTTGATTGGGAAGTGGGGGGGGGGGGGGGGGGTCAGTGTGGCTCAGCGGTATGGCCTTTGCTTTGTACCCGAAAGATACTTAGATATCTAGTTTGAATATCCACCGAGTTATATGGCTGTCAACAAGCCATCTCACCCTAGCTCAATTTGCGGCACTGTACTGCGGCTGATACCTGGGTTATTCCAGTCTTCCCTCTGAATGAACTCTTAGACAAATTTCCGCATGTGATGAATAAAGGGAACTTTATTATTATTTACTTTATTTAATTTATATGTTACAAGGCAAGGGGTATGTGGGGGTGGGGGGGGGGGGGGGGTGGAGATTGCTGTATCACACCATTCATTTACCGCCGTAGCCAATCACTGGCACATCATGGCAGTGACATTGAAATTGGAACACGGCAAAATGATAAGAATAAGCAGAGAGGTGTCCTTTTATGCAAAATGGCGATGGTGTTTTTGAGTGGCATTTGTGTGTCTGCATGTGTATCATATACTGCACATACACATGCAGTGTAAATAGATACACACATAAGTAACTGCCAATATCATCAGTAAGTGAGTCATCAGTGGTCAAAATCAAGGGGACCAATATTTTTAAAAACCACTTTAATTAATAATTTTTTTATTTTTTTTTTTAATGTTGACTTGGTGAAATTAGTTTGAGGAAACTATGTTCAAGGTAAAAATTTGTTTGAGGAAGGAATGGAATAATAACAAACAAAGAATAATAAGGGGAAAAATTGGGACATTCGAATGAGTTCTAGGAAAACATGCTGGAGTGTAAATAAGATTTTTTAAAATAAATAAATGAATTGATAATAATTAAACAATACAGAAATAATAATAAAACATATGGAAAAAAAATTTCCCCTTTGAGATTTGAACCCAAGACCTTCAAGTTCATAGTCAAGCAGCTTAACCACTATGCCACAGATCCACTTGACTTGTGGAGACTCAAGACCAAAAAAATAAAAAAGATCAAAATGTCAAATTCAAATGTGATGGTAGAAAGATGCGTCGAGGGTAGAAGTGGTGGAATCATTTTCACTCTTCCTTTCCACCATTCCACCATTATTTCTGAGAGTCGGATTTTCAAAAATAATGATGGTTATAAAGGGGATAGAGGGAAAGGCAAAGGTGAAGAAACGATCATTTGTTTAACGATTGACAGAAAGGGAGGCAAGTAGACTAGGAAGATGAATTTCTCATTTATGGCCCTTCCCATTCCCTAACGCTTGTGATCGTGTTGTCAAATGTGTGAGAATTTCCCTCTCTATGTGTTTGATGGTAATTTTGAGTGGGAATTATCCATTTTTGTAAAATTTGGTGGTTAATACTGAAGTGACAGATTGTGGCAAGAATTACAAATTCCTGTATTTTATCTCAAATTCCTATTTTCTTTCATTCTGATTCCACTTTTAGAATGTGATGGGTTGTCTAGGAATAGGCTAGCAGTGGTTGTTATAGAAAGGGAGGTTAAGCTGTTGTATCAAGACCTTTATACCTACATGGGTACTGGAGTTTATCATGCTTTCTGTAGCATTCAACTATAAGTCACAGCTACAATTACTCATACCAACCTGTGCTTGAGAGAGGAGTGCTGTACCACTGAGTTTTTGGGACCTCCTGTTTTTTTTTTCTAGAAGCAGGTATTCAACATAAGAAAGAAATGAGGCTGGAGGCTAGTTTTTCTGTATTGTTGCAAAAAGCATTGAGAAGTTAGTCAAATCAAATTCATCTGGTATTGAGGAGTTAGTTAAATCAACAAATTCATCTGGTAATAATTTTTTTTTAAATTGAAGATTCGCGTTAGGGCTTATCTATGAACAAAACTATGAAGCAGCTACTCATGAACAAGCTTGTTGTTTCCACATCACAAAGCTCTTATAGTATAGGACAAACAAATATCCCCAAACAACACTTTCAAAATAACAACAACAGTACTTGAAATTCAAATCTCTCTTTTCGGCTTCCAGTAGTCTCCAGAATTAACGCGCAAGGTTGCCAATTTGCTGTATACAGTAAAATTACTTTAAACCGAAAAATATCTTAAACCGCAAAGAATTTAATAAATTGTACAAGTTTCTTCAATATCTTTGTACTAATTCTCACTATGAACCGAAATACTTCTAAGCAGGACTTTCTTTAAACCGAAACAACTTGAGAACACCTCCCCTTTTTCTCTTTCTATTTTTCTTCAAAAATTCGGCCAAGAGTCTAAGTATAAAATGAGGTTAAGAGGTGGGGTGGGGGCTTCAATCACTGCACTTGGGCTTGGCCATCACCACAATTGCACAGACTGGAAAAGGAAGACAACGGATTACTGGCAGGCAAAAATGGAGGAATGAGGGGGAGGTGGGGGTGTAGAATCACGCAGGCGAGATGGTCTCGCTCGTGTGTTGATGCTTTGGATTTTCAACACGACAATATCACTAAGTGGGGTGGGTGTAGACAACTTACCATTGACATGCCATTTCATTTCCACTTTGTTTTAATTGTGTGTGTGTGGGGGGGGGGTGTATGTAGTTATGCTTTTGAACCTAATGGCAATTCAAAAAAAGAGGGGTGTGTAGTAAACAGCTTAGCATTGACACGCCTTTTCATTTCACTTTACCTCTGAGTCGCTGCACATCATTCATTGTCAATTATCACACAAGACCTTCGATCTTATTTTAGCTTTACATTTTATAAAAAGATGTTTAAAAGAAAGCACTGTGCTTATACATTGGAGTTTTAGAAAAAAATCAAGTCCATGAAAAAAAAAGTTGAGCAAGACGGAGATATGTAAAAAACATGGCATCCCGAACTCAACTCTTTCAACACTTTGATTAGAAAAACAAACCCCCAAAAAATATTTTTAAAACATACAAAAACAAAATATTAATAAGGAAAAGAAAAACAAAATAAGAAAAAAAAAACAAAGCAAAAAATGAATAAATAAATAAATGGTTACTAAGAACAACAACGATACGATTGAATAAACCATTGAATATTACCACCTTTGAAAAACATCGCAAAACGGGTACTTGCTTTAAATAAACCAAAATGTCTTTAAACCGAAATGGTTTAGAAGGTCCCCAGAATTTCGGTTTAAAGTAATTCTACTGTATTTACGGAATTCAGTATTTTATAAAGCCATAAATTATTTTTTAATCACCTGCTAAACTGAAAAAAAGTAAGTACAATGCTTGTTTTACCGGAGTTCAGCGCTCAAAAAGTCGTCGGTCAATGTGCTTGTGTAAAAGTTCAGTAAATTTTTGACATCTAGGTTAGCAAACCTGAACGCATATCTATATTCTTTTTTCCCCTCCTAAATTCACCAATGGAACAAACTGCACACTATAAGCAAGCATCCGGCAGTGAGTGCTTAAAAAGGTCTCTTCTCTTCCATATCAATGGAAAGTGAAACGACCAGGCACTCGACGACCATACTAGTCTTTAATCTGCTGAAGTTTTGGCCTGAAAAGAGGAAGAATAAGAATATTCATTATCCATATGTCTGAATAAGTGACTCATCCATCGTCTGAAAGCAATATTTTGTTGGGGTGAACCAATGTGCACATATTAGCAGGTCTAATATAATAACCGAACACAATTATTGGAATGAAATTGCTCACTTCACAGATTTGGTGAAAGTAGCCAAAGCATTGTAGTCATTTGAGCCCATAACAAGTTGGGTTATCAGATCTGCAAATAAGTGCACGTTGGAGTGGATCATTGTCCAAACGTGATTTTTAACATTATTATTATTGTTATTATTATTATTATTATTATTATTATTATTATTATTATTATTATTATTATTATTATTATTGTTTTTATTTTTATTATTATTGTCATGTTTCAAATGATTTATTCTCATAAATCATTAAACTATTCCTTTGTGTTTTTTTTTTTTGTTTATACAGGGATTTTTCCTTCAGCAAACAATGTTGAGAATCAAGGATGCGAAACGCTCCCTTGATTTTTATACACAAGTTATGGGAATGACGTAAGTATTTGTTTGGGGTTTTATTTTTGCTTTTTGTTATAAGTTAAATTGAGCTTTATAATATATAGCGTAGTATCGATTCTATGCATTCTAAACACTTTACAAGACCAAAACAACAATTGACATTTATGATTAGCCATGAAACTTTTTTTGGTGCTATTACAATAATTTTCACAGAGACCACTCTGTTACTGGCCAGGTACTTTTTTTTACACTTGAGTTGGGTTAGAGAATGCTAGTAAGTAAGGAGCCTTTTCCAAATACTCAACTTTGCATTTCCCAGAGCTAGACCATTGCCTTTTTTTTAATGCGAAAAATCGCAGATTCACCAAAAACCACAACTGAGACAAACGCAGATGCTAGATAGCTTTTTCATGATATATGAATATGTATGTGGGCATGCCCTAATGCGCCTTGGTGTGTGTGTATGTATGTGTGTGAGAGAGAGTGAGAGACCTAAATGACTTCAAATTTCCAAATCATTCCTGCTTGTGCACTTTAACGTTGTCTCTATTATGTCATTATAATTTACCCAAAACCTGTTGTAGGTCAGTTGCGCTGATAAAATCAGGACTGTCCCTATTTGGCAATCTGGAAGAAAAGGGCGCAAAAAATAAATTGGTCTATTTATGTGTATAGAAATGACCCTTGCCTGTCCCAGGATGATGATTTTTTGACCAGCGAATTAAAACAAGGACAAGACAAATAGAGAGTATTTAATGTTTAGCAATCTCAATCTAAATTCCATTTTATAACAGTCCAAGCATACTGAAATGTTGGCTCATGATTGACAGTAGCGCATCTCAGGGTGTCCCATTTTAGTTATTTGAAAAGTTGTTGTCAATGTAACCTTCATGCACTGAATTTTACTGGGGGGGTTTTTTCATTTGCAGGCTGATTTTAAAATTGGATTTTCCGGACATGCAGTTCACTTTGTACTTCTTGGGTTATGAGAAACCAGAGGATGTGCCCACTGACAAGAAGGAGGCTGCCAAGTTTTGTTTCTCTAGACCTGCAATCCTCGAACTGACACAGTAAGTAAAAAAAAAAAATACAATAATAGATATTGCAAATATGACTATGACTGGTCACCTAATCAATTAACTCAGTGAAGAAAAAAAAAAAATTAAAAACTCAAATGTTTATATATATACATATAAAATTCACTTTGTGATAATGAGAGCTATAGACATATTCGTCCACTTGAATATATGGATAAGAAATAATAACATCAAACTACATTCATAACTGAAACCATACATCCTTGTGATAATAGTCCTTTATAACTAGGGAACAGGGGCTCATATGATATTAGAAGAAAAAATAAAAGCATTTAATGGGGAATCAATGATTAAAACCTGTCTTAGGAATAGGATACCCTTTAAAAATATCAAACTGCTCGCTGTACAATCCAAGGAAAGGCCACTTTCACTTAATTACTTAATTCTTGATACTTTAGCTACTTACTCTTCAGGAACCCTCAGGTAAGACAATGCTATACTTTTTTAAAATTATTACCTGAAAATCTTATTTCTGATTTGAAGAGAACAACCTTAAAAGTGAGAATTAAAGACATAGGAATACCCTATGAATATATTGGATATCACACAAGATGGTAGGAGGTGGAAGTTTATCACACCGGAGATAACGAGAGCTGTCGAGGCTACAAGATGTGTCGACCATAGCAGCAGAAGCACAAAGTCGATATATTATAAAAGAAGTTATTAGTCCAGCACCTTGCCAATGCCACCCCTGCACACCTAGTTGCGTCAATCTTCATCACATGAAGCTGCAACTATTTATAGTTTGGCACTCACACCTGTTGGTCACCTAGCGCCCATTGGTCAGACTGACAGACTTACCTGTTCATCAGTATACAAAATTCCAGAATATCTGAATAGATGCAAAAGAGTGTGCCAAACAAGTCAGAGGAAAATTCAAAAATTCTCTGAAAAAAAAACATTGTCAATTTTTAAAAGCATTAATACATATATTTGATTAAACAAGTAAAATATGGTGGTTTTCATCAATAAATGTCAAAATTTTAAACCCAATTTTTCAATCCATGAAAAATACCAAATTGGCTTGATTTTGCATTACGAAATGCCAGACTTGCAACCCTGTATTCCTTACATCCGGGTTGCACCTTAAAATATCAACAGGCATGCTCACACTGGTAATCCTGTGTTTTGATTTGAATTTCTCTTATTCGTCATCTAGTTTCTAATCTGAAAAAGTGATTAGTTTGGGCATTGCAAGAGAAATGAAGCAAGGACTATTTGTTGAAAATAAAATCATTTATAAACTATGATCATGTATTGTATCCTCAATGAAGTCATGGGTTCATTTAGAATTTAATCTGCTTGTGCAGTGTACTCCAAGAAATCCTTTGTTTCTTTTATCAATCAGTCAAAAAAGCGACAAATTGAACCTTAACTAGTTAGAAAGTTTAACCTCTCACAGGAACTGAAGGTTCACTGCCATGAAAGTGGAAGCATCTTCAAGAAAGAAAAAAAGAATTTTAACAATGATAATTTTTTAGATTGTCACCAGGCAGATAGTCCAGTACCATAGTGGATTTACAGTGAAAATTTGAAACTCAGAAGACCTGCTCAGGCAATGATCCTTAGCTGGGAGCTGGGAGACAAATTTATACAGTAGTGCCTTTATTGAGAGATTATATTTTTTTCCTTTTAAACCATCTCTCTGTTACTGTTATGTTCTATTATTATTATCAGTATTGAATACTCTTTATACGGTACATTGCAAACATTTGAGTCTTTCCTTCATTGTAGGATCTTTTGCTTGTGCCTGGATGGGACTTTTAGGTAATGTCAAAATAGGCACATCATTAGGTCTGCAAAAAGGTACTGTATGATTGCATGAAATAGAAATAAGCTTCCATACGACCTGCTAGGGAACTAAATGAATCATTGTGAATCATCGCGAAGTTCCTATTGATTTTTTTTTTTAATGATTTAAATTTAATATCTATTTTCAGTAATTGGGATGAGAAAGATGAGTACCACAATGGCAACTCCGATCCCAGAGGTTTTGGTAAGTCGCTCAAATGTGACCAGCTATCTACAAAATTTTATTATGTCGGATGTTTTGGACATAATCAATTTTCAATACTTTTTTGTTTGTACATCTTATTCTAAATTCTATAGCAAAGTTTTATAAATTTTAGATGATAAACATCGTCTGCATCTTTTAACAGTACAGTTCTGGTCAGGTGTTTTGAACTCCCATTGTGAACAGGTCACTTGCTGTGTTTTCTATCCCCTTTCTCTGTTTTCCAACTTGCTTTCTGTCTTTGTCTTGAAATGAGGTTACTTAGTTTTGTCCATGGTCCTGGCTGGAGTCATTGGTTTGGAGGGTAACAGTCAAATGAATAGTTATAGTTTTGACATGTATTTTTTTCTTGTAAAAGTAAATCATCTCTCTGTTATGCACTGTTACATTTTGTGTTTTGAATATATGATGATTTGTAAACATTTGTGTCGGTTCTTCTTAGCGGGATTCGTGTACTTATGTCTGGATGAGACATAATTCATATCAAACCAAGTACACTGATTGTGTGCTCTTGGAATCTTTTTCAGATCCATATTTGAACTAGTATTTTTTGTCTTACTATTTCTCATGTGCTTTTAATTGTAAATCTGGAATTGTTTTTTGCTGTCCTATTTGCTTCCTTTTTTCTTGCGCTGAAATGAGTGGCAAGCGCCATAACACCGTAAAAAACATTACAATAGTTGTTCTTTTGTAGCATTAGTTCTTGGGTTTTCTTACCGATTTTCTTTCTTTTTTTTTATTTTTTTTAAATCTGAAACTAAAAAAAATAAAGTAGAACATGAAAGTAGCGTACTCGGAAATAGCGAGTAAAATCTAAATCCCTGTTTTTTCCCCTTATTTGAGTCAATAAAATTAGCATGAAAGTAGCGAGTATGAAAAAGAGGTCAACTCGGAAATAACGAGCATTTCCTGCCCCAGCCTAGGACTGCGAACGAAGTAAAGCAAAACAAGAGACAATGGCAATTTAAATATTTAGCCTAGCCTCTTTTCTTTTCTTATTTTTCGTTAGAGTAATATTACATAGTAGCCTAGTCTGTAGTAGTACATAATAATAATAGGCGAAACAAATTTGGGTGGGGGTTGGGTTTGTGTGCGTGTGTGTGTATTGGTGGTGGGGGTCAATTATTCACCCAATGTGGTGCCACGCGACGCGCGAAGTAAGCACATGTCAGCATGCCTCACTTCGCAGCATCGGTCAGCGAGTAGCATCGTTAACGAACGACACGATCAGCGAGAGAGGGGAGTGTGGAACCATTATTTCAATGGGTCAGTGATTGAGTGATGCGCTTGCTTACCTCATCAAACATGCCGAGTGCATACAAACACTCGCGCGCACACGCACACGCACACACACACACTTCTATGTTCTTTTTTTTCTAGTCATGATTTTACTTGAAAAAAAAAAAAAAAAACAACAACAAAAAACCAAGCATTCTGCCACTTCTGTGAAGAAATTGAAATAGGGGCGACGGCTTTTACTCGAATTACACACTGATGGGAATAACCAGCAATATTATAACCTTTCCTGGCAACTCGGGAATAGCGAGTAATCAGGAGTGGACCCTTCGAACTCGCTATTTCCGAGTTCTACTGTATAAGCTTCTGAAAGTCCTTGTTCTCTTAAAATTTAATTATATCAAAATTATGTGATGTGACAGCTAATGCAGGTTACTTTTTAATAATCAATCTTACACTTTCTCCGGAATGAGGTTGACAATTCTTTAATTTCATAAAATTGAGGTTGAGGTTCATAAAATTAAAGAATTGTCAACCTCAATCCAGAGAAAGTGACTGCAGCCAGGATTGATATTTTGTGTGAGAACAGCTAATCTGTCTGATGGATAAATATGATATTATTTTTATGGTGGAATTTTCATCTCTCTCTCCGTTTTTTTTTTCAGGTCACATTGGAATGGTTGTACCAGATGTATACAAGGCGTGTGAACGTTTTGAAAAGTTAAAAGTGGAATTTGTTAAAAAACCGGATACAGGTTTGTATTTTGATGATTGTAAATAATGATGGTGATGGGATTATAATAATAATAATTATTATTATTTAGTGATGATAATGGCAATTTTGGCAAAAAGGAGGACAAGGTACCGGTCCATTTAACTCAAAATCATACATAAAATACCATAGTTTCGTATATTATATTACTACTTCTACTTCTAGTGTGCATCTATTCTTAAAAGTAGCGATATAACTTACTTCATGTAAATTTAAAACGATTTTTTTTAAATACCTTCTATTCAAGAGATTGACGGGGAGGGGGGGGGGGGAGAGAAGAGAGGAGATGTCATCATTTTCATTTAAAGGAAGAAATTTCACGGATCTGAGGAAAACCAGTTGATTAAGTTGTGAAATACTTGTAGCTTTAAGTTTAAGAAACATGCATCTGATCCTATCTTATCACTTTTATTCCAGGTAAAATGAAAGGTTTGGCATTCGTCAAGGATCCAGATGGATACTGGATTGAAATTGTCAACTACTCCTCCATTGCTCCATTAATGTGAAATAAACTGTGGTTTTGTCACATATTTATTTTACTGATTTATTTCCAATTTGTACTTGTTTTAAAAATGAATTACACTCAAGTAGTTTCCTCAAAATCAAACTCATTCGATTGTCCCCAATTTATCATTATTTTTTTGTTACCATTCCATTCCTTCCCCCAACTAATTCTTATCTTTGAACACAGTTTTCTCAAACTAATTTCACCCAGCCAATGTAAAAATAACTTAATTAAAAGGGTTTCTTTTTTAATGTCTCTGTGATTTCAACTACATATTTTTGTATCTATCTAAACTGCAAGTCTGTGTATAAAGTAAGATAAACACGCAGACATGCGCTGCATGCACAGCCACTCACACACTCCATCACTGTTTCGCATAACCGACACCTCTCTGCTTATTCTTATCCCTAAATGTTGTGATACAGCTACCATCTACTCCCACACCCACAAACCCTGCGTAGTAATATGTATAAAGTTATCTCCATCAACATATCAATAATAAAGTAATAAATATTAAAGCTCCTTTTATTCACACTCAGGCGGAAATTTGTCTTATGGAAGACTGGAATTGGAATAGCCCAAGAGTCGGCTGCAGTGCAGTACCGCAAATTGAGCTGGGGAGAGGTGGCTTGTTGAAGGCCACATTATGCGGAGGGTATTCGAACTAGGTATCTTTGAAACATGAAGTAAATACCATACCGCTGAGCAACACACCCTCCCCTCCTCCCCCATCCTTATGGATGCATGAATCGAGGAGTAAGGAAGCCTCTCTGGAGTGTAGTGTTTTTGGGTTATCGGATATGGTTTCTTTCTTTTTTTTAACCTTGGCTTATAAACTGCTTTAACTGTGAATCCATTTCAATATGGATAAAGGAGTATATGCAACCCTTTTGGTCAGTGGTGTTTTTTTGTTTTTATTATTTTTAAGGGTTTTACGACGCTTGCAACATATTGAGGTCATATCAGCGCCAGTAAAAAGAAAGAAAATGGGATAGTTAAAGTACTAGAATTACAGTGCAGTACACATTCGACGAACTACATGGGACAGCTGGAAAAGTTAGTTGAATCTGTATTCGATAAATATGTGAACACGACGGTAAGACAAGAGAAACAAACTGTGATATGGCCTACTGTATAGGTATTGATGCTATGCACTCATAACATCTGTAAGTGGGAAATAACATACAGACACACAAAACTATGTGTAACCTTAAACGTTTATAGTTATAGTCTGATTGATTCAAAAAATGATTCCATTGGTTGAACTCTCAATACAACTCACAGTAGTCAATTTTTATTTTTTCTTTGCCATCATCGTCTTGTTTTATTACTTTTTTTCTGTCTTTAAGTTCACGGCACAACGGGACATGCTCTGCTCTGCTCTGGCCAGTGTATTGGTACCAAGTCTCAGTTTAGTTCGTCGATGCTGTGAAAAATTTACGAAAACAATGGACATAATTTGGGAATTCTGTCCTTGTTCGCTTTACCCATGAATTTGTCAAATGCATGTTCGACGAATGAGTGTTGCACTGTAAAATGAAAGCACCCAAGAGAAAGGTATGACAAAGGGGAATTGTTTCAAATAGGAAACAGATGTAGATTCCAAGAGCACGCTATCAAAGTATTTAGTTTGAGATCACCTAAAAGTCTCATCCAGACACAAGCACAGATCCCCACTAAGAGGAACACACTCAAATGTTTATATAGATAATTTACAAGATAAAAATATCATCTTCCGAACTCTAAATATACATTTGACTGTTTCCCTTCCAGCTAAGGTATCTGGCTAGGAAAATGACAAAACCAAGCAATCTTATCCCAAGACAAAGACAGAAAGCATGTTGGAAAACAGACACAGGAGGAATAGAATACACAGCAAGTGCCTCCTTGCCCATTATGTTATGTGAGGTCAGGAACGCCACCCAGTTAAAGAGAAAAAAGAGAATGTTTCTTACACCTTAACAAAAACCAAAAAAAACTTGCTCATTCCTGGTACTGTACTTGGGCAACCAGGGTTACTTGAACACGTTGCTTGAAAAAGAATAATGCACTCAAAAACCTTTTTTCGGTTTTTTTTTCAAGTCTCACTCATTAATATGAGATTTTGATGAGAAAGATTTTGGGTGTACTAATCTTGTTCAAGAAAAACGTCCATTAACTTCATCCCGACATAATAGCAAAATATGCTGCTCGTTTTCAAGGGTGTTTTTTTCATTTTTGTTCATTACTTTTTCAGGCGCTATGCCATTAAAAAAAATATATGACCTCTTTTATTTAAATCGTATATATTTTTTTTTAGATCAAAAGGCTTAATATGAAACACTGATACTGATATCATGTGTGAATCAGACTTGGACTGGACTTATTTTTAAATTTAACGCGTGAGAAAGAAAACATACATACATGGTTTGAAAAATAATGGGTTAGCCTACTTTTATTTAAAACCGTCCATATACCAGATGGAGTGTGTTACTGATCCGACACCAAAATTAATGAAGTAAAATAACATTTTAAAACAACAGAAATTGTCTAAAAATGAATGATCAATGTTTATTGTATTTACAAGACAAGATGACAACGAATCTATCAACAATGGAAAATTGACACAAGTGAAAATCGCCGCAATTGCAAGCCTGTTGCCATGACCCGTCAGGGCTTGTCAGACGGGAGAAGTCCAAAACGTTTCTTGAGAATGACTCTGTGTCTGGAAAACTTGTCCTCTGGTGAGAAACGTGCTGGATGGGCAGATTTCGTGGGGCTTCCATCTGGAGCAGTTTTCTGTTTTGTAAGTAAAAAAAAAAAATATAAGCATAATGGAGGAGACTGGCACAATTGGCATAATTGATAGAAAAAAAAAACGGATATTGAAAGATAACTCACATAGTGTGAAAGGATGGAGAATGGGGGCACGTTTGATACCAAGATGGAATTGACAGATTACATGGGTTTTGTATAGCTTATTTTACCCTTTATGTCATTCATCGCTAGTGAAAAGGAATGTGGTGATAAAATATTTTAATTGTTAGTCCTAACTTACAGGGACACAAAATTAAAAAGTAAAGAAGGGGGAGAAATTAAAATGTAGGGACCATATTTATCATGTGTTCTGGGCTGTTTTTCACCAGTTAAGTCATTGTGAACTGTTTTCATGATGTGAAGCCTGGTAAGTTCAACCACTCTAATGTGTGTTTGTGAGATCACATTTAGGTATTAAATCCCCTCCTTGCTTTCACTCATTCTCTTCCAGCATTTGATTCAACATGGACAGTAATTGTTCACTTCATTTATATTGCACACCAGGATCCACTCTAAAAATATATACTACCCACTTCAATAGAGATAAAAGTCTGCCCAATGAGCATGTTATAAAGAGCAATTCACAACCCCAATACAGAAGAGATGCCTAGACAGGGTGTCCAGCAGATTATCAGACTTAAAAATCCTACCTCCCCCCAAAAAATCCTACCAAGCAATTTAAAAGCAGGGGTGAGAATGACTGGTCACAAAAAAGGAGAAAATTTTTCCTCGTGAAGATCATGACCCATCCATGCGACCATAACCTATAAATTTGAATTTCACTCAAATTTACTGAGATGTGATCCAAAATTTGTCTTGCAGCAATTTCTGACACGACTCGATGGAATTTCAAAAGTTGAAAGTGTAATTTAAACATTTGGTGGTTGTAGTAGGGATGATGACGTGATGGTTGTAGTAGTAGTGGTGATAGGGATGATGTGGTAGTAGTGATTGTAGTAGTATTAGTGGTCATATGGATGATTGTGTGGTGGTGGTTGTAGTAGCTGTGGTAGGAATGATGATGTGGTGGTTATTGTAGTAGTAGTGGTGGTAGGGATGATGATGTGGTGGTGGTTGTAGTAGTAGTCGTGGTAGGGATGATGTGTTATTTGTAGTAGTAGTGGTGCTAGTGATGATGGTGTGGTGGTGGTTGTAGTAGGAGTGGTGGTAGGGATGATGTGGTAGTGGTGGTAGGGATGATGGTGTGGTGGTGATTGTAGTAGTAGTGTGGTCTTAGAGATGATGTGATGGTGGTTGTAGTAGTAGTGGTGGTAGGGATGATGCTGTGGTGGTGGTTGTAGTAGGGTTGATGATGTGGTGGTTCTAGTAGTGGTGGTCTTAGAGATTATTGTGTGGTGGAGGTTGTAGTAGTTGTGGTAGGCATGATGATGTGGTGGTAGTTGTAGTAGTAGTGGTGGTAGGGATGATGTGGTGTTATTTGTAGTAGTAGTGGTGGTGGTAGGGATGATGATGTGGTGGTGGTGGTTGTAATTGTAGTGGTGGTAGAGATGTTGATGTAGTGGTTTTGGTGAGTGTTTTTTATTCAGTGATGATAATAGCAATTTGTCAAATAGGAGGAAAATGTCTCCGTCTATAGACAAACACAAGCAAAGTGTAAAAATAACAGGAACATAATTTTGTATTAGTATTATTTAATATATTACTATAAGTAGTATAAATCCATTTTTATTATTAGACATAAATCTACTTTTTGTAAACATTTAATGAATTGTCCTTTCCATATGTAAAAGGCCTACAATGCTATTCAAATAAAAGGCCAGAAAGTGTTGTTTTGCTTTGATTTTTACTTCATAAAGCAGGCTACAATATCTTTGTTACCGAAACATAGTGGTTATTCAGCTTAAATACAACCCAACAATCTCAAATTTAAAGCCATAGCCCAAAGGTAAAAAGAAAGAAGAGTAAATTAAGCCAATCACCATTGCTTTATTCTAATAATATATTATTATCTCTGTATAACCAGATGATTGTAATTATAAGAGAGAGAGAGAGAGAGAGAGAGAGAGAGAGAGAGAGAGAGGTATTAAAAAGGCAATAGGTACCTACAACGGAGAAAAAAATCCAGACCCATTTGTCCCTCCCTTCCCCTTCAACCATCAACCAACGAATCAAAGAACACCACTGGTCTTCTGTATCAACTGTGACATCTGGTGCCATTCTGTCTGGCCCGACGTCATAAAAACGAGACCGTCACCAAATTTCAAGAGACTGAGCACAGGTGTCAAAATATGACATAAGACATAATGGTGATTTTGTGGTTTTGAGGAAAATGCTTGACACGGCAAAAAATCCGACCTCGGGTGCAATTATCCGACTTTCTCCTACCAATCCGACCTTAACCCTATTTTCACCCCTTGAAAACGCATCCTATTTTATGCTTTTGGGGTGCAGATGCACCCCCTAACAGGCACATAGAAAAAAACAGGAATATTCCGATTTTCATCCTGTGGGGTGCAACTGCACCCCCTAATATTTTAGTAGCAAATGAGAGAAACCTCCTATTTTACTCTTTGGGGTGCAAATGCACCCCATCTTTACATCACTAGTTTCTATACATTTTATACTATTTTGACTTATTACTGAATAGAGACAAAACTCCACCAACTTATTCGGCAACATATTCAAAAATAATCTGGCAACTTATTAGAATTATTCACCACTTCCTGTTCCTGGATTCCTCCTTTTCTCTTAACACCATTCAAAACACAAGGCTGCCCTGACTTTCAATCTAACAACATCCTGATTAGGTAAGTAAATACCATTTTTAAAGTATGATTCTAAGCTTTGTTTTACCACTAAATATACTTTACAAAATCTAGATCTTATCAAAATGTAAGCTTTAACTGATTCCTGTAAATATGAAGATCCCAAAAATGTAAAGCTATAATCTAGATCTACATTGTTTTGTCACTCACCATTGTTATTTGTAATGCTGTCAAACCCTATACTATAAAAACTGTTGAAAATCATTAGTATACACATGCTTTATAATTTATAATACATATTGTTACCATTAATTGTAATTCAGTCAAAACATATAAAAACTGTTGGAAAACTTTAGTATACATGCTTTATAATTTATAATACATATATCATCATTATCTTTTAAATTGCAAATGCTTGTATCCAGATCTAATAGATTTATTAAAACCTTGAAATGTGTTATCTATTCTTGCAGGGCATGTTTATGATTATAAAGATAAATGGCAAGTTCTAGGACTAATCTGTTTGAGCGCTTCGACAATGAACAAGAGGAATTGGTATACACTGAGCTTCAGCCTGTTGCCCAACAACCAAGTTCTTCATCTGATGTTGGTGGTGATATGGATGAATTACTGGATGATATGGGAGAAAGCAGAGATGGTGAGTTGTTTTTTTTGTGTGCTTACTTTCATTGACACTATAGCAGATTTTACTTTATAACGAGAAGTACAATTTTCAGTGTACCAATCCTGCATTTTATTTCAAAATTCCCTTGATTTATTATTATGATGATGTCATAGATGTCCTGAATGGTGTGAATAATGATTGAAGGTTTCGATTGTCAGGCTTAATTACATTTAAATCACGATTCTATCGTGTGCAGTTTTCACCTAGAGATGAGTAACTGTGATGCGTCTCGAGCAGCACCACAACTAATCTCTAGGTGAAAACTGCAACAGTCAGTTCAAAACTGACACATGTTCTTAGATTAGAGTTTGGTTCTGGTGAAACCTAATCTTGTCGTTAAGGGGTAAAAGATATGATGAGGAGAAGGATCAATATAAAAGCAATACTAATAATATACATTTCACCAATTTTCATCAGATACAGATATCAATTGGACTCCAGATGATGATGAACTTGAAGCTGATGACAATGCACACTCATCCGATGAAAGCAGCGACGGGGAGGAATATCCGAGATCCTGAACCAATCAGACCCAGAAATAGAAGTTGACGAAGAAGAGGAAGACAGTGATGAAACTCATTTGGGTAATTCTGTATCATTGCCAGCATCTAGCAATGTAGTTTTGAGCAAAAAGGGGGATATTATGTGGAGTAAAGTACCGGTGTCCCAGGTTGGGAGAACACCTACAAGAAATGTTTTTAGGCCTCCCAAGTCCAACGTAAGACATCCGGCAAAGATAGATTCAATTGTGTCAGCCTTTAAGATGATTTTCACTGCACAAATAATTAGTGATATTGTGAAGATGACAAACTTAGAAGGAACAAGAAATGAAGGTGTGCAGTGGAAGAATGTAGATGTTATAGAAATGACAGCATTGCTAGGCCTTTTTATTCATTTGGGTGCGAGAAAGCTTGGTCTTCTAGCAGTGGCAAAGATATGGAGAGGAGCTTCGGCAGACAATGTTGCAATATGCACAATGAGCATGAAACGATTTGTAAAACTCTGCATCAACTTGCGCTTTGATGATAAAAGGACACGTGCTATCAGGCGAGTTAGGGATATATTTTCACCAATTAGGGATCTCATGAACAAAATCAACAAGAATTTGCAACTTTCATACATTCCCTCAGAATGCATAACTATAGATGAACAGCTTGTTCCGTGGAGAGGACGGTGCCCATTCTTGCAATACTTACCGAGCAAGCCAGATAAGTATGGGATGAAACTCTTTCACATATGTGACAGCAAAACAGCTTACCCTCTCCAAATGATACCGTACCTGGGTAAACATGGAGAAAGGAAAACAAACCTTGGGAGGGAGACTGTAAAGGAACTGGTAGATCCTTACCATAAAACTGGCAGGAACGTTACATGTGACAATTTTTTTACTGATTTAGAATTAGCAGAGCACTTGTCTAGAAGAGGTTTGTCAACAGTGGGGACAGTCAGGAGAAATAAGTCATTTCTACCATCATCGTTTCAGACAGGAAAAGAACTTGAGAAATTTGACAGTGCCTTCCTATTCAAAGATGGTGCAAGCATTGTGGCACACAAATCTAACCACAAGAAACATGTTGTTGTACTGAGTACGATGCATCATTCTCCTGACATCGACCAAGGAACGAAAAAGAAGCCAGTGATGGTGAGATATTATAATAAAACCAAAGGAGGAGTCGACACATTTGACTACATGTGCCACAGTTTTTCTTGTAAAAGGAAGTCAAGAAGATGGCCCATGGTCCAGTTTTACAACTTGCTGGATACAGCGGCTGTGGCAGCCCATATTTTATACAAGACTGTTCATCCAGAAGACACCAAATCATACAAGACAGGGGCCATTTCAACGAACTGTTAGCAAAGGAACTTCTTTTTGAACATTTGACAAGAAGAATGACAATGTCGAAAACAACAAGACGGGTGAAATTATCATATGAAATAATAAAGATGGAATGGAATCTCAATGATGAAAGAGAATCAGCAACAAGACCTGAGATTGAAGGACAGAGAAAGAGGAAAGCATCAAGCCAAGGAAGATGTGAAATGTGTCCGAGGAAGAAGGACAGAAAAATAAGGGAAACTTGTTCAAAATGTAAGGCATTTGCTTGCAAAGACCACAGTAAAAGCTACAAAGTGTGTGACCATTGTGCAGAATAGATTTGTACAGTGTAAGTATAGGTCGATAGCAAGATTGAGATGGTGAGGAAAATTTTAACAATAAGTATGAGTACATGTCATATGGTATTGTGCTGACAGCGATTGATGACAAGAAATTGGACATACAATGATTGATGTTTTATTTTGATTTGTTCTAGTTCTACTGTATAGAATTGAGTGTACTGTAGGTACATGTTTGAACCTTTTTGTTTTTAGTTTGAAAGTTTTCAATGAAATTCAATAATTAAACCCACTAATTTGTTTGTCTTTCGATTTCCAAATAAAACGATTGATTGCCTATTGCTAGTCAAAAATATTGTCCTTCATTCTATTTCAAAATTTTGAAAACACAGTGGAACACTGACAAATGGTAATTTCCAAGATGATAAGTGAGTAGGTACAGCATGTTTGTATTGTTAGATATATGTATATATATATCTAACAATACAAACATGCTGTACCTACTCACTTATCATCTTGGAAATTACATATGGTGTGCATTAGCAGCATAAAAAATATATAATTGACAAACTCATATGACTAAATAAAATACAGAGCTTTTATATAGCACGATATCCACCGAGGTGCTCAAAGCGCTTTACAAGGGGTTACAGACCAACAGCAACACACAACATAAGACGAGACAAGCAGCCTGTTAGGCGCGATACCATTTTGGTGAGGACAAGGACTGGCCAGTGTACTTGGTTTTACACATGAGTGGGGTGTGGAAAATGTGTGTAAAGACCATTTCCCAAGGAGTCAACTTTGCACCGCCAGAGCGGGATTCGAACCCCTGACCTTCCGATCACGAGTCGTAGCGTCTACCACTACCACTAGACTACAAAGCCACACACTATACATGTGTATATATATTATATATATATATATATATATATATATATATATATATATATATATATATATATATATATATATATATATATGGATTCAAACTCACGCAGTATGAGAACATTACATACAATCTAACACAAATATATACAGGCAGTTTATCAAAAATGTGGGCCTTCTTTATTGAAAATCACATAAATTACAATTAGTAATGCATAACTTGTGACGATAAGAAGAAATCCATATTTTGCCATGGTCAGAGGCCTATATTTTGGTTATTCTGCCAATTAGGTGTGGGCAACCTTGAGTACATATCAAAAAGTATCTTATTTATAATAATCTACACCAGAAAATGGTAATTTATATGGCCAGTTGCTATTCTACTATAGACAAATACATGGGGTGCATATGCACCCCAAAGGATTAAATAGGAGGTTTCTGGTTATTTTCTCTTTGTTTATTAGGGGGTGCAATTGCACCCCAAAAGCGTAAAATCTCAAATTCCATGGGAGGTCTTCTGGTGTGAGTAAACGATGCACGTGAGAGGTATAAAATTTGGGGAGGTGATTTAAGGGGTCAATTTAGGAAAAGTCACAAAATTTCAGGTTTATAGGTCAAAAATTGTAGATTTTAGAGCCAAAAAACATAGCATTGGGGTGCGTTTGCACCCCAGAGGTGAAAATAGGGTTAAGGTAAAAAATCCGACTTATCCGACCTCGCTGGACACCCTGCTAGATTGGGAATAATCAATAATCCCCCCAAGACAAAGGATCCCACAAAGAAAGGGGATAGACCCTATTATACCAGAATACATATTAACTCACTCAATCCTAGAGATTTTTGCTACTTTTCAAAATTGGAAAAAATGTATTAAAAATGAACATGTGCATAGATAGTTTTATTCAACTACCATTAACATGTAAAAACTAAAAACATTAGCTTTGATACTACGCCTATAATTTGTCTCATAAAAATGTAATAAATAGGCATGGGGTAAATGTAACCCGGGTAACTACGGATATAGTCGGTGTTAGGGTTGAGTGAGTTAAAAACAAGTGAATAATATAGTATAGAGATTATCTACAGGGGGATACACATATATATATATATATATAGAGAGAGAGAGAGAGAGAGAGCGAGAGGTTAAGGATTGCTTTGTAGATACTTGTACTTGCACGATTTATTTATTACTTTAGGCTCGTATTCTTATTTATAAGCTTACGGGCTTGGGACACTTTTGGTGTAGACAATATCGGCGTGAGCCACAAGGAAGATGACTCTACATTCTTTTAAGGTTTGATGGCGCTTATAAAATATTGAGGTCATTTTAGGGCTAATAGAAAGGAAGAAACGGGATACCAGTCAAAAAATTACAGTTTTACAAGACATGATAAACAATTAACATTAGACCAGCTCTTCAAGACAAAGGACAAGGAATGATTTTTAAAGAAAAGGATCTTGGAAGAAGACAAAGTCAAGATTGCCGGGGGCACAGCCATACTCGAGGCCAGTGATTGATGTGAAAAGTGACCAAATAGAACCTTACTTGGGCAAGCAATACTAAAACTCTGATCTCCTTGGAAAATTCATCGGTTTTGATAATCACAAAAATTCTAACGGACTAGGAAAAATTAAAAATAGATATAAATGTGTTAATGTTACATTAATTGTGGAAACATTATTCTCTGTGTGGCCAATTTTGGCCAAATTGGAAAGGCCAATGGCTATCTGGGCCTGGCAGCCACGGTAAGAATCTTGTCAATATTTGTTGATAAATCGGTTTCAAGAATTCAGACCTATTTCAATTTCCAGGCGCCCAGTTTCGAACAACTCTCAATCTGACTTTCCGAGAGTAAATTAAACGCTGTAATTTTTGTTTGTTTGTTGCTTTAGGTCTCTTCCAACACAATTGAGGTTATATGAGAGACCGCTGAAACAAAAAAACAAGCAATCTAACAAAAATAGTACAAATGTAAATCAAAATCATAACCTAAAGATATCATAAGCTAAATTATAAATAACCAAAAACAAACAGGCAGAAGATTTACAGAAAAAAAATATCCCCTGTCAAAAATACAATCACAAACCAAAGAAGCAGGATAGGCTAGTAAAGAGAAGAAGAAACGACATCACTATCGGATCGTACACCCATGCGCACATCATATTCATAGGTATATGATTCAAGGGTGATGCTCCCATCCAACCACCCGCATAATAATAATAATAATAATAATAATAATAATAATAATAATAATAATAATAATATCTAGTAATAATAATAATAATAATAATAATAATAATAATAATAATAATAATAGGCTCAGGATCATGATCAATGTCGTCAGTGTATCGATTAAAGTAAGGTAAGCATAGACGATAATTATTTGGTCCTTTTAAAATATTGTTTATATTATAGTCCACACTGGTGGAATGAAAACACAGTTCCATTTAAAAAACGATCTTTTGGTGTATGATGCATGACATGACCATATCAATCACAATCATCACACTACTTTTTTTACAAAATAAATAATAAATAGCCTGCGGCTGCGGTTCCAAAAAAAAAAAGATCGTTTGCCGAGAAGAAAAAAAAAATACTTACACTTAATGTGTAAACACGATCGCCGTCATCGTTCAGGAAATACATCAAGATGAGGGGCATTTTGTTGGTGATATTTTTTTTTGAAATTTCAATTAGAAAATAGTTGGTTTTAAACGTGTTTTTCAGTGTTCACTATGCGTGCGAGGAGAAGCGAAATAGAAAGTAGAAGATTGAAGACCGGAAGTGATATGATGGCATAGGTACCTACATATTGTCAGGTACGATTACCCACCTTATGTTACTAACTAAAATAATTGCCAAAATATTATTATCACAATATTATTATTATGAGCACAAAGCAGGGGTATCGAACGTTGGAGCTCGAAATATTAGCAAGTTAACAATTACGTTCCCAACCAACAACGATTGACGAACGACATGGTAAAAACGAAGATCTGTCCTAAGAGTCTTAAAACACTTAAAACAGTAATAATAATAATAATAATAATAATAATAATAATAATAATAATAATAATAATAATAATAATAATAATAATAAATAATAATAATAATAACAAGAAATGAAGTGAATAGGAAAGTGCCAGAAGCCGCGACCTTACTAGTACGACAACTCCGACTGGACGGGGAGAGCTTGACTCTACCGTATGAGCTATCCACCACTCTTTTTTTTTTTTTTAAGTGGTTTCAAACTCTATGTCTGTCTCGAGCAGCTCTCCCCGACTTCTGGAGGTCACGAGTTGAGTTCAACACACATACACACACACACACATACACACACACACACACACACACACACACACACACACACACACAAACGCCGCGAAGTTAGTTGGCCATCAGTTAAGTTTAATAGCCAATATTCTCAACAAACGCATAAATTAAATAAAACAAATTGAGCTTTTATATAACGCAATACCCACTAAACGAGCTCAAAGCGCTTTACAAGGAGTCCCTGGCCAACAGCAACACTTAACATGCATGTAGGACGAGATATGACGCCTGTTAAGCGATATTACAATTTTGTTCCAACAGAGACAACGATGTTAACGGTCAGGTCCTCATTTTTACTCTTGAGTACGGTTAGAGAATGTGAGTAAAGAGCCTTTTCCAAGGACTCAACTACGCGCCGAGGGAGGCTCGAACCCAGAACTTCCGATCCGAAAGCGAGTGTCATACCACTAGATCACATAGCCGCATAGAAACGATTGAGACATTGAGTATGCTCCGGTATTTGGGGTGAATTTAGAATTAGAGTAGTAAAGTGCCAGAAGGCAATTAAATAATAATAATCTATACTTTATTCATAAAAAAAAAAATGGAAATTCGTTTACAGACGTGGTATGCATAAAAATGTATAAACACAAAGTTGAGAATCTATGGCGACAATGTATACATATATATATATATATATATATATATATATATATATATATATATATATATATATATATATATATATATATATATGCAAATATACAAACGTAAAAATATACAACCAAGACCCAATAGCAACACGTTATATATTAATTCAATAAATTGAGATAGGCCATACCTCTGGCCTTTATTCCGAACGTGTGTGTGTATATTTAAAAGATAGTATTTAATTTATATCACAGTTGTGCGTTAAAAATTCGAACACCATGAGGCAAAAATGAATTAAGGTGACGTGTTGTCTTTGTTTTTATAGATATAATGCGACGGCTCCTCATGGAGGACTTAATATATTTGCGAAGGGGGTGATTGCCATCCTTCATAACTTTCTCCATTTTACTTAGACAAAATCTCTTGAACAGTTCTTTCACATTGGAAATTGGGTGAGGAAAACTCCTGGCTTTATCAATTATCCGATCAATTTTCTTAATGTCGCAAATACTGCCCATAACCACTACCTCTCAGTTAATTTATTCTCTAGTTCTCGGTTGTCATGAATTAACTCATTCAATCCCAGAGATTTTTCTTCTCTTCAAACTTGGAAAAAATGTATTAAAAATGAGCATGTTCAAAGATAGTTTTATTCAACTAACATTAACATGCAAAAACTAAAAACAATAGCTTTGATGCTACACCTTTACTCTGTCGCAGAAAAATGTAATAAATAGGCATGGGGTAAACGTAACCCGGGAAAACGACGGATATAGCCGTTGTTAAGGTTGAGTGAGTTAAACATGCACTCAATCCATTCTTCAAATCAATCAATAATATATCCATAACTAACGGACTACAGTTTAATCAATGGACTAAATTTGAATAGATGAATAATTAGACAAATAAGTGTAGGCCATTATATTAATTAAATGAATAAGTACGTAAATAACGGAATAAGTAAATTAATAGACAGATAAACATGTTTAAAAAATGAACGATTGAACGAACAAACAGCCAGAGAACGAGTAAACAAACAGCCAGAGAACGAGTCAACAAACAACTAATCAATTAATAACCAATTAGATATATAATATAGTAAAATGAATGGGTGAATTAATGAATGAATGAATGAAGGAAGGAATAGATGAATGAATGAATGAATGAATGATAACAACTAGACTACTATAGTTACGTCATGGTACATATGAATGAATGAATGAATGAATGAATGAATGAATGAATGAATGGATGAATGGATGAATGAATGATAACAACAAAAAAGTCTTACTTTTCTCAGATACATTATAACGCGGACTCGGTTATATTTCTTCTCGCTTTGTTCCTTGAAACGTGAGCTGCAATCATGCGCTGTCGAAAGGAGAACATTGAAGCAGTGATAAATAGCAATAAGAGAACATACAATAAATTGTATGAAACAAAGAGCGTTTTGTGTTTGTTCTTTTGGTTTTTGTTTATTTGTATTTTTTTTTTGTGCGTCTTTTTTTGGTTGTTTTTTTTTTTTTTGTGTGTGTGTTTTTTTTTTTTTTTTGTTTGACTATCTTTTTTTGGTTTTTTATGGGTTTTTTTCTTTGGAAGTGGGCTGTTTTGTTTGGGTTTTTTGTTTGTTTGATTTTGTTTGTTTGTCTGGTTTGGTTTGTGTTTTTTTTTTTGTTTTTTTTTAGTGGGAGGGGGGGGGGGGGGGTTAAATAACTTGTATTTATAAACACCTCATTCCAATCTTATACGAGTATAACGTCGTCGGTGATGATAAAGATGATGATGAGAAGGAGGAGGAGGAGGGGTGGTGGTGGTGGTGGGGGGGGGAGGAGAAGGAAGAAGAGGAGGAGGAGGAGGAGGAGGAGGAGGAGGAGGAGGAGGAGGAGGAGGAGGAGATTGAGGTGGTGGTTGTGGTTGTTATTGTTGTTGTTGTTGTTGTGGTGGTGGTAATGGTGATTATTGAGGTGGTATCGATATGGCAGATTTACTTTAATCAAGGCTATATTATTATGTTTATAACAGGCGGAATCGAAAACTTACGTTTATGTATATTTTAGTGGTCAAAGGTACGGGAAGGTTGTTGTCGCTGACCCTGAGTTTTGAAGAACCTTGTCTTTGAAGTCTTGAATAATATCTCCTGTTAAAATTCGTAAAAAGTATAGGCGTAGTAGCGCATAATATGATAATCAACTGTGTGGCTATGTGGCCAAGTGGTGACACACGTCTTTGGGTCGGAAGATCCAAAGTTCGAATACCGCTCTGCGTGTTCTCTCACCGTACTCGGGTATAAAATGAGTACATAGCCGTAAACAGCGTTGGCTGTGTTCGAAGAGATTTGTATTTATGGCCTTACAGGCTTCACATCTTCTTTTACATGTTATGTGTTGCTGTTAGCTAGGGTTCCCTTGTAAAGCACTTTGAGCACATTTAGTGGATAATGCACTCTATAAATGCTCAAATTAGTTAAAAGTTGAAAATTTTGTGTTCATATGTGACTAATTATCTCAAAACGGTTTCTGTCAAGTTGGACCGATGCTCATACAGTGGAATTTTGCTAAAGCCAAGATCGACGGACCAGAACGTATGCTCTTGATTTTAAAAGCAATGTTGACTTTATCAAGTATCAAATTGAACACACGGAGAATTTTTAATTTTTTTAAATTGGACCAACAAGCAGAAGATGACTTAATTCGTATGTCACTGTAATTAACTAGTAGATTTTTGACCAATCAAAATATGGAATTAGTGACACACCTTCACACATGCTCGGACAAACATAGTTGGCTGTTTATAAACAACGTCAATGAAATCAGGCAGTGGAACAGTGGGTATCTTATTTAGACACGTACCATCGATAGTAAAGTTTGTGTAGTTTGCTGTGTTTACCAATCATTTCCATTGTTTACATTATGACGACTGCCCGAGTGGTTATCTCGGTGTCTATTTCATTTTAAGCTTAATTATAAAATGTGAGTTCAAAGAAATGCTTTTTCGGCTTTTATGGTCTTGTGATGGAACACTCGCCTGTCGCCTTCAGTTCAGCAAATTCCTGGTTCGAATCTCGTGTATAGATAGAATGAAGATGACGTCACACAGGCCTTTGTTATTGTTTTTTGCCATCCGCGTTTGTGAGTTGTTCTCACTAAACTGTATTAACCAGACTATAAAAGTTCATGGTTACATAGAGTTTTGTGTGTTGGTCCGTTATACTTCCGGATGGCAATGTTGTGAACTCCTTGGCCAAGCGCATTCTATTTATAGGAGACGTCAAGTTAAGTCCTTGGAGAAGGCTGCTTACTCAAAATCTCTCACCGCACCCAGGTATTAGCTTGGCAGATATCAGCGTTTTCTCTGTTTAAAAACAATTTAATTGCGCATTATAGGCGTCATGTCTCATCTACACGTTACGCGATGTTGTTGGTTTGTAAATCGCTTTGAGCACATTAATTTAGTGGATATTGCGCCATGAATAATCTCAAAATTTTATATATTTATTCAGGAGAGCGACTTTTGTTTCTCAAACTTGAAAAAAAAAATAAATAAAAAACAACAACCCTCAAATTTCCCAAATTCCTGACCATTTTGTCATCTCGTGCATTGGATTTTTAAAATCTGAAAATATGTGCAAGAAGCAATACCAGACAAGAAAAGAGGAAGATACAAAGGAGACATCGTCAATTAAAAAAAAAATTCTTTTTAATCAGCTTTGTCTCGTTCTACTTGTGAAGTGTTGCTGTTGGTTTGGGACCCATTGCAAAGTGTTTTGAGCATGCTTATAAGAGATTGAGCTGTATAATTTTTACATTGTATGTGTTACTTACCGAGAGCTGTAATGATCTCGAAACCCTCTGTAATAACGCAAGTCTCGCCTGTCCAAAAGACCAAAACATAAATGAGTTAGTCATTCTTACGACTTACATCTGCTAATATGGGGTCCCGATAGGTCAGTTGGTTGAGAAATCGCTTCACAAGCAAAGGGACCGAGATCGATCCGGGATGAAGAGGAGACTTTTTAAAAAATCTACCCACTCTCATGATGTCCACCCAGCAGTGATTCGGTAGCTGGTTCCAGTAGATCTGGCGGAAAGTACTCGCGTCCCATCCAAAGTGTAGCAAGCAATTGCTATTGTCCGTTTCACGCTATAGAAACAGGAACAAACTCCTTGGGATTAATGGCTCTGACTCTGAAAGACTAATACATACAATGATTCTAATACAAAACAACGTATTCGAAAACACTGGGCATCTCTAATATGAAAAGAAAAAGAAAGAAATTAAAAACATATTT
>NC_088366.1:14552503-14580003 GCF_034508935.2 Berghia stephanieae | reverse complement strand
AACCTGTAGGAAAAGTCGAGCATTTTAATATAATAAGCATATCATCCTCGTGGATGGAATGCTATTTATTTATTTATTTATCTTTTTATTTATTTATTTTATATTACTGTGTCACGCTATTCTCTACGACAGACCGACAAATCTGTAATATGAAAAAAAGCGTAGTTTTCATGAGATAAACATAAATGACAATTGTCACATTACTATATCTTATGATTAACCACTTTATCCCTTGAAAGATTAAATCACATTTCATTGCTATGCATAATCAGTGACCATGTTTACTTTTACAACAATTTTATTGAATTTTAGATTATCCTGTGGCCTTGTAAATGGGGCCTAAACATAGCAAACTAGAGACTCACTGGCCCTAAAATTCCTATAACTACGAAATTGTCTGCTATTACAACTTACATGTAAGGGTAGACCTCACATTTGGGTATAATGCCAGTCCACCCGCCATTGATGCAATGGCGTACCATGTCCCCGCTGGCGTGACGGTAATTCCGGACACATGTGAAGGTTGCATTGTAGCGGCTCTCAACAACAGTGACAAAGTACAGCGACATTAGTCTGGATGGGGAATTGGGAGGATGATGGTGGTGTTATGAAGACGGTGATGATGATGATGATGATGATGATGATGATGATGATGATGATGATGATGGTGATGATGATGATTGTGGTGGTGGTGGTGGCGATGGTGATGGTGTTGATGGAGTGATAATGGTGGTGGTAGTGGTGGTGGTCGTGGTGGTGTTAATGATGATGTTGATGGTGATGAAGATGATGAAGATAATGATGACGATGATAATGGTGATGGTGGTGGTGTTGTTGATGATGAGGATGATGATGATGATGATGATGATGATGATGATGATGATGATGATGATGATGATGGCGGTGGTGATGGTATCATGTGATAGGATATGATGTGATATTGTGATATAATATGATACGATAATATGATATGGTATGATATAACATGATGTGATGTGATATGATGTGATATGATATTATATGGCATGATACGATATGAAGTGTTATGATATGATATATGATGTGATATGATATGATATAACACGCTATGATACGATATAACGTGATATGATAGAATATGATATGATATATCTTACTGATTGGCAGTGAGATTGACAACTGGAAGACATGTACGATGAATATCTGTGTGTGAGATAATTGTTGGGATGAGATCGGTGAATGGAATAACACTTGTGTTGTTCAGCTGACACCCTGCTTTTGTCATGGTTGAAACAAAGGAAACAGAGAAGCGCCTGGTTTTAACAATGTTCGATTGGGGCCTGTTACAAAATAAAATTTGGATGGTGTGATTTAGTATAAAAGAAAATAAGATCTTATTACATATGAAAACCACCGAGTCAATATAGATAATAAAAAAAATAATAAAATCCCCTTCATTTATATACTTAAGGGGAGATATTTCTTTAGGGTTAATCTCATTGGAAGACCGGAAAATAACCCACGCGTCAGCTTCAGTGGTCTAGGGCAAGGTGACTTGCTCGAGGCCACACAGCGAGGCAGGGACTCAAACCCGCTTCCTTTTGGGCTTATAACAAATATTATATCGCGGTGCAAAGCTGCAAATCAATAATATGGTATTATTCGGGACGAACTCGGTGAAGAAAATTGAACATTAAATCTAAATCTTGAACACTGAGGATTTTTTTAGGAAAAAGAACTCACTCTCATCAAGTGAGTCATTTATTTTACTGTACTAAAAGTGTTTGATCCTAAGATTCAATTAATGCATCCTAACGCAATGCCACATTATATAGTTTATATAAAATTGTTTTAAAAATAGAGCATTTCTATAGCGCAATATCCACTAAACGGGCTCAAAGCGCTTTACAAGGGGCCCCTGGCCAACAGCAACACTTAACATGTAGGAAGGGACATGACGCCTGTTAGGCGATACTACACATTTTTCGGACAGAGACAACGCTGTTAACGGCCTAGTATCCATTTCTGAGTACGGTGAGAGAAAGTGAGTAAAGAGCCTTTTCCAAGGGCGCAACTATGCGCCGAGAGAGACTCGAACCCAGGACCTTCCGACCCGAAAGCGAGTGTCATACCACTAGACCACACACACACACACACACATAATAATATATATATATATATATATATATATATTATATATATATATATATATATATATATATATATATATATATATATATATATATAGAAACGAGTCGTCTCGGCCAAAAAAATGTGAGTGAAAATTTACATTATATATATATATATATATATATATATATATATATTATATATATATATATATATACAAGTGTTTATGTGTGTGTGTGTGTGTGTGTGTGTGTGTGTGTGTGTCTACATACATATATACACTAATCTACCAATTTTATTATTCGAGTATTATTTATTTGTTTATTCATTCATTCACTCGTTATCTCGGTTTTGATTATCAACAGTTAAGTAGATCTTATAATTCATCTGTCTTGTATTACCTTCAAAACTTTTAAAATGGTATCTAATTTGCATTGCTTTTTTCGCTATCTTGCTCAATGTACGGAGAGAGAGAGAGAGAGAGAGAGAGAGAGAGAGAGAGAGAGAGAGAGAGAGAGAGAGAGAGAGAGAGAGAGAGAGAGAGAGAGAGAGAGAGAGAGAGGCTTTCTTGTCCCTGTTCTTTTGTCGGCTGTCTAAGCATTTATAGTTAGATAGTATAGTATTAGTGTGGAAAGTAAACCTTCCTTTCTCGGCTCGGGAGGCCTTCCGAAAGCTCCTACATCTCCAGTATTCTTTTTTTAAAATAATGTTCTAGTAGGGGGTTTGGGAAGGGGGGGAAGGGGAGACATTAAAAAAAAAAGATTTCCCTCTCACAAACCCTCTACTAGAACATTATTTTTTAAAAAGAATACTGGGGATGTAGGAGCTTTCGGAAGGCCTCCCCTCGGCTCGTCTGCTTCAGGTTAATATTCAGTGCAATATTGTGGGCGGAGATGAAACATTTTTCTGAGCTGACCTCAAGAATAATTTATGTAAAATGAGGAAATCTCCGAAATACATCTAGACGTGTCTAGTAGATATCTAATCTCTTGGACTTGGTCTTGACTTTTGATTTTGACTCAAAGAAGATAGTAATTCCTAAAAATTTGAGAACTTCCGCCAAATAAACGGCTTGGTATTTTTTTTTTAAACAGAACTAAAGGCTGCACAGATCATTTATAATAAATACAAGTAAATGAACGTGAACTAAATATCTCACCATTATTTCGAGCCTTGTAAATATGCAGTTCTTTCACGTTGGAAATATATTTTGACCATTTTTAAATGGTGCTCTTTAGTACAGACAAAATCAGCGATTCTATGCATAATTCACATTCTTTTAAAAGTAAAGTCGGAGTATCAAGATAGATAGATAGATAGATAAATAGATAGATAGATAGATAGATAGATAAGATAGATAGATAGATAGATAGATAGATAGTAGATAGATAGATAGATAGATAGATAGATAATAGATAGATAGATAATAGATAGATAGATAGATAGATAGATAGATAGATAGATAGGGTAGATAGATAGATAGATATAGATAGATAGATAGATAGATATAGATAGATAGATAGATAGATAGATAGATAGATAGAGATAGATAAGATAGATAGATAGATAGATAGATAGATATTAGATAGATAGATAGATAGATAGATAGATAGATAGATAGATGATAGATAGATAGATAGATAGATAGATAGATAGATAGATAGATAGATAGATAGATAATATAGATAGATAGATAGATAGTAGATAGATATAGATAGATAGTAGAGATAGATACGCAACACATTTTTTTTCTTCTGAAAAAAAATCATCTCGATCCGATGAAGACTGAGTTGTTGTTGTTGTTGTTGTTGTTGTTGTTGTTGTTGTTGTTGTTGTTGTTGTTGTTGTTGTTGTTGGATGATTTTTATTGTATTTTTTCTCTCTGCTTTGTTTGGCACTGTTTTATGTACTCCTTTTCAGAATTTTCTCAAATTAAGAAATTAAGGGGCAGGCACCGGTGTAAGATAAAAGAACTGAGCAAGTGTGTATGAAAGGTGCCTGACAAAGCAAGAAAGAAAAATACAAGACCGGTAATCAGAATGTCCCAACGATCGGGTGCCTCTGTGGTGTAATGGTAGCACGTATGACCGGTAATCAGAAGGTTTGAGGTTCGATCCCCAGTCGAGGTCGACTGATTTTTTGGAATGGTTTTTTTTTCTTGTCTTTTTCTTTCTTGCTTTGTCTGGCACCTTTCTTACTCTCTTGTTCAGTTCTTTATCTGTTCAGAATGTCACTGCCTGCTCCCAGCTTTTATATTTTTTCTTTCATAATTTGACCTGTAGCCGGCGACCAGTTCAGAGTTGTAAGGTTATTTTTTTTTTTCTGTCTGGATACACTGCTATGATCGTCGGAGAAGTATTTCATAAGGGCGTCCGCCATTGTTCCGATAGTTCAAAACAGTTACTAAGTTATTGTGTGTCATTACGAGAGAAGTGACGTCACGACTGTTGAAACCTATTGCTATTACCGATGACTTCCTCGCGTTGAAAGGGGACATATTAATTTGGAGGTCGACTAGGCAGAACAAGATTCCTCTGGGTGGAGACGCCGTTCCTATGAGCTGGGAGAAAAGTTTTCTGAGTTCTGTAAGGGGTGATAGTCTGGTTAATACAGTTCAGTGAGCATTACTCATAAACGGGATGGCAAAAAAGAATAACCTGACTATAAACGTTCATGGATACACACAGTTTTGTGTGTTGGTCCGTTATACTTCCGGATGGCAATGTTATGAGCTTCTTAGCCAAGCGCATACTATCTATAGCCTGACACTAGAACCCTCCAGGACTGGCAGTTTGACGTCATTTTTTTAGGTTTGTGTAGCGTCTAGTGAGTTGTTGTTAATAGAGCTCAAGGAAACAAGTTATTTAATTGGTTGAACTATTGAATACAACTCACGATTTGTTTTCTTTTGTGGCAAAAGACTGACATTTTGACGTCATTTTTTGGTCAGTGTCAGGCTATAGATAGAATGCGCTTGGCCAAGGAGTTCACAACATTGCCATCCGGAAGTATAACGGACCAACACACAAACTCTGTGTAACCATGAACTTTTATAGTCTGGTTAATACAGTTTAGTGAGAACAACTCACAAACGCGGATGGCAAAAACCATAACAAAGGCCTGAGTGACGTCATCTGCATACTATCTATAGATAGAATGCGCTTGGCCAAGGAGTTCACAACATTGCCATCCGGAAGTATAACGGACCAACACACAAACTCTGTGTAACCATGAACTTTTATAGTCTGGTTAATACAGTTTAGTGAGAACAACTCACAAACGCGGATGGCAAAAACCATAACAAAGGCCTGAGTGACGTCATCTGCATACTATCTATAACTTTACGATGGCTACGCTTCTAGACGCTTCATAAGTGTGGAAAATTTGCGTAGTGAGTTGGTTGTCATGTAGCGTACAAAAAAAGGAATATAACAACAATTTCAAACAAGAACAAACACTGAATGTTTTGTTTTGTTTTTGGAAGCTGCTCTCTCCATCTTTTTACATTACTTCTTACAACTCAAAGCTTCTCGCGGTTAATATCCACGTAAATAGTTATAATGTGTGCGGCGATGTGGGCTTGTGGTATGACACTGGCGTTCGGATTGGAAGGTCCTGGGTTCGAGTCCCGCTCTGAGCGGCGCATAGTTGAGTCATTGGAAAAGGCTCCTAACTCATACACTCTCACTGGGTGGGGTTCTTTACCTCCCATTGTTGACAGGGAGGCACTTACTGTGTATTCCATCCCCCTGTATCTGTTTTCCAACATGCTTTCTGTCTTTGTCTTGGAATGAGACTACTGGTTTGTACAAACCTCTCATGGGTGGGTTCTTTACTCCCATTGTAGACAGGGGGACTTACTGTGTATCATCCCCTGTATCTGTTTCCAACATGCTCTCTGTCTTTGTCTTGGAATGAGACTACTTGGTTTTGTACAAAGTACAAATCTAGTTGGAGGGAAGCAGTCAAATGTATAGTTAGAGTTTTAGGAGTTGATATTTTTTTTCTTGTTAATCGCTGCATTATTTTTTGTTTACATATCATACATGATTTGTAAGCATTGAGTGTGAACCTCTTAGAGTGGAGTTGTTCTCGTGTCTTTCACTCAATCCTAGGCTTTTTGCTACTTTTCAAAATTGGAAAAAAATGTATTGAAAATTCTACATATATAGTTTTATTCATCTACCATTAACATGCAAAAACTATAAAACATTAGCTTTGATACTACGCCTTATAAAAACGCAATAAATAGGCATAAGGGTAAAAGTAACCTGGGTAAACTACGGAGATAGTAGGTGTTAGGGTTGATTGAGTTAAGGTGATCTCAAACTAAGTTCACAGATAGTGTGCTCTTGGGATCTACATAATCTGTTCTCTATTTGAACCAATTATCCTTTGTCTTAGCTTTTCTTTGGTGCTTAATTTGAAATTCTAGTACTTTGTACTATCCCATTTTCTTCCTTTTACTGGCGCTGAAATGATTAATGTGTTGCAATCGCCGTAAAACCCTTAAAAACAAACATTCATATCCTCTCACCGTACTCAGGTGTAAAATGAGTAGGCCTACCTGGTTGTAACGGACCTGTCTCTGTCGGAAAAAAAATTGTAATATCACCTGACGTCATATCTTGTCCTACATATTAAGTATTGCTGCTGGCTAGGCACCTATTGTGAAGCGCTTTAAGTAGTGCGTGCTATATAAAATCTAAAGTTATATACTTGTTGAGTAATGTGAAGTCTGTCCTACAGTATGGATGTGAAACTTGGAACGCATCACAGGCATGTATAAGGAGGGTACATATTTTCGTAAACAGGTGCATGCGTAAGCTACTCAGAATAAAATGGATGGATAGAATACAAAATGAAGAAGTATGGAAAAGAACACAGCGGAAACCAGTGGGAGAGGAAATAGGAAGAAGACGATGGAGGTGGATTGGACACACGCTTAGAAAGAATGACTCAACTATAACAAAGAAAGTATTGGACTGGAATCCTCAGGGCAGAAGATCAAGGGGAAGGCCACGAGGAACATGGAGAAGAATTAAAGAAGCTGATATACAGAGAAGTGGTAAGACCTGGATTGAGATTTTTAAAAAAGTTGGCTCAAGATAGAGAAGGATGGAAACTGTTTGTCTGTGGCCTATACCCTGACCATAGCACCACTATAATACTGGCCGAGGCACGAGGATGATGACCGTAGGGGTTAAGGCTATTGTATTCGTTACACAAAGCGGGGAAATTGAATGCGTGATTAGGTACCGTGTGTAGTCAGCAATCACATAATTTTCGTCTGTCTTTGTTTCGTTGTATTCGTAACACAGAGAGGGGTTATTGAATACGTAATTAGGTACCGTGTGTAGTAATGTGTGTATTCAGCAATCAAATTTTCATTCTTTGTTTCGACTTCACTGGTCACAACTGCTTTGTTTTCTCTCACTTCATTCAATTTGCTGGATTTTTGAATTTTATGTTTTTAATTAAGTGGAAATGTGATTATCATTGTTGACATTCCGGAATCTAGTTTACTATTTCTTTATCGGACTATTTATTTATTTTTCTAAATCACTACTTGACTTAGAATTCCATCATCATGGGAAAGAAATGCAGCACGTATGGCTGCAAGTCGGGCTATGCTAGTTCGACAGACAAAATTCCAGTGTACAGTTGTCCTCTTGATCTTAATGAGAAGTTGAAATGGGTTCAAGCCATGCCTGACCAATTATCTGTTGATCAAGTTACCAAATATATGGGAAGGTGCGCTAAACATTTTCCTGATTCAAAAATGAAGAAAGCAGGAAAATTTATGGTACCAGCTGACCCTCCCACATATTTCCCTGACGCACCATCATCGTGGGCTGGTGTCCTTCAATCATAAGATAGAACAACAACAAAATCAACCGCTGCATCTCGGGTTCCCGATGAGGATCAACAATTGAAAGAATTTAGTATGAGAGACATATTAAAATCCTCCACATTTCCTGACGATTTGCAGAAAAAAAAATTAGAAAATTACCCAGGTACTTTAATTTGGGGAAAAGACGATAACTTTTCTTTCCTTAGTGAATCAAGAGATGGGCCTATTTATGCTTTTTCAATTCATTTTAATTCCTTGGGTGTAGACAAACACGGAAACATAAAGGGAATTATTTATGAAGCATACGCAGGTGTCACCCTGCTATTTGTAAAGAAATCAAATGCTGGTCACAATTCCAGGAGCTAGTTAATTTCATCTGCTCATCAATTGACACCCAGGATGACAAATTCAAATTTATTGAGAGACAAATATATCTGATGAAACTTCCAAAAAACAAAAGGATATATGCAATGGATGATTTATGCAAAGCATTTTCATGGTATGCCGTTTCAAGACATCTGTATTCTCAATTGAGAGAGGTACTTCAACTTCCTTCAATAACAACACTTCAAAGAGTAACGAGATCAGCAAAGAATATTGATGATGTCAAACTTTTTTCGTCTTTTTTTTTAATTCTAAAGAAGAAAGGAGCAGTGCTTGCATTATAATTGCAGATGAAGTTTTATGCCAAAGCTTCATTAACGTACAGAGGTAATGTTTATTTATGAGGAATACCAGCTCCATAAGTGATGCACATTTTAGAAGTTTTTAAAAAATGTATTGATTAAATTATTAAATATTTAGTGAATAGTACAAGGGCGTACTTTTCCGAATTGAAACGATAAACAAATAAATAATTAAGTAAATATAACAAAATATATAACCATTTGACCATTTATATGTAATACATTTTCATAGATTCACCCTGGCTATTGTGTCCATCACAGGGTTTCGTTTACCTATCTAAAAGTGTAAAATAAAATCGTAGAGTATTGAAATTTTGATGACATAATTTAATATTAATATGGCATAATTTAAAAATTCTGTTTAAGACAATCAGGAAGTATCAGATAAAACGAGAAGGAGCTTTGACTATTAAAGTGACAAATTTTTCAGAATCAATGCAATCAGGTTTACAGTAAGTCTCAAAATAAAGGTCATACTTTAAATTTCTTGTTAATCTCATTATACCATATTTATCTAATATCATTTCATTATACAGTCATTGTGTTACAGTGCCTATTACTGGGATGTGAACTTTGTGATTAGCCCTTAACTGACAATGAATCAACGCTCTTGGATGAAATTTATGATTTAAAATGTTCTGTGAGCCACGACGAGAAACTTACTCTTTTATGCATAGGTGGTTACATCGCAATGAAACACGAGGAATTGAGAGGGCAGTCATGTGATTATGAGCAAGATGTAAGAGTTTATCTCGAAGGTTTAGACAGGGGTGGTCTTAAATATCCATCTCCTCCGTTTTATGATTTTGTGAATCTTGCTTACATTTTTTTACAAAAACTACCGAGAACATGTGCAGGAATAGGCTTATCAAAGTTTGGCAAGAATTTCCGGACACGTTCAACCTCAACTTCGTTCCCAAGAAGCAACCCCGAATGAGATTAGCCAATATATTTTAAGAGACACTGCCTAGCATTTCCATCAGAGAATAAGATTAAAACAACAAGAAATGTAGCCAAATTATCATCAACATCAATGTAACCAACTATAACATCGCCACTGTTGCTTGTTTAGCACCGCATTTAAGGTAAGATAATGCAATCTTCATCATCATCATTGACATCACATATCATTATCATCATTGTCATCACCATCATCATTTGTCCCTTCCCCAATCTTTTATTATCTCCCAAACATATTATCTTCTTCATTCTATGACCTACCTCCTTCCCTCTCCAAATTTTTTTCCCCGTTATCAATTTTTTTGCTCACTATAAAATTATCACGACTATCTTCATCATCTCCTATTTAACACTACTTCTACTACTACTACTACTACTACTGCTACTACTACTACTACTACTACTACTACTACTACTACTACTACTACTACTACTACTACTACTACTACTACTACTACTACTACCACCACCATCACATTGAGGTGCTTCTTTTCCACAAAACTTTGTTCGTTGTTACTCATCAAAGTTCAGTGTTGACTATCAAACTGTCCACTACTGTAAAAAAGAAACAAAATCCCCCAAAGGTCTCTCTCTCTCTCTCTCTCTCTCTCTCTCTCTCTCTCTCTCTCTCTCTCTCTCTCTCTCTCTCTCTCTCTCTCTCTCTCGTTGTTGTTGTATTTTGAGTCCATCTCAAATAAAGTTTTGGGTACGGTTATTTCTATACAAAGCTTAACTTGCCATCACGTCATGATTTTTAATTAGAATATAATATAGACTATTTATTAGTAAATCATCCCTCCGACACGTTTAATGAGATAAATAATTACTACTCGCGTCTTACATCACTGCCCATTGCATATCGGTCTTTAGTAATTCTCACTAACACTAGACTAACACACTATCTACACACTACACAGCGCAAGTCAATGGCCTTAACCTACTCGGCTCGAGACGCGTGCGACACGGCCTTGACTCTTTTAGTACGCCATGCTCTTTTAGTACGCCACGGTTGGAATGAATTGGATTTTATGTCGAATGTGATGTCGAGGAAGTCAACTGTTTTGTTTGTTTGTTTTTTTTTTTTTTTTTTGTTTTGCTTCTATCGTGCTTTTCAAATTGTTGTTCTGGAATATTTTACAGATTTGTTTTTGTTGTTGTTGATCTTTTCGTTCGCTCTTGGTCGTTTGTTGACTATAGCGAGTCCGTCATCTCTATAGAGGTCGATGTATGTGTGTGTATGTTGCAGTTGTGACAGGATGTAGAGTCCGACCAGTTCGCATGTTTCAGCACCGTCGAACGAACACATTGTTACGTCGAAATCGTTTGGCGCTTTGTCCACGGCGTGTTGACCTAGTATAGTGTGTTGTGCTTGGTGTGTTTGATGATGTGTTTTTCCTCTTCTGTGATGTTGGTGTATACTTTTGCTGCGAATTCCAATTCTTTGTTTAGTAAGTCTGGGGTGATGTAGGGGTAAAAATCGCAAATGTCGAAAGAGATGAAGGTCCAATTTTCTTTGTTTTTGATATTTTTAAACCATCCAATGACTTCATCGGTGTTTTTCCTCTGGTTGAATTTAGTTGCTTCTTTGACGTTTTTATTTATTTTTGTCTTATATCTTTTTGCAGATTTTTCCAATTTCAGATTTGTATGGATTTATTAGTCTACATTTTGGATTATTTTTGAAGTCAGGCTTGTGATCTTTTAATGTGATGAACGCTTCATCTCTCTCTCTCTCTCTCTCTCTCTCTCTCTCTCTCTCTCTCTCTCTCTCTCTCTCTCTCTCTCTCTCTCTCTCTCTCTCTCCCCCCATTCCGTTGTAGATTATTTCACATGGCATGGTGTATTGTGTTCGATTTACATTCATTAATATTCTTTTCGTTATCTCTGCCCTCTTCTATGCACCTCCTCTCTCTCTCTCTCTCTCTCTCTCTCTCTCTCTCTCTCTCTCTCTCTCTCTCTCTCTCTCTCTCTCTCTCTCTCTTTCTTTCTTTCTATCTATCTATCTGTCTCTCCAACCTTGTAAAGTATTTCACATGTTATTCCTCATGATGTGCATCCGTTCTACGTACATTCATTTACCTTTTTACGGACGTATTATTATTATTATTATTAATCTTGAACTATTCTCTTTTACTTTTAATAGGTTTAGAGTGTTCAATAATAAAACAATGATTTGTTTAGAGAGATGTTTCGTACATAGAACACAACATGTTTCAGTTTTACTCAGTTTGCCAGAGTCAGACTTTGGGGTGGGTAACAGGTTGGCAGTATTGGCAGTAGTGTTTGTTAGGCCGTGACCATGACGTAATTATAGTCGGCCATGGCCGTGACGCAACTCAGCCAATACGCTGATAGGCCGGTGTCAGCCTATCTGCGGTTTCGGCTGTGCGTGGGCCGAAGTCCTTGATACTAACACACCACATCTTGCAAATTACATAAGGGGTTCTTTGACCTTTTTACCTGCAACTTGGACAACTGCTCTGCTGAAACTGACAAAACGCCTCTTCACATTTTAGCCAGAAAACTTATAAATTAAAAAATTGTTCGATTTAAAAGACCCTAACCTTGTCAAGACATTAAAATCTTAGACCCATCAACTCGTCAAAACGTTTCCAACTCAATGCCTCAAAGAATTCATGAGGGTTTAAGAATTTCTAAAACATTTGGGCCATATAACCTGATAACTATCGCGCACTGTAGAAAAATTCGTAATTTATTTTTTTTTAAATAGCCAGAAAACTCGTCCTTTAAATATCGATATCGGTTTAAATTAAATGAACTTCAGTTTGGCAAAAACCATCAAACCTAGGACCTCGCGAAGTCCCGGGTTTGAGAGGTTTTGCCAAGGTGAGGGTAATTAAAATCGATCAATATTTGAACGATGAGATTTCTGGCCAATTTTTTTTTAAATACGAGTTTTTTCCAGAGTGCGGCAGCTAACTGGTTGATAGATCGGTATACTATGAAATTAAATGTTTTCTAGCTAATAAACATAAAGGCTTTTTGGCGGTGTTTGGTTGTGGGTGGTCGGTTAAACACACAAGGGGAGAGAGGACAGCACCATGATAGTTGCACAATTCCTGCATTGAAAACCATTAAAAACAACAAAAAAAAAAAAAACCTCCGCTGATAAAGGTAGAGGCTAGGTAGACGACACAAGCCCCCGTAGACAAATTTGCTGTAAAAATCGCTAGTATTATTTAAAGAATATAACATTTCTTAACTGAACTGTGCTGTTGCTGGTTTTAATAATATCAAACAATATCTATACCAGTAACAGGGAGGATAAGAAATTTTCGAAAATTGTGATGTTACTGATTTTAACACATTGAAAGATTGAAAAGATGGTATTATCTTAACTCTCTCCTTACCAACTCAAGGAAAATCGTCACATTTGTTACGATGCAACCAACAGTTTTATCATTCTGTTTTCTTTTGTACATCACAAATGTCTATAAAAACTTGATATTGTGATGTAGAGCACATTTTGCTGAACAATATCATGTATAGGATGTACTTGTTGATTTTCTATTTGATTAAGAGAAATCCATTTTTTGTGTGAGAGAGGTAAAACATGCACATGTTACCATAACCTCAAATTGAACAACTGCACCTCTCTCGGCAAACAGTTGTAGTCCTTCAGAGCGATAAAGCCCATGGAGCCGGTTGATTTTCGCTGCTCTACACGAAAGATAGCGATAACATTCTACCCCTTAGATAGGACACTACTCTATTGCAAAGCAATTTCACCAGGTCTATGACGGGTTATAAGCTGGTGGATCATTGAGGGAACAATGCGCCATAACTAACAATAACGAAGATTGTGTCGGTCATCGATGTCCCAAAAATATAAATAAATAAAATAAAGTGATTTGAGGGTATCTTACTACGACTGGGGGGGGGGGGGGGACCGATAGCTCAGTTGGTAGAACACTCGCTTCACAAGAAAAGGGACCGAGGTCGATCCTGGGTGCAGTCGAGTTTTTTTTCTGACCCCCCCCCCCCCCCCAGTCCACCCAACAGTGATTGGGTAGTTGGGTCTGTTAGATCTGGCGGAAAGTACTTTGCGATAGACTAGCGTCCTGTTTAAAGGGTGGCAAGTAATTTCTATTGTCCGTTTCATGCTACAGAACCGGGATATACTCTGGCAGCATGGGCCTTATGGCTCTGAAGGACTACTTACTACGACTTGTATCCTTTATATCAGACCGGAATAAAAATTCTAAAACAGCTTATATTACTGTTTTATTTCGTTTTAAATTAGTTTTTAGATTGGCGATGCTAAATTATATAGTCCAACAGCAGTTACTTTGTTTTTTGGAACACCCTAGTATATTAGAGCTCTGCAGTTCATGTCTGGTCCTAAAAACTGACTTGAAAAGAAAGTTAATACCGAGCAAAACAGGTTGAGGTTTTTTGGCCACTTAGAAATGCAGTTTGTCATTCCTTCAACCCTCTCCTTACGAACCATAGGAAAATCGTCACATTCGTCACGATACAGCTAACAATATTCTCTTCCTGACTTCCTTTGTACATCAAAATATTTAAAGAAAATATGTTTATTATAGCTATAAAAACTCGATACTGTTTGGAGATCTCATTTTGCTGGACAATAATATTATGTATAGAATGTCCTTCTTGCTTTTCTGTTTGAGTAGGAAAAATCTATTTTTGTGCTGGGTGGGTGGGAAGTTTTGTAGAAAATTTGGAAAATGGCCTGTAAGTAGAGAGTTAAATGCTTTAATGTCTAGCGTATATTATTATACATTCATGTCATCCACGTATACACCTCCTGACGAACAGCCCCCTTTATTTACATACGGCGAATGATTACATGTTTTAAGGGAGGACGTTCATAGCTATTCATAAGTTAAGTTATGAAATAACATCAGACATAGAAACGTGGAAGAAAAAATCCGGTAAAAATATTACTCCGTCTTATTAATGATAATAATACTACATTAGTGACCAGCCGCGTCTGTTGGTATTACAACTGTATGCATTGAATATGACGTTTATTGGGTTTAAGAGAGAGTATCCAGAATGTGTAATTTATATTTCTGAATGTGTCAAGGATGAAATCTGACTCTCAGCAAATGAGGGAATTTGTTTTGACTCAAATTCTAGGAATGAAAAAGATTTAGTTGAATTTATAGATAGTTCGAAGATGACGTCACACGGGTCTTTGTAATTGTGTTTTGCCATCCGCGTTTATGAGTAATGCTCACTGAACTGTATTAACCGGACTATAAACGTTCATGGGTACACACAGTTTTGTGTGTTGGTCCGTTATACTTCCGGATGGAAATGTTATGAGCCTCTTAGCCAAGCGCATACTATCTATTTTTTAATCTCTATTGTCTTCTGGCACTTTTCTACTTACTTCATATCTTGTTGTTACCAACATAAGTGCCTGCTCCACTCGCTTTTCTGAATTAAAAATTCACCCCATACACCGGAGCATACTCAATGTCTCAATCGTTTCTATGTTATATGTTTGTGTTGAGAATATTGGCTATTAAGCGTAACTGCTGGTCAAAATAACTTCGCGATGGTGGTGGGCGAATGAATCGGCGGTCTCAGAAGTGGGTGAGAGAGGGATCTAGAAATGACTTGGGTTTGATACGAATAATTTTGTGTTCGTGGATAGCTCACACGGTAGAGCCACGCTCTCACCTGCCAGGCGGAGTTGTCGTACCAATAAGGTCGCAGGTTCAAACCCCACCACCGCCGCGAAAATTTTTTATTCTCTATTGTCTTCTGGCACTTTTCTACTTACTTCATATCTTGTTGTTACTATCTATTGACCAGTACGGTTAAGGCTAATGCATTCGTTACACAGGTACCGTGTGTAGTGTGTAGTCAGCAATCAAATTTTCGTCAGTCTTTGTTTCAACTGGCATTGGACACAACCGCTTTGTTTTCTCTCGCTTCGTTCAATTTGCTGGATTAAATTTTATATATTTAATTAAATGAAATTGTGCTTATCATTGTTGACTTTCCGGATTTTAATACTTATATGTTATATATTATATTTAATTAAGTGAAAGTGTGCTTATCATTGTTGACATTCCGGAATTTAATTCGTCATTCTTTGTTTCAACCTAGGTTGGTCACTACGCTTTTTTTCTCTCGTTTCGTTCAATTTGCTGATATATATTTAATTAAGGGAGGTGTTAAGTGGAAGTGTGCTAATCATTGGTGACATTCCGGAATTTAGTTTATCATTTCCTTATCGGATTATTTGGGATTATTTATTTATTTATCACCGCATTTAAGGTAATATATAATGCAATCTTCATCATCATCGTCACATATCATTATCATTATTTTGTCATCATCATTTGTCCCTTCCCCAATCTTTTATTATCTCCCAAACGTAATATCTTTCCTACCCCCCTCTCTCTCCAACATTTTTTTTCCTGTTATCAATTTTTTGTCACTATAAAATTATCACGACTCCATTCATCATCTCCTTTCTAGATTTCTACTACTACTACTACTACTACTACTACTACTACTACTACTACTACTACTACTACTACTACTACTACTACTACTACTACTACTACTACTGCTGCTGCTGCTGCTGCTACTATTGCTACTACTGCTGCTGCTACTACTACTACTACTACTACTACTACTACTACTACTATTACTACTACTACTACTACTATTGCTACTACTACTACTACTACTACTACTACTACTACTACTACTAGTAGTAGTAGTAGTAGTAGTAGTAGTAGTAGTAGTAGTAGTAGTAGTAGTAACTACTACTGCTACTGCTGCTGCTATTACTACTACTACTACTACTACTACTACTACTACTACTACTACTACTACTACTACTACTACTACCACTACTACCACTACTACTACTACTACTATTATTATTGGTCGTGATGATGATGTGGTGGTGGTGGTTGTTAAAGTAGTCGTAGTGATGGTGATGTGGTGGTGATGGTGGTTGTAGTAGGAAAGGTAGTGATGATGATGTGGTGGTGGTTGTGGTTGTAGAAGTAGTGGTAGTGCTAATGATGAGGTGGTGGTGGTGCTTGTTGGAGTAGTCGTAGTGATGATAATGTGGTGGTGATGGTGGTTGTAGTAGGAATGGTAGTGATGATGATGATGTGGCGGTGGTTGTAGTAGTGGTAGTGATGATGATGATGTTGTGGTGGTTGTAGTGGTAGTGATGATGTGGTGGTGGTGGTGGTGGTTGTAGTGGTAGTGATGATGTGGTGGTGGTGGTGGTTGTAGTGGTAGTGATGATGATGTGGTGGTGGTCGTGGTTGTAGTGGTAGTGATGATGGTGTGATGGTGGTGGTTGTAGTGGTAGTGATGATGATGTGGTGGTGGTGGTTGTTGTGGTATTGATGATGTGGTTGTGGTGGTGGTTGTAGGAAAGGCCCGAACTTGCTTGGCTGTCATTATCCCCAGACACCTGTCTGGGGATAACGAAAATTGGTTATCCCCAGACAGGTGTCTGGGGATAACGAAAAGGCTGGGCTTTCATTAACCCCAGACACCTGTCTGGGGATAACAAAATTTCGTTATCCCCAGACACATATTTGCAACTTCGCTCTTTTAAACAATTATCCACATTCCAGAATATGGAATGTTTCCAAATGCTCATAGAAATAAGGAAAGTTAATAAAATATCTATAAAAACATAAAATTAACCAACATTAAATCAGTTGTTACTACATATACACAATATGCGTCGACTTCGAAGTGTGTGTCATAGCTGAATGGTTTAGTCGTCTGCCCTGGAAGTTTTACCAGAATCGACGTTGTGGGTTCGAATCCTGGTTCCGCCACTTTTTTTTTCTTTTAATTCCGTCTTCTTTTTACAGAACGTTGCAAGGGATAAATGTCCCATCCATCCTTCCCCCACACACACACCTTTTTTTTGTGCGAGTCTATTCTTTTCTCCTTTTTGTTTGACCTTTTGTTCCGTTTCTGAACATGAATTTCTTGAAATTGTTTTTATTTTGTTTAAAATATTGTTTGTTTGTTTTTTTTCTCCTCTATCTGACCATTTGGTCGCTCTCTGAATATTTCTGTTTGTTTGCTTTTAAATTAGTTATCCTTTTTAGTCACTTTTTGAGATCGGAGTGGGGACAAATATGACAATTTGCTAGAAAATAGAAAGGAACTAAGAGAGAGAGAGAGAGAGAGAGAGAGAGAGAGAGAGAGAGAGAGAGAGAGAGAGAGAGTTTTTAAAAAAAGAGGTGGGGGAGGATGGATGGGACATTTATCCCTTGCATCGTTCTGTAAAAAGAAGACGGAATGTAAAAAAAAAAAATAGTGGCGGAACCAGGATTTGAACCCGCAACGTCGATTCTGGTAAAACTTTCAGGGCAGACGACTAAACCATTCGGCCATGACACCCACTTCGAAGTCGACGCATATTGTGTATATATGTAGTAACAACTGATTTAATGTTGGTTAATTTTATGTTTTTTATAGATTTTTTATTAACTTTCCTTATTTCTATGTGCATTTGGAAACATTCCATATTCTGGAATGTGGATAACTGTTTAAAGGAGCGGAGTTTCAAATATATGTCTGGGGATAACGAATTTTGGTTATCCCCAGACAGGTGTCTGGGGATAACGATTTTTCATTATCCCCAGACAGGTGTCACATTCGTTACGAAAATCGTCACATTCGTTACGATACAACCAACAGTTTTATTATTCAAATTTCTTTTCTACATTATAAATTTTAAAGAAAATAAACAGTGTTTTGTACAGAATGGCAAATCACAAGGCGTCGTTAGGACCGTCAAACGATGGGACCGTGCCTGCGGTAGATGCTGTAGAACCGCTAAGTGTAACTGAGAGCGGAGAAGGCGTGTTGCCTCAAAACATGAAAATAGTGCTATAACATTATCCATTAAGCATGTGTGTATGTGTGTGTGTGTGTGTGTGTGTGTCTGCGAAGATTGATGGAGCGGGTTGGGTCAATGTTAGGGAGTGAAAGGAAAAGGGATTGTTAATATTTTGTGTCTGTGACATGCTGGACCAAAAGTATGGGAAGAGTTTGTTTTGATTTTTTTTTTTTTTAATTTTTGGTGGGGAGGGGGTTGTTGTTGTCTCCATTCCTTTTTTCTCTTTTCGTGTGGCTATGTGGCCTTGTGGTACGACACTCGCTTTCGGATCGGAAGGTCCTGGGTTCGAGATCGCTCGGCGCCTAGTTTAGTCCTTGAAAGACTCTTTACTCACATCCTATCACCGTACTCAGGTGTAAAATGAGTACCAGGTCGTCAACAGTGTTGTCTCTGTCGGAAAAAATTGTAACATCGCCTAACAGTCGTCATGTCTCGTTCTACATGTTACGTGTTGCTATTAGTCGGGGACCCTTTGTAAAGCACTCCGAGCACATTTAGTGGATATTGCTCTATATAAAAGCTCACGTTTTTTATTTTTTTAAATTGAAAAAAAAAATATTTCTACCTTTGGATAGGACGCTGTCTATACCAAAGTACTTTTCGCCAGATCTAACAAACCCAGCTACCCATTCACTGCTGAGTAGACAGGGGGATCAGAAGAAAAAAAGCTCGACTGCACCCGGGATCAATCTCTGGCCCCTTGCGTGTAAAGAGAGTGCTCTATCAACTGAGCTATCGGGCCCCCCAAATAATCTAATGGTGCTTTTTAACAATACAGACTTTATAATTGTTATTTTTGAAGAACGCTATAGTATGTGAAACTTGTATCATTTGATTAGTTAAAACACCAAACGAAATAAGAATATTATTGTATCATCAAATGACAACAATGCGATAGAAAGGAGTGGTGACAACAGATAGCCAAAAGAAAAAATCGGACCAGCTAGGTTCGAAACACACACACACGAACACACACATACACACAAACACTCATCTTATAGTATTCACATTCATTTCAAAGAATAACCCATTAGAGAAGAGGGGTGATGTCGTCAAAATAGATCCTTGTCATTGCGATCGTTAATGTGTAGTAAATTAAGAAATTTACCCCGAGAAATGGAATCGTCCAAGGCGTCTCGCGGCCCCTCTTACCCCACCACACACACAAGAGGGGGTTGGTGCGATTAAATAAGTGGGATGGGTGGTGATTGGTAGAAGAGAGGCGAACGACCTAGGCAAAAGAACCGAGAAAAGGCAGTAAAGAAACTAGAATCGCTGGGACCGTTCAAATAGAAAGATGAGAGTGAGGACCGCCAACGGTTCTTCACCTTGGGACCTGTCCAGCTAAGGAACCGTGGGACCGGTCCTCAGCGCGGCACCAGTTTAAATTACGAGACGCAGGAATGATGCGTTCGGGAATGTTTTATTTTGCGTTTGATTAAAGCGCATGGTTTAACATTATGAAATGATGCAGAAGGCGGTGAATGTTTAAAAATACGTGGCATGTGGTTAAAGCACACAATTTTATCAATACTATATTATTATGAGGTGTGAGATTACGTCACAATGAGTTATATAAATATTATTATAAGCCCAGAGGAAAGGCGCGAGACATTGGCTTTTTTATTGAGCAGAGTGTATATAGTTTTTGCGAATATTTTCATTATCATATTTTTCTCCTATCGATTTGCTTATAACTGTTGTAATTGTAATCAATATTTATGAGTTATATCAAAATATTCTTTCATTACTGATTAAATTATAATCGTATATGGATTTAGATGTCTATAATATATTATTGTACCTCATATTATAAGTCGGAATCGATGTAATAATATTGTTTAAATGGAATCATACACTGTAAGGAAATACAAGGTATTGGTTGTGATATGACAGTAAATGACTAAACATACATGGAAGCTGAGATTATCACCCATGTCGTGTAGAGTTGAAATTGAGATTGAATAAGACAACGTGAGTATATCGCATATGGAATTTGAACCATTCTTTCTCAAGCAAGAATATTTATATGTGATGGAATATGATGAGAATTAAACACTTTTATTGCTATGAAGATGGAATTTCAGGTGAAAAGATTTTTTTTTTGAAACTTTCAATTAATAGACATCTTATCATCCGTGTTGTAATACTTTAAAAACTATAATCGATATATTATATATAAATGTTGTAGTCAACTTTGGTGTTGGGTAATTTAAATGTTTTAATTGATCTTTGGTGTTGGGTAATTTAAATGTTTTAATTGATCTTTGGTGTTGGGTAATTTAAATGTTCTAAATCATCTTTGGTGTTGGGTAATTTGAAATTTAAACTTTTAAAAATATTTAATTGATATAAGTATTGTCACTTTGATAAACTATTTCTTACATTTTATATCTAATTCTAATGAGATGTTGCATATACATTTAATCTCTTACTGATTTTAAAAAAAATTGAAATTCTAAGAAAGGGGCGTATGGAAGATAGTTAGCTTACAGCAAGTGGGTTTAATGGTGTTCACAATGTTTGTATATCAGTTAAATTTGGTCATTATATTGAGTACTAGAAAATTACTTTCTTTGATTGGTTTTACTTGGTATTTGGGGATAAAAGCATTAAATTATTGTTGGTATTTATTATTTAGACGTACAGTATTATTTGGGCGTACGATAAATTCGGGCGAACCGTATTTGTTATTTGGGCGTACCTTTGATTATTTGGGCGTAAAAAATTACCTTTGGTTAAAGGAATTGTGGTACAGTTTACAATGGGATATAAAACAGAGTGTTTCTGATTCTATTTTACCTTTTGATTCTGGATTCTACTTCGTTATGAGCTGCACACTTTAAATTTTTTGTGCTCACCATCACTTATTTTCTTTTACGGACTTAAAAATATTCCACGTATATTGAAAAATGGTTACTTAGGCAAAATGACTTTACATTTGGACTGATTTTACGGATTTGGAATTTATGAAACTGATTGAATTATGACCATGCTATTTGATTTGGATTTGGAATTAATCACGATTTGGATTTTGAATTTATCACAACAAATAAAACTGTAAGACATGAAACTTGGAATCTGGACTCTTATTTGAATGTTTTGATGTTGTACATTCAGTTATCATCATCGGCCCTTGAGAACTCTTTCGTCATTATTAACATCTACAACACAACGCAAAGGATAATATTACTATCTATCAAAAACAACACTGTGTGATCATCAGCCATTACATAATATATGTGTAACTACGCCACAAGTGGTCATAATTGACGTGCACTTAGATGCAGGTCTGGTAACCCAAAATGTTATGGGATCATTTTTATAGTGGAACTACTCACACATTAACGCAAAATATGTTCAATTATAACAATGTTAACCAGTTATGCGTTTGGTTATCATCTCAATTATTCATTCCAATTAATGTGCAGGATATTTCATTATTTGGACAGTTGGTCAGTGAAAGGAATAACAATAGTGTATTCGGTTAGGTTAAGAAAATTGTGATGATCACTTTAATGGTGAGAAGTAAGTAGTATTAATTTAGAAGTCGTTCCGTCAGGAGCCGGAGGGGACAAGAACAAACAGGAAATTCAACTGTATCAAGGATATCGGTCCCTTTGTTTATGATCGAGTGTGATTGGGACTCCCAATGATAATAAATCATACACGAGTAAAAAGGGCCTATAGATTTCTAGTAAAATGAGATTGTCCATGAATAAATTTTAGTTAATTTTAATGAAAACTACAGATGATTGTGGCAAAAAGATTGCGACTACTTTCCTCTTTCCTTTTAAGGTCCCGATAGTTCATTGGGAGAGCACTCGTTTCATAAACGAAAAACAAAAACACAAACAAAACAAAACCAGATTTAGCTGTTATATAGCACAATATCTACTAAACGTGCCACTAGCCAATCTAAAGATATAAACAACAAGAAGTTATATTTTTTTTAAAGGAAGGGGGTGGGGGTGGGTAGGGTCACCCAACTTCGACATTCAGCACACTAAACGATGAGCTCGAATGTGGGGTCATTCCAACGTTACCTTTAATATAGAGTAGAGAGGGTTCAATGACCTTATGACCTTACTGTCATACTCTAAAAAAAAAAACACGTATTTCAGATTTGGCCAGAAAATTCGCCCTTCAATCATCGATCGAGTAAAAAATGACCCTCTCTTGGGATAGGTTTTTAATTTTTTGGCAAAATGAGGGTCATAAGTCCCAGGTTTGAAAGTTTTTGGCAAGATGTGGGTCATAAGTCCCAGGTTTGAGAGTTTTTGGCAAGATGTGGATGGTAAGTCCCGGATTTGAGAGTTTTTGGAAAGATGTGGGTCATAAGTCCCAGGTTTGAGAGTTTTTGGCAAGCTGTGGGTCATTTCATTTCATCGATATTGAAGGACGATTTTTCTGTCCAAATTATTAAATACGTTTTTCCCCCCTTCAGACCACAGCAGTTTACATAGTGCTGCCTATCAGTAATGCAACTCTAATTAGCTGTTCTGCAGCATTAAAAAGCTTTGGCCTAAAAACTTTTACTTCAAATGTCAATTTAAAGGAACTTTTGACTTACCAAAAGTTTCAAACATGAGTGACTCGATGAGACCTGTTTTGATTGACAAGCTAGTGAGGGTAATTTTTATCAATTGTTGTTTGCTTTAGAACATTTTTCTTGCCAGGACGAAAGTATATTATAAGTGTTTAGTCAGTGGAAGAAAGAATTGATCATTAACCTCGAAGGCGTGTTTGATAATACGATGCTTGACTGATATAGGAAGTTATATTGACCCGAGAGCGAGACATCAATTTTACGAGGTGTCTGGTCGAGGTCAACAAGTCCCCGATTACGGTTAGAGCTTTTTGAGCTTTAATATAGCGCAATATTCACTAAAAGCGATTTACTATGGGTCTGTAGCCAACAGCAACACTTATCATGTAGGACGAGGCATGGCGCCTGTTTTTCCAACAGTGACAAAGTTGTTAACGGCCAGGTACTCATTTTACTTTTGAATACGGTGAGAGAATTTGAGAAAAGAGCCTTTTCCAAGGACTCAACTATGCGCCACTCAGAGCGGGACTCGAACCATGACCGTCCGATCCGAAGGGGAGTGTCATATCACTAGATGCATTTATATCGTATAAGAACACCTACATCTCCCCTAAGATAAATAAAATCAGGAATGTTGGGTGTTTCTCATATGTCATATTTTGACAATTTGTACGGCTATGACTATGAGGTCTTGTGGCATGACACTCGCTTTCAGAACGGAAGGTTCTGAGTACGAGCCTCGCTCGCTCAGTGCATGGAAATTGCACTTTACTCACATTCTCTCACCGTTATCAGGTTTAAAATGAGTACTTGGCCGTTAACAGCTTTGTCTCAGTCCGAAAAACGTGTAATATCGACTAGCCGATGTCATGTCTCGTTCTACATGTTAAGTGTTGCTGTTGGCCAGGGACTCATTGTAAAGCACTATGAGCACGTTAAGTGGACATTGCATTATATAAAAGCTCATGTTTTTTTAAAAAATGGTGATCTGGACTTTACTGTTAAAATTCCCAAATGAAATAATTTCAGGTTGTTTCACAGAAACAAGATAATATAACCTTGTCCTCAGGAATAATACTAGGAAAAAAGTAGTCATTGAGAACCATGAGGCCCATAGAGCCGGAGTTTATCCCTGTTTCTATATCATCATCATAATCATCTCAGTCTCCTCATCATCATTACTTTCATTAGTTTTATATTGTACTCCCACAGCCGGGAAAAATGATCTAACATTTGATCTAGTAATGATCAAACTATAAGTGGACAATCGTGACAATCTAACACTTGGTCTAGTAATGATCAAACTTTAGTAGAAAATCATGATAATGATAATCTGATATTGGCTCCAATAATGATCAAACTATAATTGGACAATCGTGAAAATCTGACATGTGCTCTAGTAATGATCAAACTTTAATTGGACAAAAGTGACAATCTGACATCATTTGATCTAGTAATGATCGAACTATAGGTGGACAATTATCACAATCTGGTAATATTTCAGGATGTACCAGATGAGGAAAATGGTGTTTATTGTCAGGATGGACAGATTTAGGAAATTAATGTGTTTTGAAGTTAAAGAAATAAAACTCACCCTTATCAATGAGGGCATTCTTTTAATTTTGAACTCAAAATTTGTAAAGTTGACTCCAGTCTTCCCTTCTAAAATATCAAAGTTCGTAACATTTAGGAGACACAAATTGTAGTCGCTATAGTTAATTTAAAAAATCATCAATTTACACTCACACTGATTAAATAACACCCCAAAATTCTTTAAATAGTTAGTCTGGAATCAACCGTCATTTTCAGTAAGTTTTAATGACTAAGAGATGAACATGATGTTCTGGACTAGAAGTCAAAAGTTTTCGTATTTGTGGACAGGTTTTATTAAGGAAAAAACTTCAATTTCTAGTACAACATAATACCGTTTGGAGACGATTGGCCACAAATGCTAAAAACTATTCTTACTCATTGCTGATTCACAATTTTGAATTCGATATTTCTTTCTTTTTTTTTTCTCACTACAGGACCAATCTATTGAGACCAGTAATCTACAGCCGAATAAAGTCTAAAGTAAAGGAGGCAACATCGAATTTTTAATAAGAAGAATCATCACACAACATAAAAAATCCGAACATTTTTTATACTTCAAAAACAAAAAAGACTTTATTGGAACGCTTTAAAGTCAAAGCCATACAAAATGCTTGGATTACTCATCAATCTGATCACCCCTACCACTGTTTTGGTCTTTGTCTTCGTTCTCCTGTTGACTTTCTACTTCAAGTCCATGCCAAGGTCAATGAACATGCCACCCGGGCCATTTCCGCTTCCTGTCATTGGCAGTTTTCTGGAATTTCAAAGGAAACCCGAGCAGGGAGATTACCATATTTTCCAAACGCTTGCCAGAAAATACGGCAAGTTGTTTAGCTTAAAGCTTGCATCTACCTACGCAGTCGTCATCAGCGACTACAACATGCTCATTGAAGCGTTTGTTAAAAAATCTGACGTCTTCAGCGATCGACCTGAAAAGATTTTTTATATAATTAAGTACATAAACACAAAGCTGGGGGCAGGTATTGTCACAAATAACGGTCACAGCTGGAAAACACTGAGACGTACAGCCCTGACAACAATGAGAGATTTTGGCGTGGGAAAACACAGCTTGGAAGAGAAAATTCAGGAAGAAATTCGAGTTCTTCTTGACGCATTCGGTCAAAAGAACAACCAACCATTTTACACGAAACCTTTGTTCAATCTCGCCACTTCAAATGTTATTTGCCAAGTGATTTTCGGTTCAAGATTTGAATATGAAGACGAAAAATTTAAGGAACTTCTGAGAGTTCTAGACGATTCATTGAAGAACAATCCCGTATTCACACCGGTCAATTTCTTCCCGTACCTTCGACATGTCCCTCACTTCAAACAGATAGTGGAGAATTTCATTCGTACGTTGTTGCTTACATCTGAATACATGAAGACCCTTGCCGCAAACAACGAGTCAACATACGACCAGGATAACCTTCGGGATTTTGTCGATGTGTTCATCAAGATGAAACGAGAACAAGGAAAAAATGAAACATACGATGATAGATGTATGGCTCGTGTCATTGTTGATTTATTCACCGCGGGATCAGACACAACCGCCAACAGTTTAGCATGGACAATGCTCTACATGGCAAAATATCCGGATATCCAGAAAAAATGCCAGCAAGAGATTGACCAAGTCTTGGGCAAAGGGAAATTACCGTCTTTGGCGGACAAAGAAAAGCTACCATATTCAGAAGCCACTATTTTAGAAGTATTGCGACTTCGGCCTGCCGCTCCTGCTGGAGTTCCTCATGTCATGAATAAAGACATAGAATTCCAAGGGTATCACCTACCACAAAACACATTAGTTTTTGCAAACCTCGCATCTATAAACTTGGATCCCAAAACATTCCCAAACCCTGATAAATTTGATCCTGAGCATTTCCTCAGTAAGGATGAAAATTATCACGGAACAGTAGGGTGTCATTTTCTCGTAGGTCCAAGCATACTGTTATGGGTGAATCCTGCAAAAATGACAGGATTCCTATTTTCACAGCAAATTCTTCTTTTGTACCACAGTCCGGAGCATGAAGCCAATTGATCTGACTCCCGGGGGTAGCCTTATTTTTAAGGCATGGGGTTCAGAACCTTGTCTTCACACGAAGAGAGTAATAAACTTATTTGAGATGTGAAAATATGTAATGGTGAAGCTGATGATGATGAAGATGATGATGACGACGACGACGATGATTCTTATTAGGATAATGATGATATAAAAATGTCATGCGTATCTGTCACGAGGTCTTTCTGTGAATGAATTGGGATGTGCGTAAATGTTTTTCATTTAATTTTTTCAATTATTTTCCTTCTTTTAGAGCTCTTATATTCGGAGTAAAGCTCTACAAAAGCTGTATTATTATCATTATTGTTGTTGCTGTTATTGTTATTATTATTATTTTTGTTATTTCTATTATTATTATTATTATTATTATTATTATTATTATTATTATTATTATTATTATTATTATTATTATTATTATTATTATTATTATTATTATTATTATTATTATTATTACCATTATGATTATTTTTACTGGTACTATAATATCAATATTATTGAACTGATGAAAATCGTTATAACAAAGACAAAGGTGATAAGGTAGATGATGATGATGATGATGATGATGATGATGATGATGATGATGATGATGATGATGATGTTTATGAAAATTATTTTGATCATAATGATGATGATGACGATGATGATGATAATGACGTTGATGATGATTATGATGATGATGTGATGATGATGATGATGATGATGAAGATGATGATGATGGTGAAGACCATGATGACAAAGACGAAGGTGTTGAGGTTGATGATGATGATGATGTGAAGACATGTGACAAAGACGAGTGT
>NC_088366.1:14525003-14547503 GCF_034508935.2 Berghia stephanieae | reverse complement strand
CCAGAAGCCTCAGGCCGGCCGCGTCGCGATGCGGTGTTCCCCAGCACGCACGTGGGTGACGTCGCCAGAGTGGTGCAGACTGTTTGGCAGCTTCCCACAAACATCACCTCTTACAGAACTCAGAAAGCTTTTCTCCCAACTCACAGGAACGGCGTCTCCACCCATAGGAACTTTGTTCTGTCAAGTCGATCTCCATCTTATTATTAATGTGTCCCTTTCAAAGCGAGGAAGTAATCGGTAATAGGCTTAAACAGTCGTGACGTCATTTCCTTCGTAATGACGCAAAGTAAGTTAGTAACTAGTTTTAAACTGTCGGAAGAATGGCGGACGCCCTAATGAAATACTTCTCCGACGAGCAAAAAGTGTATCCAGAGGAGAAAAAACAATATAAGTCTGATAAGGTTTTGACTTGTATACATTCTGAAAAAGTTCTAGCCAGCATGAAGAATAAAAAGTACAAATTTTCTTTGTTTAGAACCAAGCTGCTGGTTGCTGGGCGGAAGTGACATCAGACTATTGAATATATTAAATTTTTAAAAGACGATAGTTAAAACGGTAGCTTTAAAATAACCTGACGAGTGTCTTGAAAGGGTGTTAAACAAAAAACGTAAACCTTTTTTTTTATATTGAGCTTTTTATATAGCTAATATCAATTAAACGTGCTCAAAGCGCTGTACAAAGGGTCTCTGACCAACAGAAACACGTAGAACGAGAAAAGACGGCCTTTTATGGGATATTACATTTTTTTTCCGACAGGGATATCGCTATTAACGGCCAGGTACTCATTTTACACCTGAGTACGGTGAGAGAATGTGAGTAAAGAGTCTTTTCAAAGGATTCAACTATGCGCCGAGCTAGGCTCGAACCCATACCTTCCGATCCGAAAGCTAGTGTCATACCGCGAGACCACATAGCCACGGTAGTGTCTGCTCAAAAATAGTCCGACCAGTGTCTTGCGACGACCCTGTTGTCGAGTTGTGTTGCTGAAGTTCTGGTATTTGTTGTTGTTGTTGTCGTTTTTGTAATGTTTTCCCCTGTTGTTGAACACAGGGTTTTTCCGTCTAAAAAAGATAAGCTTTTCTTTTTAAAAAATAGGCTTGCTTTGGTGTCTTTGGTATGGTTTGACACGATTGACTCTTTGAGAAACCTTCAAGGTTTCCGAGACATCCTTGACTTTCTCTTTCAATTGTTTTCCAAAAAGAGAGTCCTCGCACGGATACTGTTCAGAACACAATGACGAGAATTCCAATTTTACTTCAGATTTAAAATTCTGTCGTCTATGTAAATCCAGGCTGTGTGATCCGTCTGCTAACAACGCCACGGAATCTGCACAGGAATTAGTGATGGAGTCTATATCCTGTTGACAAACTGAATCTATATTTATTTTAGTCAGTTTTTCGAAACACATCGTCATGGCGAATAAGCTTTTCAGGAGTGTTGTTTGTATTTTTTGAATACTCGAGTCAGTTTGTTTAGTTTCTTTTTGGAGCATCTTAAAAAATTTCTGGATTACAAATAAGAGCCTCCATTCTGCCACAATTTGTAGGTTTTATATATTTTTGAAATAGTTGGTCCCTATCCGATATTTGCATTCCGTTGCACAGGATATTATTAATTCCCTTTGCTAGGTCCTCGTTAATTAAAGGCCCTTCAATTTCCTTTGTACCTGATACATCTTTGAAGTAGGTGATTGATGAAGACGTTTGTGCTTCTGGCACTTCACCGTCTTCTTGTTCATCATTTACATTGTTAATTGTTTCGTAGTTGTCATTCAGAGTGTCACATTCTGTCATCCCCTTATCGTATGCATTTTTAACTCCGTGACAACCGGAATGATCGCCATGAGCTGTTGTTTTATTTCTGAGAGTTCAGTGTCGCCACCATTGTCAGGTTTTTACTTTTCTTTAATTTGAAAGGCTCGCCCTTCTTCCTAATTCAGTCTTACTAAACAAACACATCACTCCAATTTCACCGTCATCGCTGGTATTTTTACTCTGACTGGTTTCATTGTTACACGCTGTCCTGTTGAGGAACTGGGTCAGTGGGGCGACGCCATTGTCTTAATTAATTAGTGCAAGCGCAAAATCACGCACGATAAAATGAAATCGATAACAGTCCACTAAATATCTTAATAATTGAAGAACAAAATCATAATCCACGAATCATCACATGATAATTTAAGCACAAAATAATATATTTTTAATAACAATTGCATCAATCTAAGTAGATAATTAATTTTAAATCCAAGAGAATTAAAAACACGATGATTGCTTTGCAAGGTTCACTTTTAAAGTGATTGCGCATGTGCAGGGACGCTTTCTTTCGGGCAAGGCCATATGAATATTCATTGGGTCTATAAAATATAACTGTACAACAATGAACTGGTCGCTGCCTAAAAGTCAAATTATGAAAGTGTCGTTAGAACAGTAAAATTATTCTGTCTCACTCACTAATCTAGATCCAGGTTTTTGTGTCCTTCCCCCGTCGCCGGTCACTTGCCACAACCGATCTCCCTTCTCGTCTTCCGGGTGACTCAGAGACCCCTCACAGGTCAAAGGTGGTGCTTAATGTCATTCGCGTTTTTAATCCCACATTTCACCACACGCCCCCTTGATCTTCAGATCAACAAGTCCCAACCTTTCTTCCATCTTTCATCACCTCACCTCTCCATTCACTCCTCCTCTAATCCACTCTTCAGACCAACAAGTCCCCACTTCCTTCCACCATCAATCACCTCACCCCTCCATTCACTCCTCCTCTACTCCATATCATCTGCAAGCCACTGGGGCGGGTGACGGATTCTTGTTGGCCTCTGCCCACATGCCTTTTGATTCTGCTCGAAAATTTCAATTTCACCATAACCCCCTTCCTGCTCCTATTGATTCTCATCATCGAGAGTGTCCAATACATGCCTCGGTGTGGTGGTGCCGCTCCACAATCCCATTTCCGCTTGGTTTATATGCGGCCCTAAACAAGGCGTGAATTTTCCATCGTGCCACGAAGCCCATCATCATTTCCGAGCGGAACACTTTCGCATTGTCCCCCAAAATCTCCGTTACTGACCCTCTTTCCAAGAAATCTTATCCAATTTTTCAATAATGAATTCTGTTGCCTCTCGAACCAGCTTCCTCCAAATGGCAAACCTCCCCGACCCGCAGTCCGCAATCGATAGGTATGGTATATTATGATAGTGTGTGACGTCGATTGCAATCCTGGACCAGTTCTGAAAAACTCTCAACTTTCCTCTTTCAGTTGCATTTCAAAAATCAAGTTCACGCGGACACTATACTGTCGTGATGGAATTGGTCATAATTGAAGTGTACTTAGATGCAGGGCCGGTAACCGAAATTGTTTTGGGTGCATTTTTGTAGTGGAACTACTCACATACCAAGGCAAAATATGTTCAATTATAAAAATGTTAACCAGTTATGCGTTCGGTTATCATCTCAATTATTCATTCCAATTAATGTGCAGGGTATTTCATTATTTGGACAGCTGGTCAGTGAAAGGAATAACAATAGTGTATTCAGTTAGTTAATGGAAAATCGTGATGATCACTTTAATGGTGAGAAGTAAGTAGTATTAATTTAGAAGTCGTTCCGTCAGGAGCCGGAGGGACAAGAACAAACAGGAAATTCAACTGTATCAAGGATATCGGTCCCTTTGTTTATGATCGAGTGTGATTGGGACTCCCAATAATAATAAATCATACACGAGTAAAAAGGGCCCATAGATTTCTAGTAAAAGAGATGTCCCGAATACATTTTAGTTATTATAAATGAAAGCTATAAATGATTGTGGCACAAAGGTTGCGACTACAAATTGCTACCTTTCTCTTTCCTGTTAATGTCCAGATAGTTCATTGGGAGAGCACTCGTTTCATAAACAAACAAAAAACCCAAACAAAACCAACCAAATTTTAGCTGTTATATAGCACAATATCTACTAAACGTGCCACTACCCACTCTAAAGATATAAATGACAAGAAGTTTGGTTTTTTTAAAGGAAGGGGGGGGGGGGTGGGATCACTCATTTCGACATTCAGCACACTAAACGATGAGCTCGAATGTGGGGGTCATTCCAACGTTACCTTTAATCCTAGAAAGAGGAGAGCTAACGTAGCTCCTCTTTCTAGGCTTTAATATAGAGTAAAGAGGGTTCAATGACCTTATGACCTTACTTTCGTACTCTGAAATAAAAACACGTTTTTGAAATTTGGCCAGAAAATTGGCCCTTCAATCATGGATCGAGTAAAAAATGACCCTCATCTTGGGCCAGGTTTGAAAGTTTTTGGCAAGATGTTGGTCATAAGTCCCAGGTATGAGAGTTTTTGGCAAGGTGTGGGTCATAAGTCCCAGGTTTGAGAGTTTTTGGCAAGATGTGGGTCATAAGTCCCAGGTATGAGAGTTTTTGGCAAGATGTGGGTCATAAGTCCCAGGTTTGAAAGTTTTTGGCAAGATGTGGGTCATAAGTCCCAGGTTTGAGAGTTTTTGGCAAGATGTGGGTCATAAGTCCCAGGTATGAGAGTTTTTGGCAAGATGTGAGTCATAAGTCCCAGGTTGAAAGTTTTTGGCAAGATGTGGGTCATAAGTCCCAGGTTTGAGAGTTTTTGGAAGATGTGGGTCATAAGTCCCAGGTTTGGGAGTTTTTGGAAGATGTGGGTCATAAGTCCCAGGTATGAGAGTTTTTGGCAAGATGATGTTCATAAGTCCCTGGTTTGAGCGTTTTTGACCAGATGAGGTTCATAAGTCCCAGGTTTGAGAGTTTTTGGTAAGATGTGGGTCATTTCATTTCATCAATATTTGAAGGACGAGTTTTCTGTCCAAATTTTTCAATACGTTTTTTCTCCCTTCAGAACACAGCAATTTACATAATGTAGTCATTATGACGTGTTTGATAATAATAAAATACGATGCTTGACTGATATAGGAAGTTATATTGACCCGAGAGAGAGATATCAACTTTACGAGATGTCTGGTCGAGGTCAACAAGTCCCCGATTTCAGTTAGAACTGTTTGACCTTTTACATAGAGCAATATCCACTAAAAGCGATTTACTATGGGTCCCTGCCCAACAGCAACAACTTATCTTGTAGGACGACGCCTGTCAGGCGATACACATTTTTTTCCGAGAAAAACACAACTGTTAACGGTTAGGTACTCATTTTACACCTGAGTACGGTTAGAGAATTTGAGAAAAGAGCCTTTTCCAAGGATTCAACTATGCGCCGCTCAGAGCGAGACTCGAACCAGGACCTTCCGACAATATATAGCCGCACTTATATCGTATTAAAACACATACATCTCCCCAAAGATAAATAAAATCAGGAATATTGGATATTTCTCATGTTATGTCATATTTTGACAATTTGTGTGGCTGTGGTCTTGTGGCATGTCACTCTCTTTCGGAACGGCAGAGTCCTGGGTTCGAGTCTCGCTTGCTCAGCGCATAGAAATTTCTCTTTACTCACATTCTCTCACCGTATCAGGTGTAAAATGAGTACATGGCCGTTAACAGCCTTGTCTTTGTCCGTAAAAACGTGTAATATCGCTTAACAGGCGTCATGTCTCGTCCTACATGTTAAGTGTTGCTGTTGGCCAGGGACTCATGTAAATGCTTTTAACACGTTTAGTGGATATTTCACTATATAAAAGCTCAATGAGGATGGGAGAATATCTGGTGTACATCAGGAATATTGGGTGACTCTCATATGCCATGAATGCACAGTTTGCATTTTTAATCAAATAAGATAAAGAAAAGTAGATAGATATTGCATGCTCTTTATGCATGTAACATATATTTTTTAGCTTTTATCTTTGATATATATTTTTTTTTTAGCAATTTAACTTGTTATCAAAAGACCTAGGACTTTGAACCAAATGCATTAAGTTCATCTTGTGTATCAATAAGAGGCTTGATCAGTCGCTTCATTTTTGGTGACATAAAAGTTGTTGAATTATTTAGCTCATTGACTTTCTTGTAATATTAAGTTACGAAAAAAAAATCGTGTAGGAAAGCACGGATATCTGTTTGGAGTGGTATGTAAATTATTATCAAATTTAACAATGTCTAAGGTAATATGACTTTACTGTTAAAATTGCCAAATGAAATATCAGGTTGTTGCACACAAAGAAGATATAACCTTGTCCTCAGGAATGATACAAGGGGAAAAAAGGAGTCCTTCAGAGCCATGAGGCCCATGGAGCCGGAATTTATCCCTGTTTCTATATCATCATCATCATCATCATCATCATCATCATCATCATCATCATCATCATCATCATCATCATCATCGTCGTCGTCGTCATCATCATCATCATCATCATCATCATCATCATCACCACCATCATCATCATCATCATCATCATCATCATCATCATCATCATCATCATTATCATCATCATCATCATCACCATCATCATCCTCATCATCATCATCAGTATTTTCATTATTTTTATATTGTACTCTCACAGTCGTGAAAAATAATCTAACATTTGGTCTAGTAATGATCAAACTATAAGTGGACAATTGTGATAATCTGGTGTTTGCTCTATTAATGATCAAACTATAATTGGACGATCATGAAAATCTGGCATTTGCTCCAATAATGACCAAAATATAAGAGGCAATCATGATAATCTGGCATCTGCTCTAGTAATGATAAATCTATAAGTGGACAATAGTGACAATCTGACATTTGCTTTAGTAATGGTCAAACTATAAGTGGACATTTGTGACAATCTGGCAATATTTCAGGATGACGGAAATGGTGTGTAATGTCACGATGGACAAATTTAGGACATTTATGTGTTTTGAAGATAAAGAAACAAAACTCAAAATTCTCAACAAGGGCATAAACTCAAAATTTGTAAAATTGAACCCAGTCCTTCCTTCTAAAATATCAAAGCTCGTATCATTTAGGAGATACACATTGTAGTCGCTATAGTTAATGTTAAAAATCATCAATTTACCCTAACACTATTAAATAACATCCTACATTTCTTTAAATATGTAGTTTGGAATCAACCGTCATTTTCAGTAAGTTTTAATGACTAAGAGACGCACATGATGTTCTGGCATAGAAGTCAAATTTTCGTAAATGTGGGCAGGACTTGTTTAACAAAAAACTTCAATTTCTTGTACCTGTTTACCACAACATAATACCGTTTGGAGACGATTGGCCACAAATGCTAAAAACTATTCTTACTCATTGCTGATTCACAATTTTGAAGTTAATATTTTTTTTCTCACTACAGGACCAAGCTTTTGAGACCAGTAATCTACAGCCAAATCAAGTCTAAAGTACAGGAGGCAACATCGAATTGTTAAATAGAAGAATCATCACACAACATAAAAATATTAGAACATTTTTTATACTTGAAAAACGAAAAAGACTTTATTGGATCGCTTTAAAGTCAAAGCCATACAAAATGCTTGGATTACTCATCAATCTGATCACCCTTACCACTGTTTTGGTCTTTGTCTTCGTTCTCCTGTTGACCTTCTACATCAAGTCCATGCCAAGGTCAATGAACATGCCACCCGGGCCATTTCCGCTTCCTGTCATTGGCAGTTTTCTGGAATTTCAAAAGAAACACGAGCAAGGAGATTACCATATTTTCCAAACGCTTGCCAGAAAATACGGCAAGCTGTTTAACTTAAAGCTTGGATCTATCTACGCAATCGTCATCAGCGACTACAACATGCTCATTGAAGCATTTATTAAAAAATCTGACGTCTTCAGCGATCGACCTGAAAATATTCTTTATATTATGAAGCACTTAAACATGACGCTGGGAGCAGGTATTGTCACAAATAGCGGTCACAGCTGGAAAACACTGAGACGTACAGCCCTGACAACAATGAGAGATTTTGGCGTGGGAAAACACAGCATGGAAGAGAACATTCAGGAAGAAATTCGAGTTCTTCTTGACGCATTCGGTCAAAAGAACAACCAACCATTTTACACGAAACCTTTGTTCAATCTCGCCACTTCAAATGTTATTTGCCAAGTGATTTTCGGTTCAAGATTTGAATATGAAGACGAAAAATTTAAGGAACTTCTGAGAGTTCTAGACGATTCATTGAAGAACAATCCCGTATTCACACCGGTCAATTTCTTCCCGTACCTTCGACATGTCCCTCACTTCAAACAGATAGTGGAGAATTTCATTCGTACGTTGTTGCTTACATCTGAATACGTGAAGACCCTAGCCGCAAACAACGAGTCAACATACGACCAGGATAACCTTCGGATTTTGTCGATGTGTTCATCAAGATGAAACGAGAACAAGGAAAAAATGAAACATACGATGATAGATGTATGGCTCGTGTCATTGTTGATTTATTCACCGCGGGATCAGACACAACCGCCAACAGTTTTAGCATGGACAATGCTCTACATGGCAAAATATCCGGATATCCAGAAAAAATGCCAGCAAGAGATTGACCAAGTCTTGGGCAAAGGGAAATTACCGTCTTTGGCGGACAAAGAAAAGCTACCATATTCAGAAGCCACTATTTTAGAAGTATTGCGACTTCGGCCTGCCGCTCCTGCTGGAGTTGCTCATGTCACGAATAAAGATATAGAATTCCAAGGGTATCACCTACCACAAAACACATTAGTTTTTGCAAACCTCGCATCTATAAACTTGGATCCCAAAACATTCCCAAACCCTGATAAATTTGATCCTGAGCATTTCCTCAGTAAGGATGGTAAAATTACTCACCGAGAACGGATGGTGTCATTTTCTGTAGGTCCAAGATCCTGTTTGGGTGAGATCCTGGCAAAAATGGAACTGAGTCTATTTTTCACAGCAATTCTTCAGTTTTATACCATCAGTCCGGAGCCTGGAAGGCCAATTGATCTGACTCCGGAGGTAGCCTTATTTTTAAGGCATGGGGTTCAGAACCTTGTCTTCACACGAAGAGAGTAATAAACTTATTTGAGATGTGAAAATATGTAATGGTGAAGCTGATGATGATGAAGATGATGATGATGATGATGACGACGACGACGATGATTCTTATTAGGATAATGATGATATAAAAATGTCATGCGTATCTGTCACGAGGTCTTTCTGTGCATGAATTGGGATGTGCGTAAATGTTTTTCATTTAATTTTTTCAATTATTTTCCTTCTTTTAGAGCTCTTATATTCGGAGTAAAGCTCTACAAAAGCTGTATTATTATCATTATTGTTGTTGTTGTTATTGTTATTATTATTATTTTTGTTATTTCTATTATTATTATTATTATTATTATTATTATTATTATTATTATTATTATTATTATTATTATTATTATTATTATTATTATTATTATTATTATTATTATTATTATTATTATTATTATTATTATTATTATTATTATGATTATTTTTACTGGTACTATAATATCAATATTATTGAACTGATGAAAATCGTTATAACAAAGACAAAGGTGATAAGGTAGATGATGATGATGATGATGATGATGATGATGATGATGATGATGATGATGATGATGATGATGATGATGATGATGATGATGATGATGATGATGATGTTTATGAAAATTATTTTGATCATAATGATGATGATGACGATGATGATGATAATGACGTTGATGATGATTATGATGATGATGTGATGATGATGATGATGATGATGATGATGATTATGATGGTGAAGACCATGATGACAAAGACGAAGGTGTTGAGGTTGATGATGATGATGATGATGATGATGATGATGATGATGATGATGATGATGATGATGATGATGGTGATTATATGGACATTATATGGGCTACTCAGAACCTAAATAATGAAGCAATTTCATTTGTTTGGCATTATTTGGGCTACTCAAAACCTAAATAATGAAGCAATTTCATTCGTTTGGCAATTTGTGGGCAACTCAGATCCTAAATAATAAATAAGGAAGCAATTTCATTCGTTTGGCGTTATATGGAGTGAAACAATACAATACCATCAACATATCAATTTGACAAATTAGGGAGCAAGCACTGGTATAAGATAATGATCTGAACTAATGTATATGAAACAGTGCCAGACAAAGCAAGAAAGAAAACATACGAGAAAAAAGAATCGTCCTAAAAAATCAGCCGGGCTCAATTGGGGATCGAACATCAAAGCTTGATTACAGATCAGATGCGCTACCACTACACCACAGTTACCTAATAATTGGGTCAATTTATGACTATGGTCTTCACAAGGGTACGCATATCGTTTGGGAAAGCGAGGGTTCACTATGGAAAAGGATACCCTTGTAAAGAATATTATAGGCATTAAATCCTCCCAATTATTGGCAGCCTCTATGGTGTAATGGCACCATGCACGTCTGACCGGTTTGACTTCGCAAGGTCCCAGCTTTGAGAGAGTTTGCCAAGATGAGGCTCATTTAAATCGATTGGAATTTGATGAAACGAGTTTGAATCGTTATTGTAGCTATCACTCTCTCTCTCTCTCTCTCTCTCTCTCTCCTTCCTCTCCTCATCCTCTCTCCTCTCACCTCTCTCTCTCTCTCTCTCTACTCCTCTCTTCTTCTTTTTCTTTCTTTCTCTCTCTCTCTCTCTCTCTCTCTCTCTCTCTCCTCTCTCTCTCTATATATATATATATATAATATATATATATATATATATATATATATATATATATATATATTATAATTACTTTAATATTTACCACAATGTTGGAGTCAGTCTACATCGATGTTTCAGGCCTTTTCATCCATCGTCAGGACTGTGTGTTACACGAGTTTGGTTTGTTGTGTGTTGTTGCTTGTTGAAGTGGTTCCGTGGGTTTGTAGTTGATTAATAAGTTCTTCCGTCGATGTCATATAAACCTCAACACACAAGTTAAGAAAGCAAAACAAGAAAACGACATATTACATGGTTCAACCCACCTTTCGACAAAAAACGTCAGCACAAACATTGGACAGCAGTTCCTGAAGTTAATTGATACACACTTTCCAAAAAAACCACAAGCTACATAAAATTATCAAGAGGAATACCATAAAAATAAGCTACGCGTGTATGCGCAACATAAAACAAATAATTTCAACCCACAACAAAAAATATTAAACCACCGACAAGAGCAAAACCCACCCACCAGAAAATGCAATTGCAGAAATAAGGATTTCCCGCTAAACAAACAATGTTTAGAATCAAGTTTAATTTACCAAGCCACAGTCACCGAAACTACAACAAACAAGCAAGAAAAATATGTAGGACTAACGGAAAATAATTTCAAAACAAGATACAACCTCCACACCTCAACATTTAGAAACACTAACAAAAAAACATCCACAAAACTAAGCGAACATATTTGGAAATTAAAAGACAACAACCTAGAGACCACAACATTTCATATAATTACTTATCAATCAACTACAAACCCACGGAACCACTTCAACAAGCAACAACACACAACAAACCAAACTCATGTAACACACAGTCCTGACGATGGCTGAAAAGGCCTGAAACATCGATGTAGACTGACTCCAACATTGTGGTTAATATTAAAATAATAATTCGCTCCATTGCTACACGTCGAGCACTTTTCGTACATATATATATATATATAATATATATATATATATATATAATATAATATATATATATATATATATACACATACACACCTGTAAATGTTTGCGATCTTGATATGCCTTTTAGATAGGTTACACGAAGGCTTATATATATAATAATATATATATATATATATAATATATAATATATATAATATATATACATATATATATATATATATATATATATTGTGTGTGTGTTGTGTGTGTGTGTGTGTGTGTGTTTGGTTTCGCACTTTTTGTGTTATGCATGTCTGTTTGCTTATTTTATGTCTATACTGTAGCCAAATAAAAATGACCTTCATGGACAATAAACTTATTATTGTTAATGATTGTTATTATCATTATCATTTTCATCATCATCATCATCATCATCATCATCATCATCATCATCATCATCATCATCATTATTATTATTATTATTATTATTATTATTATTATTATTATTATTATTATTAAATACGTGCTATACCGGAGTACGACAGTAACTGGTTAAATTACTTTTCCTCAGACATATTACCAATTTCTCCCTTATCATATTTCTACCTAAGGCATTCTCTTCCTGGGTGGGGATCCTGACCTCCCATAGCGGGCAGGGAGGTACTTACTGTGTCTTCTCTCCCCTTATATCTGTTTTCCAACATGCTTTCTGTCTTTGTCTTGGAATGAGATAACTTGGTTTTGTCCTGGCCCTGTTCGGGGTCCTAGCTGGGAGGGAAACAGTCAAATGCATAGTTATTGTTTTGGGAGATGATTTTTTTTCCTTGTAAATCATCTCCCCGTTATGCACTGTATTATGTTTTGTTTATGTATTATATGATTTGTAAACATTTGAGTGTATTCCTCCTAGTGGGGACCTATGCTTGTGTCTGGATGAGACTTTTAGGTGATCTCAAACTAAGTACAACTGATAGTATGCTCTTGGAATCTACAACTTGCCTATTTGAACCAATTCTCCTTTGTCTGCCTTATTCTTGGATGCCTTAATTGTAATTCTAAAAGTTTTTACTATGCCATTTTCTTCCTTTTTACTGGCACTGATATAACCTAAATGTGTTGCAAGCGCCGTAAAACCCTTAAAAACAAAACAAAAAACAGCATTCTCTGCAGCTCTTGAATCTTACTCAACAATTATATAACTTTAGCTGATATATAGCGCAATATCCATTAAAAGTGCTCAAAGCGCTTCACAAAATGTGCCTAGCCAACAACAACACTTAATATGGAGGACAAGATATAACGTCAGTGAGGTGTTATTACAATTTTTTTTCGGACAGAGACAACTCCGTTACAACCATGTACTCATTTTATACCTGAGTACGGTGAGAGGGTATGGATGTTTGTTTCTTTTGAAGGATTTTACGGCGCTTGCAACAGATAAATCAGCGCCAGTAAAAAAGGAGGAAATGGGATAGTACTAAGTTTTAGTATTTCAATTTAAGCACCCAAAAAAGCTAAGACAAAGGAGAATTGGTTCAAATAGAGAACATATGTAGATTCCAAGAGCACACTATCAGTGAACTTTTGTTTGAGATCACCTTAAAGTTTCATCCTGACATCAGATCAACTCCCCACTAAGAGGTCCACACTCAATGCTTACAAATCATATATAATATGTTAACAAAAAATAATGCAGTGCATAACAGAGAGATGATTTACAAGAAAAAAACTATCATCTCCCAAAACTCTAACCATACATTTGGCTGTTTCCCTCCCAACTAGAATATCGGGCCAGGGCCTGTAAAAACCAAGTAATCTCATTCCAAGACAAAGACATAAAGCATGTTGGAAAACAGATACAGGGGGATAGAAGACACAGTGAGTGCCTCCCTGCCCACAGTGAGAGGATATGAGTAAAGAGCCTTTTCCTAGGACTCAACTATGCGCCGCTCAGAGCGGGACTCTAACCCAGGACCTTCCAATCAGAACGCGAGTGTCATACCACAAGCCCACATCACCGCACACATTATGACTATTTACATGGATATTAACCGCGAGAAGCTTTGGGTTGTAAGAAGTAATGTAAAAAGAGGAAGAGAACAGCTTCCAAAAACAACAACAACAACAAAAAACAAAGCATTCACTGTTTGTTCTTGTTTGAAATTGTTGTCATATTCTTTTTTTTTGTAGCAACATGACAATCGACCCACTTCGCAAATTGTTTTCCTCTCTTATGAAGCGTCCAAAAGCCTCAGGCCGGCCGCGTCACGATGCGGTGTTTCCTCAGCACGCACGTCAGTGACGTCGCCAGAGTGGTGCAGACGATTTGGCAGCTTCCGACAAATATCACCTCATACAGAACTCAGAAAGCTTTTCTCCCAGCTCACAGGAACGGCGTCTCCACCCAGAGGAACCTTGTTCTGTCAAGTCGATCTCCATCTTATTATTAATGTGTCCCTTTCAAAGCGAGAAAGTAATCGGTAATAGGCTTCAACAGTCGTGACGTCACTTCCCTCGTAATGACGCCAAAGTAAGTTAGTAACTAGTTTTAAATTGTCGGAAGAATGGCGGACGCCCTGATGAAATACTTCTCCGACGAGCATAAAAGTGTATCCAGAGGAGACAAAGAATTATAAGTCTGATAATGTTTTGACTTGTATACATTCTGAAAAAGTTCTAGCCAGCATGAAGAATAAAAAGTACAAATTTTCTTTGTTTAGAACCAAGCTGCTAGTTGCTGGGCGGACGTGACAGCAGACTATTGAATCCTATTAATTTTTTAAAAGACGATAGTTAAAATGATAGCTTAAAAATAACCTGACGAGTGTCTTGAAAGGGTGTTAAACAAAAAACGTAAAGCTTTTTTAAAATTGAGCTTTTTATAGAGCTAATATCAATTAAACGTGCTCAAAGCGCTGTACAAAGGGTCCCCGACCAACAGAAACACGAAACATGTAGAACGAGACATGACGCCTTTTATGGGATATTACTTTTTTTACCGACAGGGATATCGCTATTAACGGCCAGGTACTCATTTTACACCTGAGTACGGTGAGAGAATGTGAGTAAAGAGTCTTTTCCAAGGATTCAACTATGCGCCGAGCTAGGCTCGAACCCAGAACCTTCCGATCCGAAAGCGAGTGTCATACCGCGAGACCACATAGCCACGGTAGTGTCTGCTCAAAAATAGTCCGACCACTGTCTTGCGACGACCCTGTTGTCGAGTTGTGTTGCTGAAGTTCTGGTATTTGTTGTTGTTGTTGTTGTCGTTTTTGTAATGTTTTCCCCTGTTGTTGAACACAGGGTTTTTCCCGTCTAAAAAAGATAACCTTTTCTTTAAAAAGAACGGCTTGCTTTGGTGTCTTTGGTATGGTTTGACACGATTGACTCTTTGAGAAGCCTTCAAGGTTTCCGAGACATCCTTGATTTTCTCTGTCAATTGTTTTCCAAAAAGAGAGTCCTCGCACGGATATTGCTCAGAACACAATGACGAGAATTCCAATTTTACTTCAGATTTAAAATTCTGTCGTCTTTGTAAATCTAGGCTGTGTGATCCGTCTGCTAACAACGACACGGAATCTGCACAGGAATTAGTGATGGAGTCTATATCCTGTTGACAAACTGAATCTATATTTATTTTAGTCAGTTTTTTCGAAACGCATCGTCATGGCGAATAAGCTTTTCGGGGGTGTTGTTTGTATTTTTTGAATACTCGAGTCAGTTTGTTTAGTTTCTTTTTGGAGCATCTTAAAAATTTCTGGATTACAAATAAGAGCCTCCATTCTGCCACAATTTGTAGGTTTTATATATTTTTGAAATAGTTGGTCCCTATCCGATATTTGCATTCCGTTGCACAGGATATTATTAATTCCCTTTGCTAGGTCCTCGTTAATTAAAGGCCCTTCAATTTCCTTTGTACCTGATACATCTTTGAAGTAGGAGATCGATGAAGACGTTTGTGCTTCTGACACTTCGTCTTCTTGTCCATCATTTACATTGTTAATTATTTGGTAGTCATTCAGAGTGTCACATTCTGTCATCTCCTTATCGTATGCATTTTTCAACTCCGTGACAACCACAATGATCGCCATGAGCTTATTAAGCTGTTGTTTTATTTCTGAGAGTTCAATGTCGCCACCATTGTCAGGTTTTTTACTTTTCTTTAATTTGGAAGCCTCGCCCTTCTTCCTACATTCAGTCTTACAAGCAAACACATCACTCCAATTTCACCGTCATCGCTGGTATTTTTACTCTGACTGGTTTCATTGTTACACGCTGTCCTGTCAGTGGGGCGTCCGACGCCATTGTCTTAATTAATTAGTGCAAGCGCGAAATCACGCACGATAAAATGATATCGATAACAGTCCACTAAATATCTTAAGAATTGAAGAATAAAATCATAATCCACGAATCATCACATGATAATTTAAGCACAAAATAATATATTTTTAATAACAATTGCATCAATATAAGTAGATAATTAATTTTAAATCCAAGAGAATTAAAAACACGATGATTGCTTTGCAAGGTTCACTTTTAAAGTGATTGCGCATGTGCTGGGACGCTTTCTTTTCGGGCAAGGCCATATGAATATTCATTGGGTCTATAAAATATAACTGTACAACAATGAACTGGTCGCTGCCTAAAAGTCAAATTATGAAAGTGTCGTTAGAACAGTAAAATTATTCTGTCTCACTCACTAATCTAGATCCAGGTTTTTGTGTCCTTCCTCCGTCACAACCGATCTCCCTTCTCGTCTTCCGGGTCACTCAGAGACCCCTCACAGGTCAAAGGTGGTGCTTAATGTCATTCGCGTTTTTAATCCCACATTTCACCCCCCCCCCCCCTTGATCTTCAGATCAACAAGTCCCAACCTTTCTTCCATCTTTCATCACCTCACCTCTCCATTCACTCTTCCTCTAATCCACTCTTCATACCAACAAGTCCCCACCTTCCTCCCACCATCAATCACCTCACCCCTCCATTCACTCCTCCTCTACTCCACATCATCTGCAAGCCACTGGGGCGGGCGACGGATTCTTGTTGGCCTCTACCCACATGCCTTTTGATTCTGCTCGAAAATTTCAATTTCACCATAACCCCCTTCCTGCTCCTATTGATTCTCATCATCGAGAGTGTCCAATACATGCCTCGGTGTGGTGGTGCCGCTCCACAATCCCATTTCCACTTGCTTTATATGCGGCCCTAAACAAGGCGTGAATTTTCCATCGTGCCACGAAGGCCATCATCATTTCCGAGCGGAACACTTTCGCATTGTCCACCAAAATCTCCGTTACTGACCCTCTTTCCAAGAAATCTTATCCAATTTCTCAATAATGAATTGTGTTGCCTCTCGAACAAGCTTCCTCCAAATGGCAAACCTCCCCGACCCGCAGTCCGCAATCGATAGGTATGGTATATTATGATAGTGTGTGACGTAGATTGCAATCCTGGACCAGTTCTGAAAAACTCTCAACTTTCCTCTTTCAGTTGCATTTCAAAAATCAAGTTCACGCGGACACAATACTGTAGTGATGGAATTGGTCATAATTGAAGTGGACTTAGATGCAGGGCCGGTAACCGAAATTGTTTTGGGTGCATTTTTGTAGTGGAACTACTCACATACCAAGGCAAAATATGTTCAATTATAACAATGTTACCAGTTATGCGTTCGGTTATCATCTCAATTATTCATTCCAATTAATGTGCAGGGTATTTCATTATTTTGACAGCTGGTCAGTGAAAGGAATAACAATAGTGTATTCGGTTAGTTAATGGAAAATCGTGATGATCACTTTAATGGTGAGAAGTAAGTAGTATTAATTTAGAAGTCGTTCCGTCAAGAGCCGGAGGGGACAAGAACAAACAGGAAATTCAACTGTATCAAGGATATCGGTCCCTTTGTTTATGATCGAGTGTGATTAGGATTCCCAATGATAATAAATCATACACGAGTAAAAAGGGCCCATAGATTTCTAGTAAAATGAGATTGTCCACGAATACATTTTAGCTATTATAAATGAAAGCTATAAATGATTGTGGCACAAAGGTTGCGACTACAAATTGCTACCTTTCTCTTTCCTGTTAATGTCCAGATAGTTCATTGGGAGAGCACTCGTTTCATAAACAAACAAAAAACCCAAACAAAACCAACCAAATTTTAGCTGTTATATAGCACAATATCTACTAAACGTGCCACTACCCACTCTAAAGATATAAATGACAAGAAGTTTGGTTTTTTTAAAAGGAAGGGGGGGGGGGTGGGATCACTCAATTGCGACATTCAGCACACTAATAGATGAGCTCGAATGTGGGGTCATTCCAACGTTACCTTTAATCCTAGAAAGAGGAGAGTAACGTAGCTCCTCTTTCTAGGCTTTAATTAATATAGAGTAAAGAGCGTTCAATGACCTTATGACCTTACTTTCGTACTCTGAAATAAAAACACGTTTTTGAAATGTGGCCAGAAAATTGGCCCTTCAATCATGGATCGAGTAAAAAATGACCCTCATCTTGGGCCAGGATTAAAAGTTTTTGGCAAGATGTGGGTCATAAGTCCCAGGTTTGAGAGTTTTTGGAAAGATGTGGGTCATAAGTCCCAGGAGTGGGGAGTTCTTGGCAAGATGTGGGTCATAAGTCCCAGGTATGAGAGTTTTTGGCCAGATGATGTTCATAAGTCCCTGGTTTGAGCGTTTTTGACCAGATGAGGTTCATGAGTCCCAGTTTGAGAGTTTTTGGTAAGATGTGGGTCATTTCATTTCATCAATATTTGCAGGACGAGTTTTTTGTCCAAATTTTTCAATACGTTTTTTCTCCCTTCAGAGCACAGCAATTTACATAATGTAGTCATCATGACGTGTTTGATAATAATAAAATACGATGCTTGACTGATATAGGAAGTTATATTGACCCGAGAGAGAGAGATATCAACTTTACGAGATGTCTGGTCGAGGTCAACAAGTCCCCGATTTCAGTTAGAACTGTTTGACCTTTTACATAGAGCAATATCCACTAAAAGCGATTTACTATGGGTCCCTGGCCAACAGCAACAACTTGTAGGACGACGCCTGTCAGGCGATACACATTTTTTTCCGAGAGAAACACAACTGTTAACGGTTAGGTACTCATTTTACACCTGAGTACGGTTAGAGAATTTGTGACCCTACGCCTCGAAGCGGTATTAAGTCTGGATTTGGAAAACGAAGAAAACCGGTTTTAAAGTGGAAATGGTCAAAATTATCAAATTTCATTTTTTGGTTGTTTCAGAAACTACAATCACCTTTCTACATGATAACATAATTATTCAACATAGATATTGACGATAAGTTATATAAATTTAAAGTTTTAAAATGCAACTATCAGAGAGACATTCAAAACAAGAGTTGACTTTCTGTCAGAGAGCCACCATTTCCAAAACTTAGTAATATTAAGTCTTTTCGTACACCAATACCATGTAAGATACCAAAGCAAAGGGCCTGTCATTCTCTATCTCAGGGAAAGCATGACTGTTTCCATAATTTCATGGTTCAAACCAATAATGAACTTTAAAAACTGTAAACATGTCTAGATTTATCCCTGACAACCTTACAAATGAATGATTCTGAATGGTCAAGGATCATCATATGCACCTGTTGGCCATTAAAATGCCCGGGCAATGTGTTATGACGTCAGTATGTGTGTGTTACATATGTATTTAATACACACCGTGTGCTATTACTTCTTTGTCTATCTGGATTGGTTAAGGATTGAGATGGGGTCCTTTGTCCCTCTTTCTTTATTCATGAAATTATAGGACATGCTAAGACTTAAATAGGACAACAGTTGCGCAATCTTACACTTACAGAGATTGTTGTAGGATAAACATTTGATTTTAAGTACAGAAGCAGAATAGTAAATAGAGCCTTCTCCAATTAATGAACTGCCGATGGAAATGCGTGTAACTAAAAAATGAAAAAGAGTTAGATGTATGGATAGATAAAAAGAAAGAGAAACGGGCCTATCAATGTATAAATAGATAGGTAGATAGATAGATAGATAGATAGATAGATAGATAGATAGATAGATAGATAGATAGATAGATAGATAGATAGATAGATAGATAGATAGATAGATAGATAGATAGATAGATAGATAGATAGATAGATAGATAGATGAAAAGGAGAGAGGGACACACACACACACACACACACACACACACAGAGAGAGAGAGAGAGAGAGAGAGGGGGGGGGAAGAGAGAGAGATGTTCGTTTTGTCGTGCTTTCTTTGTATACTGAAAGAAGGGGGAGTCTGTTTAGACAATCAACAATGTGGTGAACGCTAAGATAAACTTGAGAGATTCAATAACATGATTACATGTAAGTCATTACACAATAAGCCCCACCCCCTCCTCCTCAAGCTGTCATCTGACTCAAAATGGAAACAATGCAATGAATAATTTGACCAGCCCGTTTCTTTAATTGCAATCTCATTGGTCAATATGTTTCCAGTTGATTGACTATGACTTATTTTGAAACAAAATGCTTTATTTAACTATCCCTACAATTCTTTGCTCCGCCTCCATCCCTTTCTTCATGTCTACCTCACTCTCTCCCTCTCACTTTTGTTTCTTTCACACATACTAACACACACACACACACACACACACACAGAGTTATACAGTCAGGCTTCCCTCTTTACTCTATTTCCCTCCTGCCCTCTTAATGCACAACCGGTCTCTCTCCCCTCCCCCTCTCGCTCCTCTTTTTCTTTATCTCTCTCTCTCTCTCTCTCTCTCTCTCTCTCTCTCTCTCTCTCTCTCTCTTCTCGCTCTCTCACGTGTGTGTGTGTGTGTGTGTGTGTGTGTGTGTGTATTTTACTCTCTCATTCTTTCTCTTCCACTCTCATCCTGTTTCTTGATATTTCTTTCCCTGCCCACCCGGCTTCACATAGTTTCAAAACTGAACTTTGAAATTATAAACCCTTCCTTAACTTTTGACATTTTGAAATCCTATTTCCTCTAATAAATAAGACAAAAATGTCACATTAATAATTCTTATTTCATTGATTACTTATTAAAATATCAAAATTGCTTCAAAACTTAAGCAATGTCATAAAATTGTCGGCATTTTTTGGGGGGGTGTTTTATTTATTTTAAGGACATCTTACATAATAATGAATAACTAGAGAAGTAATAATTCGATCATTTCAAAAATGTGTATGTACATTATCAAATGTATATTCTAAGCTCATGCCAATACAGTGATTCACCGGGAAAAAATCCGGTCTGGATCAAAATATTTCGGGTTACGGGCAACTTCCGTCAAATTCCGGTGAGATTAAATTGTTCCAAGGATACCCCCCTCCAGTCACTACTACTACAACCACCACCATATCATCACCAATCATCATCATTACAACTACAGCAACAACCGTCACCACCACATCATCATCACTACCACTACTACTACAACCATCACCACCACACTATCATCACTACCACTACTACTACTACCACCACTACCACATCATCATCACTACCATTCCTACTACAACACCACCACATCATCATCATCTCTACTGCTACTATTTCAACTACAACCACCATCACCACCACATCATCATCACTACTACTACAACCATCACTACCACTACTACTACAACCACATCATCATCCCTACTACCACTACTACAACCACCAAATCACCATCCCTACCACCACTACTATAACAACCACCACATCACCGTCCCCACCACTACTGCTACAACCACCACATCACCATTCCTACCACCACTATTACAACAACTACAACATCACCATCCATACTACAACCACCATTACATTATCATATCTACGACCATTATCACATCACCATTGCTGCAACAACTATTACAACCACCACAACGCCACCCCTACCACCACCAATACTACTGCAATCAGTGTTGCAATCGCCGTAAAAACCCTTCAAACAAACTTAGCTCAAATCTCTCTCTCTCTCTCTCTCTCTCTCTCTCTCTCTCTCTCTCTCTCCTCTCTCTCTCTCTCTCTCTCTCTCTCTCTCTCTCTCTCACTCACTCACTCTCTCTCTCCTCTCTCTCTCTCTCAAACACACACACATACGCGCACACACACACACACACACACACACACACACACTGCAACCATCACAACCACCTTTTCATCACGACCACTTGTACTACAACCACCACCACCACCACATCTTCACTACCACTACTACTTCAACCACCACCATCACATCATTACCACTACCACTACTACTACAACCACCACCACCACATCATCATCACTACCATTACTACTACAACCACCACCACCACATCATCATTACTACTACAACTACTGCCACTACTACAACTAGAACCACTACCACCACAACCACCACATCATCATCACTACCACTACTACTACTACTACTACTACTACTACTACTACTACTACTACTACTACTACTACTACTACTACTACTACTACTACTACTGCTACAGCCATAATCACTTCGTCATCATCACTACTACCGCTACTACTACTACTACTACTACTACTACTACTACTACTACTACTACTACTACTACTACTACTATTACTACTACTACTAGTACTACTACTACTACTACTACTACTAATACAACCACCATTACTACAATCACTACCATTAGGTTTTGGAGCTTTACTTCATTGGAAATAAGGAAACTTTAGGGTTGTATTCGGCAATATGTTTATATATCATAATATAGTTCTAATCAGTTATCTATACAACATTTAAATACAATACCAAATACCATCCCAATTCCCTTTTTTGTGCGGGAATTCCTCTTTCGGCATTGAAATCCTCGAGTGGTGTCTGAAATACCTGTGAGTCAAATTGAAAATTGGCGTGTGACAATCTGGCAATATTTCAGGATGACGGAAATGGTGTTTAATATCACGATGGACAGATTTAGGACTTTTATGTGTTTTGAAGTTAAAGAAACAA
>NC_088366.1:14512503-14515003 GCF_034508935.2 Berghia stephanieae | reverse complement strand
GCTCTGACAGCGCATAGTTAAGTCCTTGGAAAAGGCTCTTTACTCATACCCTCTCACTGTGGGCAGGGAGGTACTTACTGTGTCTTCTATCCCCCTGTATCGTTTTCCAACATGCTTTCTGTCTTTGCCTTGGAATGAGATTACTTGGTTTTTACAAGCCCTGGCCGGATATTTTAGTTGGGAACAACTGTTCTCTTTTGAACCAATTCTCTTTTGTCTTAGCTTTTCTTGGGTGCTTAAATTAAAATTCTAAAACTTTGTATTATCCCATTTTCTTTCTTTTTTTGCGGGCGCTGAAATGATTAATCTGTGCAAGCGTCGTAAAATCCTTAAAAACAAACAACTATCTATATCCTCTCATCGTACTTAGGTGTAAAATGAGTACCTGGTTGTAACGGTTGTAAATTTGTAATATCACCTAAGTGACGTCATATCTTATCCTACATTGCGGTTGGCTAGGCACCAATTGTGAAGCGCTTTGAGCACGTTTAATGGTATTGCTCTATATAAAAGCTAAAGTTATGTTATTGTTGAGTAATATTCAAGAGCTGCAGAGACTGCTTTAGGTAGGAATATGATAATGGAGTAATTGGTATTATGTCTGAGGAAAAGCAATCCTTCACTATAGACAGATTTTTTATTAATGACGCGTGTTTTTCTGGTTTTTCTCAGCTAGCCCTCTATCAAAAGTTGTAAAGATTTGTGTCAACCTCTGACTCAATTTGTCTTAATTGAATCTAGATTTTGGACCGTATTGATGCCATGTTTTTTTTTAAATTCTTCTTTAAGACCTATAAAAAAAACTAAATTTAAAAAACAGCTGACATAAATTAGAGATTTTACACTGTAATAAATGAAAACTAGTTACGCACCACAAGTTGAATGAATTCATCGTGTTTCCAAAAAATCTTCTGCTTACATAGTGATTATGAGTTCACTTCATACTTCTTTCCAAATAATAACAATTCGCTTTAAGTGTTATAAAACACACCACTTATGTAGTTATTATTAAAATTTGAATGTAATTATCTATGGCATATTATCTACATCATGTCGCAATTACCAAAAGACTGATATGAAATCTCTTGCTTTAAATCATTTGAAAATAGGATTGTATACTCAATATTGTCAAATTAACAAAAACTGTTAATATAACTTTGACAAATTTTTGTCTATGCACGAACGTTTCACAGGGCCTTTAAAGGTTTTAAAAACACGATGCGATACGGAATCTCTATCGGTTTTACTCTCGTAAAGCTGCAAAAATAATATTTTTGTATCTATCGATAAGTTCATTAAAGAGGACGGCAATGGTTTTGGAATTTCACAATCCAACCATGAGAAGATCGTTATCGAAATACGACAGAGATGACCAGTGTAGAACGACAGGCAGGAAAAGGATCATAGATAACTTTGATATGGAATATATCCAAAGATATGGGTGAGTGTAAATATACATCCGAATAAAATACTGGACGTCTGATTATTCAAGCAAAAAAAGGACTATGGGTTCTGGACAGAGAATCATTGTTATTCTCGCAGGTGGTAAGATACTGGATAATTAAAAGGATGTCATGCCATTTTTTCGTCTTTGCATCATCTGGAATATTATTTTGGGGTCAATGCAAAGGCGTTTTAAGACTGACTAAATTTCGTTTGCTGCCCTCCATTGAAGCACCCAGCTGTATTGGGATTGGACAACGCTACCATTCGTTGGCTCAATGTCACTTTAAGGCTCCAATTTTGGCAAATATAAAAGCGAATAATGTCGGGTTTCAATCAGACAGTACTACGTAATTCTTACTCCTTAATAAAAAGAAAAAGAAATGAACCAAAACAGCTTTTCCCAAAACAGACTGTCTAATCAGGAGTTTTTGACACGAGGTTGCGCGACTTCCCCCATATCACTGTGAGCGCAATCCAATCGAGGTAATTGGGCCTAAGTAGAGGGAAAGATTGAGAGGAGGAACACCAAATTTACTCTCACCGACGAGGCAATAAATGATAAAGAGTGGACTGAGAAAAGGCATGCCTCAACCCTCGCAAACTAGAGAAAAATTACATTTCATTAGATAGACTGATGCTCGGACCTTTCTGTTGTCGTTTCATTTCTCCTTTTCATCAACCTCGTCATCAGACGGTGTGGGTTGATGTGTCCAAAATTTCTTGGTTGTTGTTATTGTTGTAGTTGATGCGTTGTTGTTATTGTTTGAACACATAAATTTGTTGAGACACGTGTCATTATTGATAATTTTTTACTTGTGACCGTCTACATAAATTTATGTAATTCTCTTTGGCATAAACACAAGCAATTTCTCAAACTTTTGTAATCAAAATTATATTGGAAGCTCGTTATGTTCATTTTCGTTTATATTCACCAGTAAAAGTGTATTGATAGTTATAAAATGTAGATGCCTTATAGTTAATAATTGCCATTCGTTGATTCATATTCAAATACTGCACGTATATCGTTTAAGCTTTAATTTCCGAACCCCGTTAA
>NC_088366.1:14506325-14508825 GCF_034508935.2 Berghia stephanieae | reverse complement strand
CAAACAAACAAACACTATTATAAAAAAAGAACAAAATACCAGAAAACTCTTTTTCAAATATAAATCAATTTAAACTGGCCTTCTCCCTGTCAAAAAATCTCAAACCTGGGACTTCAATGAAGGCATTTATTTGTGATCAAAATATATTTTAATAAGTTAAAAATCTATTTTTTAAAAATCTATTTTAAGGATCGGATTCACACCAATACTATGTTACCGTGATGAGACGATTGGTCGCATAGTTCCAATGTTTCATCCGGGCCTCGACAAGAAATTCGATCAAATCATCGCTCCTCTGCCTGTCGGTAAGTATAACAGGCGTTCACGCAATAATGGGAAAGTAATCCACTGTAGACTCAATCATGTCACATCGGATAAAAAGTCATAATTCGCTATCCGTTGAGTTCAGCCGGCCATTCAGTGTTGCATTCAAGTCAGCCAAAACTATCAGAAAAGGCCAGAAGTACAGACGCGGGGACTGAATTAACTAGTTGACTGCCGTACTCTTGAAAAACACGTTTAAAAAAAATTGGCCAGAAAACTCGTTTTTTAACCAAATTGGCCAGAAAACTCTTTTTTTTAAAACTTGGCATGAAAACGTTTTTTTAAAATTGGCCAGAAAACTCTTTTTTTTTTTTAAAATCGCTAGAAAACTCGTCCTTCAAAGATCGATTTAAATGACCCTCATCTTGTCAAAAACTCTCAAGAAGTGTTTTTCCAGAGCAAGGCGGTAAATGAAAAATGATGCAGAAAAATGAGGGAGGGAATAAGGAAAAGGAAGAGGAGGAGGTTGGACCCATCACCTCCAACTGGGTATTACGTCAGGTGGTCTAGATGCTAAGAACGGAAACGCTTCAACAGTCGTAACGTCACTTCCCTCGTAGTGACGTATGGTAACATAGTAACTGGCTCTCTAAACTATCGGAACAATGGCGGACGCCATTATGAAATATTTTTCCGGCGTAGCATAAAAGCGTATCCAGAGGAAAAAAAACAACAACATTATGAATCTGATCATGTTTTGACTTTTACACATTCTGATCACAAGACATATGAAAAGTTCTGGCGATCATGAAGAATAAAAAAGTACCGATTTTCGTTGTTTAGAACCACGATGGCCGCCATTGCTGGGCGACGTGACATCAGACTATTGAATCCAATTTGTAGAACGGTAGTATAAGATTCAAGTTCATTTTTTACGATGATTTATTGAGGTGAATGAATCCATTTTGTTTGTTTTTAAGGGTTTTACGGCGCTTGCAACCCATTTAGGTCATATTAAATAAGTAATTACGCCCTTCCGCTACGGCATCATTAGATACCGTCGCCTAGGCATTCCATGAAGGAATATAGATAATCCATCAAACAAGATGTCTGATGTCAAAAGGATTCACTCATGTTATCCAGTGGGAGCAAATTGGGGGTTGATAACCTGCCCAAAGAAAAAAAAATGAAAGTGCATGAAGCAGGGCTCGAACTCCGGACCCTCCGGGTCACAGTGCAATGCCCTAATCACTCGGCCATTTCGCCTCCTTCAGGTCATATTATCGCCAGTAAAAGGAAGGAAATATGAGTTTTAAAAATCAAGAACTACATTTAAAGAATCGAAGAAAAAGTAAAACAAAGGAGAATTGGTTCAAATTAAGAACAGATGTAGATTCCATGAACGAATCACCAATGTACTTAGTTTGAGGTCATCTAAAAGTCTCATTCTACATAAGCACAGGATCCCACTAAGAGGAATCCAATCATATGGTGACAGAAGAAATAAAAATCCAAAACGGAACACATAACTCACAATACATAACAGAGAGATGATTTACAAGGGAAAAAATAATAAACATCTCCCAACTAATAGTTAATATTTCACTGCTTCCCCCTCAACTGAGGACTCAGGCAAGGACCCAGGACAAAACCAAAATAAAGGCAGAAAGCAACTAGGAAAACATCTAAGGGATGGAAGACATAGCAAGTAACCTCCTGCCAACCGTGGAATGTCAAAGGACCCCAACCAGTTATTAAGGAGAATTAGTACAATTTCTTAAGCTGTCAAAAACTATAATGTTACATTTCTGACCATTCTCACTTTTAACTTCCCTCTTTACCGATCATTTCAAGATTTTTACTGAAATGTCATATCGATACAGAAAACGTGTGGAGCAGGCAGGCTTTCATATCGATAATGATGGGCACTCATATCGATAATGATGAGAAATATTAAGATATGGAGAAAGAGCCTGGTGAAAAACATAGAATAGAAATATCAAGGTGTCAGAGAGCCAACAGGATGGCTCAGTGGCTAGTGAGACAGCTCGCTGATCTCTCTCTCTCTCTCTCTCTCCTCCCTCTCTCTCTCTCTCTCCTCTCTCTCTCTCTCTCTTTTTCCATCTCCCCCCCCCCCTCCCTCTCTCATTTTTGCTATCTCTAATTTGCTATGACTAGCTTACATATCCGCACTTGGTAACATAATGATAAACGGATGAAAATGTGGGGAAAGTGA
>NC_088366.1:14500897-14506225 GCF_034508935.2 Berghia stephanieae | reverse complement strand
ATTATTAAATACGTGTTATACCGGAGTCACAGTAACTGGTTAAGGATTACTTTTCCTCAGACATATACCAATTACTCCCTTATCATATTCCTACCGAAGGCATTCTCTACCTGGGTGGGGATCCTGACCTCCCATAGCGGGCAGGGAGGTACTTACAGTGTCTTCTCTCCCCTTATATCTGTTTTCCAACATGCTTTCTGTCTTTGTCTTGGAATGAGATTACTTGGTTTTGTCCTGGCCCTGTTCGGAGTCCTGGCTGGGAGGGAAACAGTCAAATGCATAGTTATTGTTTTGGGAGATGATATTTTTTTCCTTGTAAATCATCTCCCCGTTATGCACTGTATTATATTTTGTTTATGTATGATATGATTTGTAAACATTTGAGTGTATTCCTCCTAGTGGGGACCTATGCTTGTGTCTGGATGAGACTTTTAGGTGATCTCAAACTAAGTACCCTGATAGTCTGCTCTTGGAATCTACAACTTGCCTATTTGAACCAATTCTCCTTTGTCTGCCTTATTCTTGGATGCCTCAATTGTAATTCTAAAACTTTTTACTATCCCATTTTCTTCCTTTTTACTGGCACTGATATAACCTAAATGTGTTGCAAGCGCCGTAAAACCCTTAAAAACAAAACAAAAAAGCATTCTCTGCAGCTCTTGAACCTTACTCAACAAGTATATAACTTTAGCTATATATAAGAGCGATATCCATTAAACGTGCTCAAAGCGCTTCACAAAATGTGCCTAGCCAACAACAACACTTAATATGGAGGACAAGATATAACGTCAGTTAGGTGTTATTACAATTTTTTTTCGGACAGAGACAACTCCGTTACAACCAGTGGCGTGCATGCTTACATTATAAGGTGGTGCCTAATCTGAAGAAATGACTTAAAACATGCTTATTTATACATACAAAAGAAGAAAAAAAACAAAGAAAAGACTTACTCAAATAAGAAAGAGGTGGAATATACCATTTCTCAGTTTTAATTTTTTTTAAATGCTGTGATTCATTTTTAAAAAGATGGATGCGGTGCCAGGCACAAATCAACCAATATAGCCACGCCCTGGCAAGTACTCATTTTACACCTGATTACGGTGAGAGGATATGGATGTTTGTTTCTTTTAAGGATTTTACGCGCTTGCAACAGATAAATCAAGCGCCAGGAAAAAGAAAAATGGGATAGTACAAAGTTTTAGTATTTCAATTTAAGCACCCAGAAAAAGCTAAGACAAAGGAGAATTGGTCAAAATAGAGAACAGATGTAGATTCCAAGAGCACACATCAGTGAACTTTAGTTTGAGATCACCTTAAAGATCACCTTAAAGTTTCATCCAGACATCAGATCCACTCCCCACTAAGAGCTCCACACTCAGAGCCTTTTCCTAGGACTCAACTATGCGCCGCTCAGAGCGGGACTCTAACCCAGGACCTTCCAATCCGAACGCGAGTGTCATACCACAAGCCCACATCACCGCACACATTATGACTATTTACATGGATATTAACCGCGAGAAGCTTTGGGTTGTAAGAAGTAGTGTAAAAAGATGAAGAGAACAGCTTCCAAAAACAACAACAACAAAAAAAAACCAACAACAACAAAAACAAAGCATTCACTGTTTGTTCTTGTTTGAAATTGTTGTCATATTTCTTTTTTTGTAGCAACATGACAATCAACCCACTTCGCAAATTCTTTTCCTCTCTTATGAAGCGTCCAGAAGCCTCAGACCGGCCGCGTCGCGATGCGGTGTTCCCCAGCACGCACGTGGGTGACGTCGCCAGAGTGGTGCAGACTGTTTGGCAGCTTCCCACAAACATCACCTCTTACAGAACTCAGAAAGCTTTTCTCCTAGCTCACAGGAACGGCGTCTCCACCCAGAGGAACTTTGTTCTGTCAAGTCGATCTCCATCTTATTATTAATGTGTCCCTTTCAAAGCGAGGAAGTAATCGGTAATAGGCTTAAAAAGTCGTGACGTCATTTCCTTCGTAATGACGCAAAGTAAGTTAGTAACTAGTTTTAAACTGTTGGAAGAATGGCGGACGCCCTAATGAAATACTTCTCCGACGAGCATAAAAGTGTATCCAGAGGAGAAAAAAACAATATAAGTCTGATAAGGTTTTGACTTGTATACATTCTGAAAAAGTTCTAGCCAGCATGAAGAATAAAAAGTACAAATTTTCTTTGTTTAGAACCAAGCTGCTGGTTGCTGGGCGGAAGTGACATCAGACTATTGAATACTATTAAATTTTTAAAAGACGATAGTTAAAACGGTAGCTTTAAAATAACCTGACGAGTGTCTTGAAAGGGTGTTAAACAAAAAACGTAAACCTTTTTTTTTAGATTGAGCTTTTTATATAGCTAATATCAATTAAACGTGCTCAAAGCGCTGTACAAAGGGTCTCTGACCAACAGAAACACGAAACACGTAGAACGAGACAAGAGGCCTTCTATGGGATATTACATTTTTTTTTCCGACAGGGATATCGCTATTAACGGCCAGGTACTCATTTTACACCTGAGTACGGTGAGAGAATGTGAGTAAAGAGTCTTTTCAAAGGATTCAACTATGCGCCGAGCTAGGCTCGAACCCAGAACCTTCCGATCCGAAAGCTAGTGTCATACCGCGAGACCACATAGCCACGGTAGTGTCTGCTCAAAAATAGTCCGACCAGTGTCTTGCGACGACCCTGTTGTCGAGTTGTGTTGCTGAAGTTCTGGTATTTGTTGTTGTTGTTGTCGTTTTTGTAATGTTTTCCCCTGTTGTTGAACACAGGGTTTTTCCGTCTAAAAAGATAAGCTTTTCTTTTTAAAAAATAGGCTTGCTTTGGTGTCTTTGGTATGGTTTGACACGATTGACTCTTTGAGAAACCTTCAAGGTTTCCGAGACATCCTTGATTTCTCTTTCAATTGTTTTCCAAAAAGAGAGTCCTCGCACGGATACTGTTCAGAACACAATGACGAGAATTCCAATTTTACTTCAGATTTAAAATTCTGTCGTCTATGTAAATCCAGGCTGTGTGATCCGTCTGCTAACAACGCCACGGAATCTGCACAGGAATTAGTGATGGAGTCTATATCCTGTTGACAAACTGAATCTATATTTATTTTAGTCAGTTTTTCGAAACACATCGTCATGGCGAATAAGCTTTTCAGGAGTGTTGTTTGTATTTTTTGAATACTCGAGTCAGTTTGTTTAGTTTCTTTTTGGAGCATCTTAAAAAATTTCTGGATTACAAATAAGAGCCTCCATTCTGCCACAATTTGTAGGTTTTATATATTTTTGAAATAGTTGGTCCCTATCCGATATTTGCATTCCGTTGCACAGGATATTATTAATTCCCTTTGCTAGGTCCTCGTTAATTAGAGGCCCTTCAATTTCCTTTGTACCTGATACATCTTTGAAGCAGGAGATTGATGAAGACGTTTGTGCTTCTGACACTTCACCGTCTTCTTGTTCATCATTTACATTGTTAATTGTTTCGTAGTTGTCATTCAGAGTGTCACATTCTGTCATCCCCTTATCGTATGCATTTTTTAACTCCGTGACAACCGGAATGATCGCCATGAGCTTATTAAGCTGTTGTTTTATTTCTGAGAGTTCAGTGTCGCCACCATTGTCAGGTTTGTTACTTTTCTTTAATTTGAAAGGCTCGCCCTTCTTCCTATATTCAGTCTTACAAGCAAACACATCACTCCAATTTCACCGTCATCGCTGGTATTTTTACTCTGACTGGTTTCATTGTTACACGCTGTCCTGTTCAGGAACTGGGTCAGTGGGGCGACGCCATTGTCTTAATTAATTAGTGCAAGCGCAAAATCACGCACGATAAAATGAAATCGATAACAGTCCACTAAATATCTTAATAATTGAAGAACAAAATCATAATCCACGAATCATCACATGATAATTTAAGCACAAAATAATATATTTTTAATAACAATTGCATCAATATAAGTAGATAATTAATTTTAAATCCAAGAGAATTAAAAACACGATGTATTGCTTTGCAAGGTTCACTTTTAAAGTGATTGCGCATGTGCAGGGACGCTTTCTTTCGGGCAAGGCCATATGAATATTCATTGGGTCTATAAAATAGAACCTTACAACAATGAACTGGTCGCTGCCTAAAAGCCAAATTATGAAAGTGTCGTTAGAACAGTAAAATTATTCTGTCTCACTCACTAATCTAGATCCATGTTTTTGTGTCCTTCCCCCGTCGCCGGTCACTTGCCACAACCGATCTCACCTTCTCGTCTTCCGGGTGACTCAGAGACCCCTCACAGGTCAAAGGTGGTGCTTAATGTCATTCGCGTTTTTAATCCCACATTTCACCACACGCCCCCTTGATCTTCAGATCAACAAGTCCCAACCTTTCATCCATCTTTCATCACCTCACCTCTCCATTCACTCTTCCTCTAATCCACTCTTTAGACCAACAAGTCCCCACCTTCCTTCCACCATCAATCACCTCACCCCTCCATTCACTCCTCCTCTACTCCATATCATCTGCAAGCCACTGGGGCGGGTGACGGATTCTTGTTGGCCTCTGCCCACATGACTTTTGATTCTGCTCGAAAATTTCAATTTCACCATAACCCCCTTCCTGTTCCTATTGATTCTCATCATCGAGAGTGTCCAATACATGCCTCGGTGTGGTGGTGCCGCTCCACAATCCCATTTCCGCTTGGTTTATATGCGGCCCTAAACAAGGCGTGAATTTTCCATCGTGCCACGAAGGCCATCATCATTTCCGAGCGGAACACTTTCGCATTGTCCACTAAAATCTCCGTTACAGACCCTCTTTCCAAGAAATCTTATCCAATTTCTCAATAATGAATTCTGTTGCCTCTCGAACAAGCTTCCTCCAAATGGCAAACCTCCCCGACCCGCAGTCCGCAATCGATAGGTATGGTATATTATGATAGTGTGTGACGTCGATTGCAATCCTGGACCAGTTCTGAAAAACACTCAACTTTCCTCTTTCAGTTGCATTTCAAAAATCAAGTTCACGCGGACACAATACTGTAGTGATGGAATTGGTCATAATTGACGTGTACTTAGATGCAGGGCCTGTAACAGAAATTGTTTTGGATGCATTTTTGTAGTGGAACTACTCACATACCAAGGCAAAATATGTTCAATTATAACAATGTTACCAGTTATGCGTTCGGTTATCATCTCAATTATTCATTCCAATTAATGTGCAGGGTATTTCATTATTTGGACAGCTGGTCAGTGAAAGGAATAACAATAGTGTATTCAGTTAGTTAATGGAAAATCGTGATGATCACTTTAATGGTGAGAAGTAAGTAGTATTAATTT
>NC_088366.1:14488397-14495897 GCF_034508935.2 Berghia stephanieae | reverse complement strand
AATAATAATAATAATAATTATAGTAGTAATAAAAACAATAATGATAATTATAATAACAGCAACAACAATTGATAATAATACAACTTATGTAGCGACTAACTCCAAATATTGGAGCTCTAAAAGAAGGAAATATGTGGAAAAATTAAATGAAAAACATTCACGCACATCCCAATTTATGCACAGAAAGACGTAGACAGATACGCATGACATTTTTATATCATCATTGTATTAATAACCATCATCATCGTCATTGTCAAATTCGTCATCATCATCATCATCATCATCATCATCATCATTATCATCATCATCATCATCATCATCATCATCATCATCATCATCACTGTACTATAATCCTCAAGAATAGCAGCTTCACCATTACATATTTTCACATCCCAAATAAATTTATTACTCTCTTCGTGTGAAGACAAGGTTCTGAACCCCATGCTTTAAAATTAAGGTTACCTCCGGAGTCAGATCAATTGGCCTTCCGGACTCATCATCATCATCATCATCATCATCATCATCATCATCATCAATCATCATCATCATCATCATCATCATCATCATCATTATCATCATCATCATCATCATCATCATCATCATTGTCTTAATCATCTTCATTATCATCGCTCATCATCATCAACGTCAACCTCATCAGCAGAATCAGTATCATATTATATAATAATCATCATCAAAACCATCTTTGTAACAGCCCTCGTCTCCAATAAATCAATTATTCTCTTCGTTTGAAGATAAGGTTTTGGACCTCATGCCTTAGAACTAATGAAACATTTGGAGTCAGATCAATTGGCCTTCCAGGCTCCGGACTGATGGTATAAAACTGAAGAATCGCTGTGAAAAATAAACTCAGCTCCATTTTAACCACGATCTCACCCAAACAAGATCTTGGACCTACAGAAAATGACACCATCCGTTCTCGGTTAGTAATTTTACCATCCTTACTGAGGAAATGCTCAGGATCAAATTTATCAGGGTTTGGGAATGTTTTGGGATCCAAGTTTATAGATGCGAGGTTTGCAAAAACTAGGGTATTTTGTGGGAGGTGATACCCTTGGAATTCTATGTCTTTATTCGTGACATGAGGAACTCCAGCAGGAGCGGCAGGCCGAAGTCGCAATACTTCTAAAATAGTAGCTTCTGAATATGGTAGCTTTTCTTTGTCCGCCAAAGACGGTAATTTCCCTTTGCCCAAGACTTGGTCAATCTCTTGCTGGCATTTTTTCTGGGTATCAGGATATTTTGCCATGTAGAGCATTGCCCATGCTAAACTGTTGGCGGTTGTGTCTGATCCCCCGGTGAATAAATCAACAATGACAATGGCCATACATCTATCATCGTACGTTTCATTTTGTCCTTCTTCTCGTTTCATCTTGATGAATACATCGACAAAATCCCGAAGGTTATCCTGGTCGTATGTTGACTCGTTGTTTGCGGCTAGGGTCTTCACGTATTCAGATGTAAGCAACACGTACGAATGAAATTCTCACTATCTGTTTGAAGTGAGGAAATGTCGAAGGTACGGGAAGAAATTGACCGGTGTGAATACGGGATTGTTCTTCAATGAATCGTCTAGAACTCTCAGAAGTTCCTTAAATTTTTCGTCTTCATATTCAAATCTTGAACCGAAAAATCACTTGGCAAATAACATTTGAAGTGGCGAGATTGAACAAAGGTTTCGTGTAAAATGGTTGGTTGTTCTTTTGACCGAATGGTCGAGAAGAACTCGAATTTCTTCCTGAATTGTTCTCTTCCTATGCTGTGTTTTCCCACGCCAAAATCTCTCATTGTTGTCAGGGCTGTACGTTTCAGTGTTTTCCAGCTGGGACCGCTATTTGTGACAATACCTGCTCCCAGCTTCATGTTTAGTACTTCATCAAAAAAGAATATTTTCAGGTCGATCGCTGAAGACGTCAGATTTTTTAATAAAGCTTCAATGAGCATGTTGTAGTCGCTGATGACGATTGCGTAGATAGATCCAAGCTTTAAGTTTAAACAGCTTGCCGTATTTTCTGGCAAGGTTTGAAAAATATGGTAATCTCCTTGCTCGGTTTCTTTGAAATTCTAGAAACTGCCAATGACAGGAAGCGGAAATGGCCCGGGTGGCATGTTCATTGACCTTGGCATGGACTTAAATGTAGAAGGTCAACAGGAGAACGAAGACAAAGACCAAAACAGTTGGTAGGGGTGATCAGATTGATGAGTAATCCAAGCATTTTGTATGGCTTTGACTTTAAAGCGATCCAATAAAGTCTTTTTTCGTTTTTAAGTATAAAAAATGTTCGATTTTTATGTTGTGTGATGATTCTTCTATTTAACAATTCGATGTTGCCTCCTGTACTTAGACTTATTTGGCTGTAGATTGCTGGTCTCAAAGTTGGTCCTGTATGAGAAAAGAAAAATATTAACTTCAAAATTGTGAATCAGCAATGAGTAAGAATAGTTTTTAGCATTTGTGGCCAATCGTCTCCAAAGGTATTATGTTGTGGTAAACAGGACAAGAAATTGAAGTTTTTTGTTAACAAGCCTGCCCACAATTACGAAATTTGACTCCTATGCCAGAACATCATGTGCTCTCTTAGTCATTAAAACTTACTGAAAATGACGGTTGATTCCAAACTACATATTTAAAGAAATGTAGGATGTTATTTAATCATGTAGGGTAAATTGATGATTTTTAAATTAACTATAGCGACTACAATTGTTCTCCTAAATGTTACGAGCTTTGATATTTTAGAAGGAAGGGCTGGGTTCAATTTACAAATTTTGAGTTTAAAAGAATGCCCTATTGAGAATTTTGAGTTTTGTTTCTTTACTTCAAAACACATAAAATGTCCTAAATTTGTCCATCGTGACATTACACACCATTTCCGTCATCCTGAAATATTGCCAGATTGTCACAAATGTCCACTTATAGTTTAATCATTACTAAGCAAATGTCAGATTGTCACAATTGTCCACTTATAGTTTATCATTACTAGAGCAATGCCTAGATTATATGTTTCCCTTATTTGGTCAATATTGGAGCAAATGCAAGATTTTCATGATGTGCAATTATAGTTTGATCATTATGAGCAACAAGATTATCACAATTGTCATTATAGTTTGTCATATAGACAAATGTTAGATCATTTTTACGACTGTGGAGTCACATATAAAATAATGAAAATAATGATGATGATGATGAAGGATGATGATGTGATGATGATGATGATGATAATGATGATGATGATGATGATGATGAGATGATATGATGATATGATGATGATGATGTGATGATGATGATGATGATGATGATGATGTGACGAGACGACGAGATGATGATGATGATGATGATGTGATGATGATGATGATGATGATGATGATGATGATGATGATGATGATATAGAAACAGGGATAAATTCCGGCTCCATGGCCTCATGGCTCTGAAGGACTCCTTTTTTCCCTCTGTTCATATTCATGAGGAAAGGTTATATCTTCTTTTGTGCAACAACCTGAATATTTCATTTGGAATTTTAACAGTAAAGTCAGATTACCTTAAGACAATTGTTAATATTTGATAATAATTTACATACCACGGCATACAGATATCCGTTCTTTCCTACACGATTTTTTTTTCGTACTTAATATTACAAGAAAGTCATAGCTAAATAATTCAACAACTTTTATGTCGCCAAAAAATAACCGACTGATCAAGTCTATCTTATTGATACAGAAGATGAACTTAATGCATTTGGTTTAACGTTCAAGGTCGTTTGATAACAAGTTAAATTGCTAAAAACTGGATATCGAAGATAAACGCTAAATATATATGTTACATGCATAAAGAGCATGTCATATCTACTTTTCTTTATCTTATTTGTTTAAAAATGCAAACTGTGCATTCATGGCATATGAGAGTCACCCAATATTCCTGATATACACCAGATATTCTCCCATCCTCATTGAGCTTTTATATAATGAAATATCCACTAATCGTGCTTAAAACATTTACACGAGTCCCTGGCCAACAGCAACACTTAACATGTAGGACGAGATGACGCCTGTTAGGCGATATTACACGTTTTTTTCGGACAGAGACAATGCTGTTAACGGCCAGGTACTCATTTTACACCTGATTACGGTGAGAGAATGTGTGTAAAGAGCAATTTTCATGCGCTGAGCGAGCTAGACTCGAACTCAGGACTCTGCCGTTCCGAAAGTGAGTGACATGCCACAAGACCACAGCCACACAAATTGTCAAAATATGACATAACATGAGAAACATCCAATATTCCTGATTTTATTTATCTTTGGGAAGGTGTACGTGTTTAATACGATAGAAGTGCGGCTATATATTGTCGGAAGGTCCTGGTTCGAGTCTCACTCTGAGCGGCGCATAGTTGAGTCCTTGGAAAAGGCTCTTTTCTCAAATTCTCTAACCGTACTCAGGTGTGAAATGAGTACCTAACCGTTAACAGCTGTGTTTCTGTCGGAAAAAAAAAGGTCAAACAGTTCTAACTGTAATCGGTTACTTGTTGACCTCGACCAGACATCTCGTAAAGTTGATGTCTCTCTATCGGGTCAATATAACTTCCAATATCAGTCAAGCATCGTATATCATCATTATCAAACACGCCTTAGAGGTTAATGACCAATTCTTCCTTCCACTGACTACATTATGTAAACTGCTAAGCTCTAAAGGGAGAAAAAACGTATCGAAAAATTTGGACAGAAAACTCGTCCTCAAATATTGCTGAAATAAAATGAGCCACATCTTGCCAAAAACTCTCAAAACCTGGGACTTATGACCAACATCTTGCCAATAACTTTAAAACCCATCCCAAGATAAGAGTCATTTTTTTCTCGATCGATGATTGAAGGGCGAATTTCCTGGCTAAATCTGAAATACGACTTTTTTTCACAGTACGACGGTAAGGTCATAAGGTCATTGAACCCTCTTTACTCTATATTAAAGGTAACGTTTGAATGACCCCCCACATTCAAGCTCATCTATTAGTGTGCTGAATGTTGAAATTGATGATCCCATCCCCCCCCCCCCCCCCCCCCCAACCTTTTTTTTTTCTTAATATAACTTCTTGTTATTTATATCTTTAGACTGGCTCGTGGCACGTTTAGTAGATATTGTGCTATATAACTGCTAAAGTTTGCTTGATTTTGTTTGGGATTTTTTTTATGAAACGAGTGCTCTCCCAATGAACTATCTGGACCTTCGATGGGAGTGAAGTCACGACTGTTGAAGCGTAGTACCGGTGACTTCCTCGCTTTGAAAGAGGACATATTAATAAGATGGAGGTCGACTTGACAGAACAAGGTTCCTCTGGGTGGAGACTCCGTTCCTGTGAGCTGGGAGAAAAGCTTTCTGAGTTCTGAAAGAGGTGATATTTGTGGGAAGCTGCCAAACAGTATGCACCACTCTGGCGACGTCACCCACGTGCTTGCTGAGGAACACCGTATCGTGACGCGGCCGGCCTGAGGCTCTTGGACGCTTCATAAGTGAGGAAAAGAATTTGCGAAGTTGGATGATTGTCATGTTGCTACAAAAAAAGGAATATGACAACAATTTCAAACAAGAACAAACACTGAATGTTTTGTTTTGTTTTGTTTGTTTTTTGTTGTTGTTGTTTGTAGAAGCTGTTCTCTTCATCGTTTTACATTACTTCTTACAACCCAAAGCTTCTCGCGGTTAATATCCGTGTAAATAGTCACAATGTGTGCGGTGATGTGGGTTTGTGGTATGACACTCGCGTTCTGATTGGAAGGTCCTAGGTTCGACTCCCGCTCTGAGCAGCGCATAGTTAAGTCCTTGGAAAAGGCTCTTTACTCATACCCTCTCACTGTGGGCAGGGAGGTACTTACTGTGTCTTCTATCCCCCTGTATCTGTTTTCCAACATGCTTTCTGTCTTTGCCTTGGAATGAGATTACTTGGTTTTTACAAGCCCTGGCCGGATATTTTAGTTGGGAACAACTGTTCTCTTTTGAACCAATTCTCTTTTGTCTTAGCTTTTCTTGGGTGCTTAAATTAAAATTCTAAAACTTTGTATTATCCCATTTTCTTTCTTTTTTTTGCGGGCGCTGAAATGATTAATCTGTGCAAGCGTCGTAAAATCCTTAAAAACAAACAACTATCTATATCCTCTCATCGTACTTAGGTGTTAAAAATGGTACCTGGTTGTAACGGTTTGTAAATTTGTAATATCACCTAAGTGACGTCATATCTTATCCTACATTGCGGTTGGCTAGGCACCAATTGTGAAGCGCTTTGAGCACGTTTAATGGTATTGCTCTATATAAAAGCTAAAGTTATGTTATTGTTGAGTAATATTCAAGAGCTGCAGAGACTGCTTTAGGTAGGAATATGATAATGGAGTAATTGGTATTATTCTGAGGAAAAGCAATCCTTCACTATAACAGATTTTTATTAAGACGCGTGTTTTTCTGGTTTTTCTCAGCTAGCCCTCTATCAAAAGTTGTAAAGATTTGTGTCAACCTCTGACTCAATTTGTCTTAATTGAATCTAGATTTTGGACCGTATTGATGCCATGTTTTTTTTTTAAATTCTTCTTTAAGACCTATAAAAAAAACTAATTTAAAACAGCTGACATAAAATTAGAGATTTTACACTGTAATAAATGAAAACTAGTTACGCACCACAAAGGTTGAATGAATTCATCGTGTTTCCAAAAAATCTTCTGCTTACATAGTGATTATGAGTTCACTTCATACTTCTTTCCAAATAATAACAATTCGCTTTAAGTGTTATAAACACACCACTTATGTAGTTATTATTAAATTTTGAATGTATTATCTATGGCATATTATCTACATCATGTCGCAATTACCAAAAGACTGATATGAAATCTCTTGCTTTAAATCATTTGAAATAGGGATTGTATACTCAATATTGTCAAATTAACAAAAACTGTTAATATAACTTTGACAAATTTTTGTCTATGCACGAACGTTTCACAGGGCCTTTAAAGGTTTTAAAAACACGATGCGATACGGAATCTCTATCGGTTTTACTCTCGTAAAGCTGCAAAAATAAGTATTTTTGTATCTATCGATAAGTCATTAAAGAGGACGGCAATGGTTTTGGAATTTCACAATCAACCATGAGAAGATCGTTATCGAAATACGACAGAGATGACCAGTGTAGAACGACGAGGCAGGAAAAGGATCATAGATAACTTTGATATGGATATCATCCAAAGATGTATGGGTGAGTGTAAATATACATCCGAATAAAATACTGGACGTCTGATTATTCAAGCAAAAAAAGGACTATGGGTTCTGGACAGAGAATCATTGTTATTCTCGCAGGTGGTGATGATACTGGATAATTAAAAGGATGTCATGCCATTTTTTCGTCTTTGCATCATCTGGAATATTATTTTGGGGTCAATGCAAAGGCGTTTTAAGACTGACTAAATTTCGTTTGCTGCCCTCCATTGAAGCACCCAGCTGTATTGTATTGGACA
>NC_088366.1:14455897-14480897 GCF_034508935.2 Berghia stephanieae | reverse complement strand
TCAATAATACTTTCCAATGTTAGATCTCTTCGTAATAAGATAGACACCCTCACTGCTCTCTCCAAGTTTGATTATGATTATAAAAATGCATGCATTATTTGTCTTACGGAAACATGGCTTTCGTCTATGGACACCGATAGTAGTATTGATTTGGCAAATTTTACTTTGTACAGAAAGGATTAGAGACACGTCATTAGGGAAAAACAAAGGGGGAGGTCTATGCATATACGTGAATGATAGATGGTGTAAAATTGTAAATATAAAAGATCAAATTGACACGCCTGATATTGAACTACTTTCTTTGTCTCTACGTCCACACTACTTGCCTCGAGAGTTTCGTGTTGTCACCATTGTTAATATTTATATTTCACCTAGCGCAAAAATTGAGAAAGCATACCAATTAATAAATGAGCATGTATCGTCATTACTACTACGTCACCCGGACAGTCCACTTATTACTGTTGGTGATTTTAATCATTGTCAGCTGCCCATAGCTGGACTAGAACAGTTCGTCACCTGCAAAACACGAGGAAACAACACGCTTGATCTGTGCTATAGCAATATAAAGAACGCCTACAAAGCGCTACAAAAACAACCGATAGCCACATCTGATCATAATACCATTCACCTAGTACCGACGTACATCTCTAAATTAAAGAGTGAGAAACCAACTGTAGTATATCGCCATATCTGGACTCAAGAGGCAATCCAACGACTGAACGGCTGTTTTGACTGTACTCAGTGGGAGACATTAATGGTAGAAGGTGACAGTATTGATGAATGGACCGAAACTTTGACATGTTATATTACATTTTGTGTGGATTTATGCGTGGAAAAAAAAGAAATTAAGATATTTCCTAACAATAAGCCATGGGTTACAAAGCGACTTAAATATTTACTCAATGAAAAGAAAATTGCCTATATGAGTGGTGACATTAAACTAGAATTTGAAAAGGGAAAGGAGATCAGAAATACAATAAAAGAAGAGAAGGTTGAATACAAAAATAAAATGGAGCGACAACTGAGATCGGGCTGCGCAAGGAAAGCATGGGAGATGATAAAACAAATGGGAGGAGTAGACCAAAAGAAACGAACATTCCCACAAGGAAAAACGAAAACTGATGTCAACAAATTAAATGATTTTTACTGTCGTTTTGACAGGCTCCCACCTGTTCACAACGGTTTGTCAAATGACAATGAGCCACCTCCAGATATTGAAGAAGAAACCGTAAGCTCCCTCTTCCGGAGATGTAAAGAACATAAAGCACCAGGACCAGACAACATTACCGGAACTATTTTGAAAAACTGTCACCAACAACTGGCTATACCTTATACAAAACTTTTTCAAAGGTCAATCGATGAACAATCAGTGCCAGTACTTTGGAAAACATCGATTGTCGTTCCAGTTCCAAAAAAGCGTTGTCCGCCGTATTGAATGACTTCCGTCCAGTGGCGCTTACATCGCTTGTAATGAAATGTTTAGAAAAAATTTTAAAATCTGAGCTCCTACAAAAATGTTATGACCTGAAATTGCTAGATCCGTACCAATTTGCATACCAGCAACATCTCAGTGTTGAAGACGCACTATTAACCGCCACAAATTTGATCTCGAAACACCTTGACCAAACGCCCTCGAATTACGCCAGAATCCTGTTTGTCGACTTTTCGTCAGCTTTTAATGCCATGAACACAGATATTTTGCTTCAAAAGTTGTGCAGCATGGATATTCCAAACTACCTTATTAAATGGTATAAAGAGTTTCTGACCCATAGACCGCAATGTGTAAAATTGGGTGAACATATCTCCAACAAAAGAACGTTGTCGAACGGATGTCCCCAAGGCTGTGTGAGTTCCCCAATCCTGTACATCTTATACACCAACGACTGCAGACCATCCTTTGAAAATTGTTTTATAGTGAAATATGCAGATGATACTGCTATTCTTGGCTTATTAAAAGATAAAGTTACCGAAAAGAATTATTTCAAACAAATAAATATATTCACCGATTGGTGTAAACAAAATCAGCTTGAATTAAATGTTGAAAAAACGAAAGAACAGGTGTTTGGTGTAAAAAATAAAAACGACTTAAAGTGTGTGGCGATCGGTAAAGATGATGTTGAGATAGTTGACTATTTTAAATATTTAGGAATAACCATTGATAGTTCCTCAATTTCTCTCAACATATTAATATAATTTCTAAGAAAGTTGCCCAAAGATTATACATCCTAAGGAAATTGAGAACATTTCAAGTAAGGAAGAAAACTATGTTAAGAGTTTATGACTCATTGATTAAAAGTGTAATTGCGTTTGGCTGCACCATATGGTTTGGAGGATGCCGACTTAAAGATAAATCAAAAATTTCAAAATCTATCAAAGAGGCATCAAAAATAATAAACCATCCTCTTGATGGAGTAGAAAGAATTCATGGAAAAGCAATAGAAAGGAAAGCATTCTCAATTACCAACAATAAAAAACATATTTTATACCATGAATTTAGTCTTTTACCATCTGGGAGAAGGTTTTGTCAGATTAAATGTAGAACTAACAAGTATAAATCAACGTTCGTTCCATCAGCAATAAAAATTTTGAATATTTCATATGGTACAGAAAAACCAAGGATTGATTCGTTGACTGATTAACTGATTAATTTATTTAATGTAAGATTAACTGACCAATTGATAATGATGATAATTTTTGGTGTCGAATTGCCACAATCGTAACAAATTGAAAACGAAATGAATATGTTTATGTTGTGTATATCGCACGTGTGAAAGAAAGAAGAGAGAGAGAGAGAGGAGAGGGGAGAGAGAGAGAGAGAGAGAGAGAGAGAGAGAGAGAGAGAGAAAATAAGTAGGAGTGAAATATCTGTTCAATCTTAGTTATCGTTTAACATTATAACAAGTGTAACTAAATGACAAATTGCCATATTTATGGACAATAAAGATCTATTATTATTATTATTATTATAATAATAATAATAATAATAATATAATAATAATAATAAATAATAATAGTAATAATAGTAATAACAACAACAACAACAATAATAATAATAATAATAATAATAATAATAATAATAATAATAATAATAATAATAATAATAATAATAATAACAACAATAATGATAATAATACAACTTTTGTAGAGCTTTACTCCGAATACAAGAGCTCTAAAAGAAGGAAAATAATTGAAAAAATGAAATGTAAAACATTTACGCACATCAATTCAGACACAGAAAGACCTCGTGACAGATACGCATGACATTTTTATATCATCATTATAATTAATAAGCATCATAGTTAGTCGTCGTCGTCGTCATCATCATCATCACCATCATCATCATCATCATCATCATCATCATCATCATCATCGTCATCATCATCATCACTGTACTATAATCCTCAAGAAAATCAGCTTCACCATTACATATTTTCACATCTCAAATAAGTTTATTACTCTCTTCGTGTGAAGACAAGGTTCTGAACCCCATGCCTTAGAATTAAGGCTACCTCCGGAGTTAGATCAATTGGCCTTCCAGGCTCAGGACTGATGGTATAAAACTGAAGAATCGCTGTGAAAAATAGACTCAGTTCCATTTTTGCCAGGATCTCACCCAAACAGGATCTAGGACCTACAGAAAATGACACCATCCGTTCTCGGTGAGTAATTTTACCATCCTTACTGAGGAAATGCTCAGGATCAAATTTATCAGGGTCTGGGAATATTTTGGGATCCAAGTTTATAGATGCGAGGTTTGCAAGAACTAATGTATTTTGTGGTAGGTGATACCCTTGGAATTCTATGTCTTTATTCGTGACATGAGGAACTCCAGCAGGAGCGGTAGGCCGAAGTCGCAATACTTCTAAAATAGTGGCTTCTGAATATGGTAGCTTTTCTTTGTCCGCCAAAGACGGAAATTTCCCTTTGCCCAGGACTTGGTCAATCTCTTGCTGGCATTTTTTCTGGATATCCGGATATTTTGCCATGTACAGCATTGCCCATGCTAAACTGTTGGCGGTTGTGTCTGATCCCGCGGTGAATAAATCAACAATGACACGGGCCATACATCGATCGTCGTACGTTTCATTTTGTCCTTGCTCTCGTTTCATCTTGATGAACACATCGACAAAATCCCGAATGTTATCCTGGTCGTATGTTGACTCGTTGTTTGCGGCTAGGGTCTTCACGTATTCAGATGTAAGCAACAACGTACGACTGAAATTCTCCGCTATCTGTTTGAAGTGAGGGACATGTCGAAGGTACGGGAAGAAATTGACCGGTGTGAATATGGGATTGTTCTTCAATGAATCGTCTAGAACTCTCAAAAGTTCCTTAAATTTTTCGTCTTCATATTCGAATCTTGAACCGAAAATCACTTGGCAAATAACATTTGAAGTGGCGAGATTGAACAAAGGTTTCGTGTAAAATGGTTGATTGTTCTTTTGACCGAATGCGTCAAGAAGAACTCGAATTTCTTCCTGAATTTTCTCTTCCAAGCTGTGTTTTCCCACGCCAAAATCTCTCATTGTTGTCAGTGCGGTACGTCTCAGTGTTTTCCAGCTGTGACCGCTATTTGTGACAATACCTGCTCCCAGCTTCGTGTTTATGTACTTCATCATATAAAAAATCTTTTCAGGTCGATCGCTGAAGACGTCAGATTTTTTAACAAACGCTTCAATGAGCATGTTGTAGTCGCTGATGACGATTGCGTAGATAGATCCAAGCTTTAAGCTAAACAGCTTGCCGTATTTTCTGGCAAGAGTTTGAAAAATATGGTAATCTCCTTGCTCGGGTTTCCTTTGAAATTCTAGAATACTGCCAATGACAGGAAGCGGAAATGGCCCGGGTGGCATGTTAATTGACCTTGGCATGGTCTGAATGTAGAAGGTCAACAGGAGAACGAAGACAAAGACCAAAACAGTGGTAGGGGTGATCAGATTGATGAGTAATCCAAGCATTTTGTATGGCTTTGACTTTAAAGCGTTCCAATAAAGTCTTTTTTTTTTGTTTTTGAAGTATAAAAATGTTCGAATTTTTTATGTTGTGTGATGATTCTTCTTAATAATAATTCGATGTTGCCTCCTTTACTTTAGACTTGATTCAGCTGTAGATTGCTGGTCTCAACAGATTGGTCCTGTAGTGAGAAAAAAAAGAAATAAATATAAAATTCAAAATTGTGAATCAGCAATGAGTAAGAATAGTTTTTAGCATTTGTGGCCAATCGTCTCCAAACGGTATTATGTTGTGGTAAACAGGTACTAGAAATTGAAGTCTTTAACTTAACAAGACCTGCCCACAAAAACGAAAAGTTTTGACTCCTAGTCCAGAACATCATGTTCATCTCTTAGTCATTAAAACTTACTGAAAATGACAGTTGATTCCAGACTACATATTATCTAATTAATTTTGGGGTGTTATTTAATCATTGTGAGGGTAAATTGATGATTTTTGAAATTAACTATAGCGACTACAATTTGTATCTCCTAAATGTTACGAACTTTGATATAATTTTAGAAGGTAGGACTGGATTCAACTTTACAAATTTTGAGTTTAAAATTAAAAGAATGCCCTCATTGAGAAGGGTGAGTTTTATTTCTTTAACTTCAAAACACATTAATTTCCTAAATCTGTCCATCCTGACAATAAAATCCATTTTCCTCATCTAGTACATCCTGAAACATTACCAGATGGTCACAATTGTATACTTATAGTTCGATCATTACTAGATCAAATGATGTCAGATTGTCACTTTTGTCCAATGAAAGTTTGATCATTACTATTACTAGAGCACATGTCAGATTATCACGATTGTCCAATTATAGTTTGATCATTATTGGAGCCAATATCAGATTATCATGATTGTCCACATAGTTTGATCATTACTAGACCAAGTGTTAGAATGTCACGATTGTCCACTTATAGTTTGATCATTACTAGACCAAATGTTAGATCATTTTTCACGACTGTGAGAGTACAATATAAAACTAATGAAAATAATGATGATGATGATGATGATGATGATGATGATGATGATGATGATGATGATGATGATGATGATGATATAGAAACAGGGATAAACTCCGGCTCTATTGGCCTCATGGCTCTCAAGGACTACTTTTATCCTAGTATTATTCATGAGGAGAAGGTTATATCTTCTTTATGTGCAACAACCTGAAATTATTTCATTTGGGAATTTTAACAGTAAAGTACAGATCACCAGTTTAAAACACATGAGCTTTTATATAATGCAATGTCCACTTAAAGTTCTCAAAGCGCTTTACAATGAGTCCCTGGTCAACAGCAACACTTAACATGTAGGACGAGACATGACGTCGGTTAGTCGATATTACACTTTTTTCCGACTGAGACAAAGCTGTTAACGGCCAGGTACTCATTTTAAACCTGATAACGATGAGAGAATGTGAGTAAAGTGCAATTTGCATGCACTGAGCGAGCGAGGCTCAAACCCAGAATCTCCCGATCCGAAAGCGAGTGTCATGCCACAAGACCTCATAGCCGTAAAAATTGTCAATATATGACATATGAGAAACACCCAATAATCCTGATTTTTTTATCTTAGGGGAGATGTAGGTGTTGTAATACGATAAAAGTGCCTGTAGTGATATGACACTCCCCTTCGGATCGGACGGTGATGGCTCGAGTCCCGCTCTGAGCGGCGCATAGTTGAGTCCTTGGAAAAGGCTCTTTTCTCAAATTCTCTCACCGTACTCAAGTGTAAAATGAGTACCTGACCGTTAACAGCTTTGTCGCTGTTAGAAAAACAGGCGCCATGTCTCGTCCTACGTGATAAGTGTTGTTGTTGGCCAGGGACCCATAGTAAATCGCTTTTAGTGAATATTGCGCTATATAAAAGCTCAAAAAGCTCTAACCGTAATCGGGGACTTGTTGACCTCAGCCAGACACCTCATAACATTGATGTCTCGCTCTCGGGTCAATATAACTTCCTATATCAGTCAAGCATCGTATTATCAAACACGCCTTCGAGGTTAATGATCAATTCTTTCTTCCACTGACTAAACACTTATAATATACTTTCGTCCTGGCAAGAAAAATGTTCTAAAGCAAACAACAATTGATAAAAATTACCCTCACTAGCTTGTCAATCAAAACATGTTTCATCGAGTCACTCATTTTTGGTAAGTCAAAAGTTCAATTTAATTGACAGTTGAAGTAAAAGTGCTTAGGCCAAAGTTTTTAAAATGCTGCAGAACAGCTAATTAGAGGTGCATTACTGATAGGCAGCACTATGTAGACTGCTGTGGTCTGAAGGGGGAAAAAACGTATTTAAAAATTTGGACAGAAAAATCGTCCTTCAATATCGATGAAATGAAATGACCCTAATCTTGCCAAAAACTCTCAAACCTGGGACTTATGACCCACATCTTGCCATAAACTCTCAAACCTGGGACTTATGACCCACATCTTGCCATAAACTCTCAAACCTGGGACTTATGACCCCCATCTTGGGAGTCCCAATCACACTCGATCATAAGCAAAGGGACCGATATCCTTGATACAGTTGACTTTCCTGTTTGTTCTTGTTCCCTCCGGCTCCTGACGGAACGTCTTCTAAATTAATACTACTTACTTCTCACCATCAAAGTGATCATCACGATTTCCCTTTACCTAACTGAATACACTATTGTTATTCCTTTCACTGACCAACTGTCCATATAATGAAATATCCTGCACATTAATTGGAATGAATAATTGAGATGATAACCAAACGCATAACTGGTTAACATTGTTATAATTGAACATATTTTGCGTTGGTTTGTGAGTAGTTCCACTACAAAAATGATCCCATAACATTTTGGGTTATCAGACCTGCATCTAAGTGCACGTCAATTATGACCACTTGTGGCGTAGTTGCACACATATTATGTAATGGCTGATGATCACACAGTGTTGTTTTTGATAGATAGTAATAGTATCCTTTGCGTTGTGTTGTAGATGTTATTAATGACGAAAGAGTTCTCAAGGGCCGATTATGATAATTGAATGTACAACATCAAGACATTCAGATAAAAGTCCAGATTCCAAGTCTCATTTCTTACAGTTTTATTTGTTGTGATAAATTCAAAATCCAAATCATGATTAATTCCAAATCCAAATAAAATAGCATGGTCATAATTCAACCAGTTTCATAAATTCCAAATCCGTAAAATCAGTCCAAATGTAAAGTCATTTTGCCTAAGTAACCATTTTCAATATACGTTGAATATTTCTAAGTCAGTAAAAGCAAATAAATGATGGTGAGCACAAAAAGTTTAAAGTGTGCAGCTCATAGCGAAGTAGAATGCAGAATCAAAAGGTAGAATAGAATCAGAAACACTCTGTTTTATATCCTATTGTAAACTGTACCACAATTCCTTTAACCAAAGGTCAGTTTGTACCCCCAAATAATCAAAGGTACGCCCAAATAATCCGTACGCCCAAATAACAAATACGTTACGCCCAAATTTATTGTACGCCCAAATAATACTGTACGCCTAAATCATAAATACCAACAATAATTTAATGCTTTTATCCTCAAATACCAAGTAACACCAATCAAAGAAAGTAATTTTCTAGTACTCAATATAATGACCCAGTTTAACTGATATACAAACATTGTGAAAACCATTAATAGTAGGGGGAATTAGGCTAAAACCGTGCAAATTCGGGTTGAAAGCATGAAAATTTGCATACAGGTTGCTAAGACCCATAGAAAAAACATCTGATATAGAACCACTCTGGCAATCAATTATAACGTATCGGTTTAAGGCCTTAGATTTTACCTATTACAGCTATATTAAACAAGGGAAATAACTGCGTAAAAATATATTTTTTCTTCATATTCATTGTATTAGGGAAAATTAGGCTAAAACCGTGCACATTGGGGTTTTAATCCTGAAAATTGGCATATAGGTAGCTATGACCCGTATAAATAACACCTGATATAGAACCACTCTGGCAATTTATCATAACAGTGCGTTTTTAGCACTTTTATTTTTTGCTATATAGCATTACTTATCCGAGGAAATAACCACGACAATACAATGTGCGTTCTAAAACTTTAAATACACCGGTAACCATTTACGGTAGCTAACTGATGGTTATCGTGTTGTAACTAGTAGATAAAAGCGGGAGAGTTGGGAGAGGAGTGAGTGGGAGCGACGGAGAGAGAGAGAGAGAGAGAGAGAGAGAGAGAGAGAGAGAGAGAGAGAGAGAGAGAGAGAGAGAGAGAGAGAGAGAAGAATTTTACTCATTACTGTACTGACCTAAGACCCCCCCCCCCCCCACCACACACACACACACACACACACACCCGCATCTACATAAGTCCGTGCAAGGCAAACCGGACCTTAAACACTTGCATCGGGTGCCGATACATTCTCTCTTACATGAACATTTGATGAGTTTTTGGGACACTTTTGACAATTCTGGAAATAAGCTCCACAGTGGTTCATGTCGATCGTCACATTTGTTGCAAGGTACACTTCTATAAAAGATATAATGTTAGCAAAAGCTCGACTTCTTTCAAGAACTGTGACATCATGATTATCATCAGCAGTGACATCTTTTAAAGCTTGTTTTTTTAAGTATCGTGCATAACAAATTTTATGGTATAGGGCGGTCTTCTGCTTCCTGAGCGACTAAATCTCCTCCTGCAATAAATGACAACATATCAGAATCTTTTATGGATAACGCTATTTCACGAATATTATCTTCCATATCTGTTGTCATTACAGAATGGAGTACTCCCGATTCCATGTTTTTTTTAAGCACGTTTGTTTATTATAGTCAATCTATAATTATAATTTTGAACGTTGTCTCATTATTCTCGTGGGTTGCTAAATATAATCATTCGGTGACTTCTCCAAGTCAAATGACGAAGTTTGGAATTCTTGTAGAGCAATTCTTTTAGATTTCTTTAATTCTAATCGCCTAATTTTGTTGGCATTAAATTTTACACGACAATACTTATGCCACTTAGTATCATTTTGTTTTAAACTTTCAATAATCTCATTTAGAGGGACATTATAAACGGTCTGTGTTATCTTGTTGGCAACACTTGTCCCAGTCTCTGGGAGCAGTTCTTTTTGCTATTGTATGTGTATCTGAAATCATGCAAACGCATTCCTTTATTAGGCATATGCAATATTCTTTCATAACTCACTCTCTCTCTCTCTCTCTCTCTCTCTCTCTCTCTCTCTCTCTCTCTCTCTCTCTCTCTCTCTCTCTCTCTCTCTCTTTCTTTCGTTCTTTCTGTTAAAGACACAACATCAGCAGGCAAAATGTGTGCAGTGCCGTACATAAGGACACAACAGTACAAATAGAACATTCTCCCATTGTCCCTTTGAGGTAAATAACGTAAAGTAAATAACTTGCCACAATACAGCATCATAGTGGTTGATGATGATGATAATGATGATAATTATAGTAATGTAAATGGTATGCTGACTCTTTACTGTCATCAAGTTTGACTGAAATAGGTTTTAACTCACATAAAATGATTATAGCAGTATATTTGGAAAGAAAAGAAAACAGGAGGAGGGGAGAAGGAGCACTGTCCTTTGTCAACACTGGTTATCGGCATTTATTGAGCTGTGTTCTGCTAGTCTGTTTTGTCTACCCCTCTGCTCGTCTTCCCGTCTGCCCGTCCGTTTTAGAGCAATTGATTATACTTATTAAATCAGATGCAGAAAAAAATCTCATATTATTATAGAATATTGCTCGCTAGACGTCCTTTAAAACAAGTGAAATTGAATAATATTTACGATTAAATAATTTGTATGGTTCGTGAATCGAAAGTAAAGGGAAAGGAAAACATCCGCTTCGACGCTAAAAATGTCACCAATGGGAATCCAAAGGATGACGTAAAACAACCTTTGGTCGGCTTGCCTCGAATGTTTACACAATAAAAATGATAGAAATTATTGTCGTCCATTTCAAAATTTTCTAATTTTAAAAACCTTGTATCTCAACTAATACTGATCTCTCAGAGTGGTTCTATATAATAAATTATAGGGTTTTCCATATTCTACAACATATGTAATTTTCATGCTTTCAACCTTGTTTGCACAATTCAAGGGTTTTTTGGACCTAATTCCCCCTACTATAAACCCACTTGCTGTAAGCTAACTATCTTACATACGCCCCTTTCTTAGAATTTAAATTGACTTTTTAAAAATTTCAATTTTTTTAAAAATCAGTAAGATATTAAATGTATATGCAACATCTATTAAAATTAGATAATAAAATGTAATAAATAGTTTATCAAAGTGACAACACTTATACCAATTAAATATTTTTAAAAGTTTAAATTTCAAATTACCCAACATCAAAGATGATTTAAAACATTTAAATTACCCAACACCAAAGTTGATTACAACATTTATATATAATATATTGATTATAGTTTTTAAAGTATTACAACACCAATGATAAGATATCTATTAATTAAAAGTTTCAAAAAAAAATCTTTTCACCTTAAATCTTCATAGCAATACATGTGTTTAATTCCCATCATATTCCATCACATATAAATATTCTTGCTTAAGAAAGAATGGTTCAAATCCCATATGTGATATACTCACGTTGTCTTATTCAATCTCAAATTCAACTCTATACGACATGGGTGATAATCTCAGCTTCCATGTATGTTTACTCATTTACTGTCATATCACAACCAATACCTTGTATTTCCTTACAGTGTATGATTCCATTTAAACAATATTATTACATTGATTCCAACTTATAATATGAGGTACAATAATATATTATAGACATCTAAATCCATATACGATTATAATTTAATCAGTAATGAAAGAATATTTTGATATAACTCATAAATATTGATAACAACTACAACAGTTATAAGCAAATCGATAGGAGAAAAATTTAATGAAAATATTCGCAGAAACAATATACAATCTGCTCAATAAAAAGCCAATGTCTCGCGCATTTGCTCTAGGCTTATAATAATATTTATGTAATAATCTTGTTATTGTGGTATCTTGTTATTTGGGTTGCAGGGGGTACATACAATAATGAAGCCTCTTTGTAGTTTTCTTCAAGTTACGTGTAGTTTTTAATGAGGAAGGTGTAATATAGTCGATGGAGTAAATGAGAGAGATTTGATAGGGAGGATGTATGGAGTTGTTCTGAGAGGTTTAGTGGCGAGATATTTCTTGATAATAAGGTGTAGTTTTTGTTGTTGAGAATGAGATGTGTGTAGTTGCCAGTGCCGCTATTTTGAGGCAGCGTGGCAGGCTTCTTGAGGCTTGGGACGAATGAAGAGGGAGTGATAGAACAAAACAAGATCTTATTTTGCGCAAGAGATATGCTGAGTTTTTCTCTCGCGCAATGCTCAGGGTCGTGATTGGTTCTAAGGAAGGGGCGACACTGTCAAATAAAGAAACAGAAATAACACACTATTAAATCTTACTATCTAATAGTTTTATTTCAATTAGGATTGCCCCCGACGTGAGTCGGGAGGCGAATGACCAATGCATGTTATATAATGGAATAGAAAATGAAGATTGGCACTCAGCCCTCAACGTAAGTCGAGTGGCGATACGGCCAATGCATGTTATATAATGGAATAGAAAATGAAGATTGGCACTCAGCCCTCAACGTAAGTCGAGTGGCGATACGGCCAATGCATGTTATATAATGGAATAGAAAATGAAGATTGGCACTCAGCCCTCAACGTAAGTCGAGTGGCGATACTGCCAAAATTAGTAATATAATGATAATCGAATGTATCAATAAAACATGAATATTTACCAAGTGAGATAATGGCATCGAATATGCCAACATCATTAAGCATAAAAGCATAAGATATAAATCACTACCAACAATCTCAGAAGTTTGGTATAATTCTATGATGCAGGGCATCATCAGGACATTATACAGCTATAACGATTAATGACCAAGAAAGCTTGACAGACAGACCGATAACTGAGCATACAGCTAGTCAGACAATAGGTACTTATGCCTATATGTGTATCAGGTGACAGGCATATAGATAGTTGAATAGATTATTGGGTAGATTGATATGTAGCCAACTGTAATCTCATACTAAGTAATTGAAAAGGTAAATATATAAAGATGGGTACATATGCGCATAGGCAGACAGATTAGTAAGTATACAGATAGATAGGTCCGTAGGTCGGTCGGTAGATGGATGGATGTAGATATAGATAGATAGATAGATAGATAGATAGATAGATAGATAGATAGATAGATAGATAGATAGATAGATAGATAGATAGATAGATAGATACAGAGAGATATAGATGGATAGATGGAAGGGATGTGACAGTGACAGGATAACTATACCAACAACATTAGAGTAGGCCGATATTATTTACAAATCACCAGTAATAAAGATCGTGGTAAGTTTGTAATCGTGATAAACAGATTATTGCTAGCACTCATGTAATCAATTAATTAGACTAAGTATTTTCCTCATGACAGATACAAGTTATACTGGCACGTATTCGATTTACTGTCATTACACAAAGGCATTAACAATCCACGGAAATGATATGAATAAAATAAGAAATCACGATGTCAATAATTAAAACAATAAATGCAACAGCAACAATAATAATAATAATAATAATAATAATAATAATAATAATATAATAATAATAATAATAATAATAATAATAATATAATAATAATAATAATAATAATAATAATGCTTATGACAATGTTAATAATAAAAGTTCAACATACCTGTCAAATAAAGAAACAGAAATAACACACTATTAAATCTTACTATCTAATAGTTTTATTTCAATTAGGATTGCCCCCGACGTGAGTCGGGAGGCGAATGACGTTGAAGCGAGGTGCGCCACTGGTTTTATCCTTTCTCCTCACTTAAGTGCGACGGCGCGCAGCATACCGCAAGACGAATAGAAGGAAACCATAACAGAAAGTGCTATTTAAAAAAATACAAGAAGTATGAAACCATCATACTACATTTATATAACTCATTGCGACGTAATCTCACACCTCATAATAATATAGTATTGATAAAATTGTGCGCTTTAACCACACGCCACGTATTTATAAAAATTCACCGCCTTCTGCATCATTTCATAATGTTAAACCATGCGCTTTAATCAAACGCAAAATAAAATATTCCCGAACGCATCATTCCTGCGTCTCGTAATTTAAACCGTGTACACATTAATTACCGCGTCTTACATCACTGCGCTTATCTACCCAATATGCATTTACACCATTTTACCATATGGGTTATAATTCGCTGATTCTTAACAAGTTAACCATTTGTGTCACAAATATTATCAGCTCATATGACATAATAATGCCTTTCAATATTTTGTTATTCTTCCGTAATAACATTTTAACTCCGATTACAAGACATCAGTCTTTCATAATAATTAATACTCCGTCATTGTGTTTATATTATCTCCTTATCATTCTCCGCCTTTAAATCAAAAGTCCGTTAATTTGTTATATGAGAATATTGCTCCTTTAAAAAAACTTACGATGAAACGCATTTCAAAACAAAACATCACAATGATTGACTCATATTCTGCATACATCAATTTCAACTTAATTTCTGGTGATAAATCAAAATGTCTTATGTAATCTATTGCAACGCCATATCTCATTACACAAAGAAAATTAGCTCTGTTGTCAATTACTTGGCTGCGTTAACCACACATTTATTACTAAGGAAACAAACAGATATAAAACTTTGCTCTTTGTCATTATAAACCGCATGAATCTCAAAGAGTCAATATCAACCTACCAATTTATCCTTATCGACGGTAAAAATATAATCAATGATGTAATAATATAGCATTAAACAGTGGCGTGGCGTGCTTACAGTATAAGGTGGTGCCAGAATCAGAAGAAAATGACTTAAAACATGCTATATTTGTAAATACAAAAGATAGAAAACAAATATACAGGAAAAGACTTAGTCAAAGAAGTAAGAGGCGATATTTACCTTTTCTTAGTTTTATTTTATTTTTCAATGCTATAATCCATTTTAAAAAGATGGATGTGGTGCCAGCACCAAATCAACCAATATAGCCACGCCCCTGACATTAAATACGATAAGACATTCTTCAATCATCAACACTTATAATCGTTGGTATTGCCATCATCTGCTTGAGTCATTTTGACAGAAAATAAAACATAACAACATTAAATAATGACCAACTGTCATGTAATTTCAACAGTATCATACAAAAATTGAAATAAAAATCGACACATCTTTGTTACTGAGTTAAACAAAACATTGCCATTAATTGTACAGATTACACTGCGTGCCATTTCCCCCACAAAGTAATATTACTTTGTGTTTCCCCCTCTGAGCGGTATTTCAGTGCTAGGTCAACTCGACCCCATTAGTGGGGTCAGCCCATGGGTTGAACTGGTAGCGGTCAGGGGAAATCTGTGATGCCGCTGATGGTAATTAATTGTTGCAATATTTCATAGGAAAAAAAAAAAAAAAAAAAAAAAAAAAAAAAAAAAAAAAAATTTTTATTCTCTATTGTCTTCTGGCACTTTTCTATTCACTTCATATCTTTTTTTTACCAACATAAGTGCCTGCTCCACTCACTTTTCTGAATTAAAAATTCACCCCATACACCGGAGCATACTCAATGTCTCAATCGTTTCTATGTTATATGTTTGTGTTGAGAATATTGGCTATTAAGCTTAACTGCTGGTCAAAATTATTCGCGATGGTGGTGTACGAACGAATCGGCGGTCTCAAGAAGTGGGTGAGAGAGGGATCTAGTAATGACTTTGAGTTTGAAACGAATATTTTTGTGTTCGTGGATAGCTCACACGGTAGAGCCACGCTCTCACCTGCCAGGCGGAGTTGTCGTACCAATAAGGTCGCAGGTTCAAACCCCACCACCGCCGCGAAAAAAAAAAAAAAAAAAAAATTTTATTCTCTATTGTCTTCTGGCACTTTTCTATTCACTTCATATCTTAATATTTCATAGTATTGCTCAGTTGCTAACATGAATATGAAAATTGTTCCCTCACCACAACAAAGCAAGGGTTTCTTTCATCATATGCCATGGTTGATAATAATGTATCCTCTTAAGGCTGCTCATAAGAGAGGAGCCAATTTAGTGGTTTTTGGGCTATCAATGAAATCAATTTGTTGCAATTTGCATATCAATAATATAATTCCTAGCGGCAGAAAATGATTTAAATAAGCATCATTATAAAGTAAAAATGATGATCTTGACACATGCCAAGTTTTGTTGTCCGGGCAGTAAAACCTTAAAAGATATGAATTTTTTATTGTAAATTTCTTATTTGGCATGATTTGGTGAGATCCTCATTTTCTCCCCCATAGTATTCCATGCCATGAATTATGTCCAAATATCAGTTTAGGAATAAAATATAAATCATTAGACGAAAATAATACTAATCTAATTTTTTAAGCATTTAACTGATTTAAATATTATAAGTTTTGGGCACATTTGAAAGCCAACTTTTTAATGGCTTGATAACTTTTTTCTATACTTAAATCCCTTACGATTCAAGTCAAAATTATATTTTTTTATGACTGTTAGGCATTATAGTTTGAAGATGTATACGGTACTGCTTTTGTGTGGTTTTCTCGGGAATTGCCGACTTTGTAGTGTCATATAGGTGTCAATGTTTAGGGTATTCTTGCATGTTGAATAAGTAATATAATGTAAGTTCAAGTTCTCCTTTTGTGCACAAGTGAATGTGTTAACTTTTTATAGACTGAAGCGTCCAGATATATATGGCAGTGATTTCCCAAAAATTAAATGATCTTGCTGTGGTATGCCTGTGGTGTTGTACTGATTTGACTCTGGTTGTTATTCAATTGTTTTATCTCTAAATTTGACTGACTGGAGTTCAATGGTATATCAGATGACTTTATAAGACAATGACTGAATGTGTATTCTTGGAAGAAAGGAGATGATTCTATATAACCTGTAACAGTGTGTTCGTTTTGAATGTAGTTGGTCAATAAGGAGAAAGAGGTCGCTACTTGGAATAAACTATATGCCCTCATAATTTTGAATCCTCTCTTGTCCACATACTATGTCCATCTGTTAGAGCAAATCATTTAATTTAACAGTACCAGTGCTTAGTGTTAGTTGTAATTGATGATTGATACTGCAATATTTGTAGCATGTCCAGTAACCTTGTTGGGAGATTGATTTTTTTCTTGTAAAGAAGTCATACTTTATAGGCAGATTGATAGTAAATTGAGATATTGAAATCATACACAATATTGGTTTTTAGTCTTTACTGGTCAATAAAATATTATCTTTATGAGTGATTTTACCACATAAAGACATAAATCATATCAGTTTACTGTGGAACGCAATTGGTAAAAACAATATACAGAACTAACAAAACCATGAATAAATCAAGAAAATCACCTGCCAATATGATAATATTGCACAGGAACATAGATGCATATATGTACTTTTGATATTTATTAAAATTCTTGAGATATTGCCGCTGAGTTTTGAATAACAAATTTTTATTTAAGTGCACCATAATTTACAAGCACTTAAAATTCGATCCACAATTTGCCATATTTAAAGAAAACTATTAACCACAAGAATATCAAATTTTCACTGATGTTTAGAAAGACAACTGATTTTTCAAATTAAAATAATAAAGTGAAAGAGTCTGTTATTGTTTCCCCGCTATACAGACATATTATAAGACCATAAATTTCCATAATTGCCCCCATTGAACACAGCGCTGCCTGATACCAGTTGAACTCCAATGACCTCACGCAGGTAGCTAGCAGGGAGGGTTAATGGCCCCTTGGGAGTTCCAACTGAAATAGGGCTGATTCCACGCAGTGATTAATATTCGAAGATTTGTTCCTAAACGCTCGATAGTAAGTAATCGCATTTTCATTTATTTTGAAAAATAAAACTCACTGAAATATTCAATTTTCTCTCTCCCTCTCCTCTTTTTAAATAAATAAAATACAGATAGCATCAATATGATATTATTATTATTATTATTATTATTTTGCCGTTCTATTATTGTTTTTAGTTTCTAAATATAATATATTTCCCTAAATATATTTTTTATTTTCCTTTTCCACCTAATGTTCTTATTTTCAATGTTATTTCGTTAAGTTTTTAAATATCGTCTTTTGTCAGAATTTTAGGAATCATCTAAAATTTCAATATATTTTTTTTCATATTTCAATACAAAATAATAATACTACTTCACCTTCAACATTGATATTCGTTTTCTTTTCCAAATAAATTCACAATTTTTTCACTTCAAAATTCGAGTCTCACAAAAACGTCAATAGATTTTAACACCGCAACAAAATACATTTCTTGTGTATCCATGGTTCAGAAAAATAACATATTGCAAACAGCACCGAATTAGAATATAGCATACTGAGTCACGGCTCCAGATAACATAATGTAGTATCAGATAGTTGTTCTGGTTTCATTCTACTAAGATAAAATTATTCCCCAAATACCAAGTAACACCAATCAAAGAAAGTAATTTTCTAGTACTCAATATAATGACCAAGTTTAACTGATATACAAACATTGTGAACACCATTAAATCCACTTACTGTAAGCTAACTATCTTACACACTCCCATCACTACGGTTTGTGTCGGCGAAAACTTGATGTTTGAAATTCAACTAAATCTTTTTCATTCCTAGAATTTGAGTCAAAACAAGTTCCCTCATTTGCTGAGAGTCAGATTTCATCCTTGACACATTCAGAAATATAAATTACACATTCTGGATACTCTCTCTTAAACCCAATAAACGTCATATTCAATGCATACAGTTGTAATACCAACAGACGCGTTTGGTCACTAATGTAGTATTATTATATTTAATAAGACGGAGTAATATTTTTACAGGATTTTTTCGTCCACTTTTCTGTGTCTGCTGTTATTTCATAACTTAACTTATATAAATAGCTATGAACGTCCTCCCTTAAAACATGTCATCATTCGCCGTATGTTGGGTTATTTGATCGCTTTTACTCGATCGACGATCGAGCGCCAAGCCACGAGTCAGTGCTCGATCTCAATGCCGGAAGAGCGAGTTAGTAAAACGATCACTCGATCGTAAAACGATCAGGCGGGTTGTGAGCTTGAGACGATCTTGACACGTGAGACGAGCTTGAGACGATCAGGATTCGAGCGAGCGGAGGGGTAACGAGTGTTTCGAATCATTTCAAATTCAAACGATCACAGTTTGCCATCCGATACCAATCGCCAATGTTTGCACACGGTAGTCTGTGGTTCTTCCACAGCCCTCACTCCTTGTCAGATGTTAGTGTGTCTGGGTGGCAGTGGCAGGGAAATTCGTATAGGTGTATCACGCGTGTGTGACAAGACTTCATTAAACCTACTAAAGTTTGACTATCACACACACACACACACACACATACACACACACACACACACACACACACTAAGGCTATTTCTATGACACACACGCATCCCTCTATCAATGAACACTCCTACAGTAGTGCGGCTATGTGGTCTAGTCATGACGTAACTATAGGTAGTACTCTAGTCGACCATGGGTCTCGTGCATTATAATGGTCTAGTGGTATGACACCCGCTTTGGGATCGGAAAGTCCTGGGTTCGAGCCTCGCGCTCGGTGCATAGTTGAGTCTTTGGACAAGGCTCTTTACTCACATTCTCTCACCGTACTCAGGTGTAAAATGAGTACCTGGCCGTTAACAGCGTTGTCTTTGTCTGAAAAATTGTAATATCGCCTAACAGGCGGCATGTCCCGTCCTACATATTAAATGTTGCTGTTGACCGGGGACCCCTTTACAAAGCGCTTTGATCACATTTAGTGGATATTGTAAAGCTCAATTTTTTAAAGTAAAACATTAGCTTTGAATATGGAATGTTTCAATTTTAGATGCCTGTGTATTCTTTGTTAGTTCCCATCATCATCATCATCATCATCATCATCATCATCATCATCATCATCATCATCATCATCATCAGGGGCAGCGGTATGGTCTTTGGTTGGCACCCGAATGGGTGGTCTTGAGTGGTCTTGAGCAAGTCACCTTGCCCTAACTAAATTTGCGGCGCTGCACTGCGGCTATCGCTTGGGTTATTCCAGTCTTCCCTTAGAATAGACCCGAAAGACGAATCTCCCCTATGGGATGAATAAAGGGAATTATGTTTAATTTATTTATCATCACCATCATATCAGCGGGATCATCATCATCACCACCACCACCACCACCACCCTAATAATAATGGATAAAATAAATATCAACACATTTCAATGTAATAATCAATCTAAAATCAATCAGTGCTCCTAAAAGACCCTTTGATTTCTTTGTCTAATTCGTTCCATACTTTTGGAGTCCCGACAAAGAAAGATTTTCAGCTAACTATAGTTTATATATGGGAATATTAATCAGTCGTTTATATTGGAATCGGAGTTGTCTAGCAGGTGTATTAGTTCAAAGCGCATTTCCAAGGATTTACCATGCTCAATGAACTTCACAACATTTAATTTAATTTATTCCTCCGGCACGCCATATCGACCATACATCCATTTCGTACAGTAGGTACCGATCGCTGTTTGGAGTCTTTTTGTATTAAAGCTCTTTACAATACCCGTCATTGCTTATAAGATAAGAATACATTCACACCTGAGTCAAGTGCCTGACACACGGACTTAACGTCTGGATCACAATTTTCAACAATCACTGTCACTCATCCGGCCATTGACAAGGCTTGCTTTTGTGACAAGAGACACCGTACCACTGAGCGACCGAACAAATAATCACCATCTGCGCCATCGTCATCATCATCATCATCATCATCATCATTATCATCATCCTCATCACAGCCGTAACAGCCAGCAAAACCACAATCATCATCTTCGGGTCCGGTCTATCCGTGTGGGGGGTGGGGGTGGAACCTGCTAAAGTATTTCATTTTTTAAACAGAAACACGATAATCATCATCATCATCATCATCGTCATCCATTGTCGTCGGCATCGTTATCATCGTGTCCGGGCAATCCGTGTGTGTCTGGGTGTGGAACCTGCTAAATATTATTATTATCTACCTACCTAATAAAAACACACCATTCTTGTTCATTTATTTTTCAAATAATGAAATGAAAGGCACGACCTTTCCCACACACACAAGAGGCGATGACGACCAGTGACAAATTATGGGAGGTGGGGGCGGCCGACAACGTTTGGCGCGACATAAATATGAAATGTTAAGGTGACAGCGGGATGATGGTGGTGGGAGGGGGGGGGGGGGTCTCAACCCTTCACCATCAACAACTGTTTGATGGCGTGTGTGTGTGTGTGTGTGTGTGTGTGTGTGTGTGTGTGTATGTGTGTGTGATGCGACGAACGATCATAATCAAGGCTGCCAGACAGCCAGATTTCTTCTTGCCCAAGTAGTCAAATAGACCCCAAATAGCCAAACACCACAAGCATTCTGACTCCCTTGAAAAACTCATTTGTTTTGATTAACAAAACAATCGACTACAGTTGGATAAACTTATCTTTTCATTTTTTTTAAATAAAATATTTTTTTTAAATGAATAATAATAGAAAAGCGTTTCTTAGTAACCAATTATGAACTTGGCCATCTGGCAGCCCCCATCATAACCAGCTGCAGTCAAGCCAGCCACAGACATAAGAGAGGGAGGGGTATGTGAAGTTTCCTGTGGCAAACGAGTTGCTCGTGTTTTTTTTTTCAAACGAATCACTGCTCGATGACGTCACTGACTCGAAACCCGCTCGAAACCGACTCGATTTTAGAGGACTCGATCGAAAACCCGCTCGATTTGATCGTTTCAAACTCGACCCAGCACTAGATAAAGGGGGCTGTTCGTCAGGAGGTGTATACGTGGATGACATGAATGTATAATGATATACGCCAGACATTAAAGTATTTAAATCTCTACTTACAGGTCATTTTCCCACCCAGCACAAAAATAGATTTTTCTTACTCTAACAGAAAAGCAAGAAGCACATTCTATACATAATATTATTGTCCAGCAAAATGAGATCTCCAAACAGTATCGAGTTTTTATAGCTATAATAACCATATTTTATATCACTGCCTGGGGGGGGGGGAGGGGGGGGGATTGTCTTACTTTGACAGGATTATTAAAAGAGCTAATAAATTTACTACCATGTCTTTTAATGATTTATATTCAGAATACTGCTTAAGAAAAATTAGTAATATTTTAGATAATCCAACTCACCCTTTATATCTTCAGATCACTAAGTCGAACAGAAGTGACCGATTGTTGTCTATACGAACATAAAGTGAAAGACACCTCCGATCCTTTTTACCTTACAGTTTCAGAATTTTTAATAAGGAAAATAATTTATAAATTTTGGTCTACGTCTGTTTTAACTTTGAAACCTTTTCTTTAAAATTACTCCATACCCACAATTTTTAAACATCAATTTATTAAATCGCTTCCTACAACTTTTCTATTGACCTTTTTATTCTACATTACGTCATAGACCTGGTGAAATTGCTTTGCGATAGAGTAATGTCCTATCTAAGGGGTAAAATGTTATCGCTATCTTTCGTGTAGAGCAGCGAAAATCAAGATAAACACCCGCTCCATGGGCTTTATCGCTCTGAAGGACTACAACTGTTTGCCGAGAGAGGTGCAGTTGTTCAATTTGAGGTTATGGTAACATGTGCATGTTTTACCTCTCTCACACAAAAAATGGATTTTTCTTAATCAAATAGAAAATCAACAAGTACATCCTATACATGATATTGTTCAGCAAAATGTGCTCTACATCACAATATCAAGTTTTTATAGACATTTGTGATGTACAAAAGAAAACAGAATGATAAAACTGTTGGTTGCATCGTAACGAATGTGACGATTTTCCTTGAGTTCGTAAGGAGAGAGTTAAGACAATACCATCTTTTCAATCTTTCAATGTGTTAAAACCAGTAACATCACAATTTCCGAAAAATGTCTTATCCTCCCTGTTACTGGTATAGATATTGTTTGATATTATTAAAAACCAGCGGCAGCACAGCTTAGTTAAGAAATGTTATAAACGTTAAATAATACTAGCGATTTTACAGCAAATTTGTCTACGAGGACTTGTGTCGTCTACCTAGCCTCTACCCTTATCAGCGGTGGAATTGTGCAACTATCATGGTGCTGTCCTCTCTCCCCTTGTGTGTTTAACCGACCACCCACAACCAAACACTGCCAAAAAGCCTTTATGTTTATGAGCGGGAAATCTTTAATTTCATATTATACCGATCTATCAACCAGTTAGCTGCCACACTCTGGAAAAACTCGTACTTAAAGAATTTGGCCAGAAATCTCATCCTTCAAATATTGATCGATTTTAAATACCCTCACATTTGCAAAAGCTCTCAAACCAGGGACTTCGCGAGGTTTGATGGTTTTTGCCAAACTGAAGGTCATTTAATTTAAATCGATCGATATTTAAAGGACGAGTTTTCTGGCTATTTAAAAAATTAAATTACGAGTTTTTCTACAGTGCGACAGTGGTTATATGGCTCAAATGTTTTAGAAGTCCTTAAACCCTCATGAATTCTTTGAGGCCTTGAGTTGGAAACGTTTTGACGAGTTGATGGGTCTAAGATTTTAATTTCTTGACAAGGTTAGGGTCTTTTAAATCTAACAATTTTTAAATTTATATGTTTTCTGGCTAAAATGTGAAGAGGCATTTTGTCAGTTGCAGCAGAGCAGTTGTCCTAGTTGCAGGTAAAAAGGTCAAAGGGCCCATTATGGAATTTGAAAGATATGGTGTGTTAGTATACGTACCAGGTCGATTCACCCTAGACCCCTAGACGCTGAAAATATTATAGATAGGACAAAATTGACGTCACTCAGCTCTTTGTTATTGTTTTTTAGCAAGACATTTTCTTATTTGTTTATTTGTCAGTTCTCAGGATGCAACAATACCCAATGTTCATGTATTTTGAGAGGGGGGGGGGGGGGGGTTAGTTTCTTTCTTTTTCACAGTGTGACAATACGGAACGTTCAAGTTGTTTTTTTCCTCCAGACAACAACAGAACGAATGGGTTTTTTTTTTTTCAGAGCACAAGAGTGCGGAACGTGTGTGTTGTTGTTTTGTTTCTTTTCTTTTCAAAGTGCATCATTAAGGACCGATCTTGTTGTTTTTTTCAGAGCACAAGAGTGCGGACCCTAAGTGTTGTCGTTTTGTTTTTGTTTTTTCATAGTGCAACAGTACGGAACGTTTGTGTTTTTGTTTGTTTGTTCTCTGAGTGCAACAACATTGAATGTTCATGTTTTATTTTGTTTTGTTTTTTGTTGTTTTTTTTTTTTTTTGTTGTTGTTTGTTTATTTTAGAGTGCAATAGTACGTAACTTTCTTTAAGGTGACATTAACAAATACATTATGTGTGTGTGTGTGTGTGTGTGTGTGTGTGTGTGTGTGTGTGTGCGTTTCGCCTCTGATAATGTTATCTTTCAAATACCAGTATAGACCGTATAGGTTATAAGTTCCGTTGACATGTACAAAGTTGACAACCACAACTTTCAGTTACCAGCCTAGCTCATAATATAACTGTGCTTGTCTGTTGTACAGAACGCCTTTTATCCAATATGGCCAGATATTCCTGTTTCATTGTATAGATAGAATGCGCTTGGCCAAGGAGTTCACAACATTGCCATCCGGAAGTATAACGGACCAACACACAAACTCTGTGTAACCATGAACTTTTATAGTCTGGTTAATACAGTTTAGTGAGAACAACTCACAAACGCGGATGGCAAAAACAATAACAAAGGCCTGAGTGACGTCATCTGCATACTATCTATTCAGATAGACCAAGATAATTTGAAACTTTCGATAAAGTTAACCTGCGACTTTTAGAAGTCTCTTAGCTTTATGACTTTTGATATATCGGAGAGGGGGGGGGGGGAGAGAGATCTTATCATCTAAATCTATAGAAAGTAACGTTT
>NC_088366.1:14430897-14448397 GCF_034508935.2 Berghia stephanieae | reverse complement strand
TTAAATTGCTCTAAAAGATTATTCTTAAAAATGAAATTTTTGTTAAAATCACAATAATGTTAAATAATAATAATTGCATTCAGTAATAACGCCTGCAAATATTATGTACACGTCGGATTAAAGCGTCTGTTTTAGTTTTAGAAGACTTGGTACAATCCGCGTTAAGTTTATTTGATTTAAAGACATAAAAAAGTAAAGAAGGCAATATAGCAAAACGTAAAAGGCATTGGACTTACATTAAAAGGCCCAGAGTTTAGGTCCCGCTAAGGGCATCTCATTTTTATTATCTTTCCCCCAGCAAGAAATTTCGCCCGGATTGGTGACTTTATGACGCTGCACTTCAACTTACGCTCAAGTTGACTAGGTATTTTTTAAAGATAAAATCTAATTCATTTCCATGTGGAATAAATATAAAAAATGTATTTATTTATTTAGATATTCATTTATTTATATATAATGTCTTTGTAGATTAATTTATTAAGTTATTTATTCATGTCTTCTTCTTCTTCTTCTTCTTCTTCTTCTTCTTCTTCTTCTTCTTCTTTCCCCTCTTATGCCTTCATGGCTGAAGGTCAACAAGATGAAGGAACACTGTTGTCTTTCCAAGCTCGTACTGAGACCCATAGAGCTTCGACATCAATGTCGTCCTCTCTTGCCACATGGTCGGCCTTTGCTCAATGTACTTCCTACAGTCCTGCAAAACATGTGTAACATCCTGCTTGTTTGTTTATTTATTTATCTGTTTATTTGTTTGTTTGTTTATTTGTTTATTTATTCGTTTACCATATCTTCATTTATATTTGTTTTTGGTTCGATTCATTTCAGTTTATTGTTTATATTGACGTTTACTTTCAAATCATAAATTCTCGTCCAAAAAAGCATAATGAACGTTAACAAGTTGATATTTAGTCGGTACAATATTGATAAATAATAAATTCGAGGCAGTCTTAGATGATTTAGTTTTTATAAAAAGGTAAACTATTTTTTAATGAAAGAAAATTGTATTTAGCTTTCTTGGTCGTATCGGTCTTTCTCTCCATTCATTCGAGATTTGAGTTGACATAAATAGTTCTCACGCTTTCCAGTCCAAACAGTCGACCAGATGAAAGGAGACTCATGTGAACGCTTTGTCTTCACTCGATTCATTTCTTTGTTCATCTTCACTTTCGAGCATTATTGTAACAACTTTGCTTATTTGGGTGATTAGAAATATTTTATACTTTTGTGGCAAAACTGGAATAATTTCTTTATTTATTACAAAATAACTATGGGAATAGTCAAGGGCAATAACTCCGTATTTTAATTACATCAAATAGTGTGCAATTTGTGTTTCTGAACTTCGGCTTCTGAGTAATAATTGAACAACTTTTCTTCTTTGAACTGTTATGAACTATTATTGGTTTATGAAATTATGAGTCATGTCAATGAGTCAATTCGAGTGAAATCCTTATGATAGATAATGGCACTAGCTAATGGGCATTGACTCATATATATATATATATATATATATATATATATATATATATATATATATATTATATATATATATATATACATATGTCTACTAATATATATATACTAATATATATATTTATATATTATATATATATATAATTATATAATACTAATTAATATACTTATTTATCTATTCATTCATTTACTTCAAATTAAAACATATGACTCACCTTACGAATAATTTAAATTTTATCCTTTTATTTTATCAAATTTTCAAGACACCTCACGATGATTTGAGCAGAATTACAAAACTGTTATAATCATCCAGCCGAACTAATGAATTGTATTTATCTACCTTGCACGTTATTTATAATATGTAATTAACTGCAAAATGCAGAATATCGTTAGGACGATATCTGTGTAGATTATCATTCATTGTGGCACGTTTCTCGTTTATAGTTTCAAAGAACAGATACAGTGTTCCCTGCTTTTCATCTTGGTGGCATACATAGAATATAACCAGTAAACAGGTCATTGTCCGATATGCTGTGATAAAAAAAATCCCCAAAAAGAACACATTTTAAGAAATTTTGGTCAGAAAACTTGTTCTCCAAATATCGATCTGTTAAAATAACCATCCTCTTGTAAAAAGCTTTCAAACCTCGGACTTCCGGAAGATTTATTTATTCATTCATTCCTTTATTCCTTTACTTATTTATTGTTCATTCATCTATTTATTAGTGTAATCATTTATCTGTTTATTTATTCATATAGATGTGTGTATATATATATATATATAATATATATATATATATATATATATATATATTATATATATATTCAATTATTTATTTATTTATCTATTTATTCTTTTATTTGTGACCTGCCGCATGAAATTGGAATTATGAAATTGGGTGAAAGAGTTTTTTGGCCAAAAATTTTTTATGGTGTTGTTTTGGGGATTTTCTTTTGTCACATATCGGACAACGACCTGTTTACTGGTTATCTTGAAGGTACCCTCCAAGAAGGAACGAGAGGAATAGTGTATCTGTTCCTTGAAACTATAAACGAGAAACGTGCCACAATGAATGATAATCTAGATATCGTCCTAACGATATTCTGCATTTTGCAGTTAATTACATATTATAAATAACGTGCAAGGTAGATAAATACAATTCATTAGTTCGGCTGGATGATTATAACAGTTTTGTAATTCTGCTCAAATCATCGTGAGGTGTCTTGAAAATTTGATAAAATAAAGGATAAAATTTAAATTATTCGTAAGGTGAGTCATATGTTTTAATTTGAAGTAAATGAATGAATAGATAAATAAGTAGATTAATTAGTATTTTTATATATATGAGTCAGTGCCAATTAGCTAGTGCCATTATCTATCATAAGGATTTCACTGGAATCGTTTACATGACTTATAACTTCATTAACCAATAATAATTCCTAACAGCTCAAAGAAGAAATGTTGTTCAATTATTACTCCGAAGTTCAGAAACACAAATTGCGCGGTATTTGATGTAATAATTACGGAGTTATTGCCCTTCACTATTTCCATAGTTATTTTGATTATTCCAGTTTTGTCACAAAATTATAAAATATTTCTAATCACTCAAAGAAGCAAAGTTGTTACACTATTACTCGCAAGTGAAGATGAACAAAGAAATGAATCGAGTGGAGACATAGCGTCCACGTGAGTCTCCTTTCATCTGGCCGACTGTTTGGACCGGAAAGCGTGAGAACTATTTATGTCAACTCAAATCTCGAATGAAAGGAGAGAAAGACCGATACGACCAAAAAAGCAAAATATATTTTTCTTTCATTGAAAAATATTTTACCTTTATACCAAAAAGAAATCATCTTAAAATGTCTCGAATTTATTACCTATCAATACATAGTTATTAAATAATAACTTGTTAATTTTCATATATCTAAAAAATCGAAATATAAAACCAGAAAATAGAAGTTGCATTGAACGTAAAATAAGGTTTTAGAAAGACCTTATTAAAAGGTATGAGCAGTCAGCTGGCTCCGTAGCGCAGTGGATAAGCTGTCAGACTCTAACCTTGAAATTACTGGTTTCAATCCCATTGTGGACATTTTTTAAAAAAGTTTACTTTATTGAGAAAGATATTATTTTTCTTGTTATAGTTACTGGACATATATTTAAAACCTTAAATTAATCGATTATTATTATCATTATTATATTATTATCATATTATTATCATTATTGTTATTATTTATTATTATTATATTTAGAAGAAAAAAAACAACATCGGTACCATTCAATGTGTTATCGACGTGCATTTATATGTAAACGTCGATTGTTATCATTTTATAATATTTTATCATTATCATCAGTGTATTCGTTTACTGCGTCTTTGTCATTTTATTGGGTTTTTTTTATCTTCTTCTTTTTTGTTGTTGTTGTTGTAATTTTTCAAAAACCTCCTGTCCCATCATTGTTTATGTCTATTTACCTTATCTACGCCATTCACACTACACATCTCTCATTCGTCCTTAGTATCTTATTCGTCGTGTTTTGTTGATAAAGGGGAAATCAGAAACGTCCACAGTATGTCTTCGTCTATTAAATTGAGGCTTACAATTCAACACTTATCGTTATTTTTTCCTTCGAGCTTCAAGCAGCAACATTTTCATTAATCAACCAGCACCGCCAACGGAGGTGCACAAAAACGGTGCATTTTTGTACACCTCCAGTGGATGTGCATGAAAACGCCACCAAACATGATCACCAGAGTACTGTACTACTGTAAGGTAAGTTCTCGATCCCAGGATCGTCTTTCAGCTCTGCCCACGTCTGCTACTTCAGGTTTATTTTCGCTGTTGATTTCCTTACCACAACCTGTTTTCACACACGGACAACTGTATGTTGCTGTGTCACGGGTCAGAGGCTATAGTGACTTACACTTCATGTTGGGCCACACAGAAAAGTCAACAGAGGATGTACCAAGTTACACAGACAACGTTGTTTACCAATCTGCCCTCATTAAATGATGGTGGGTACGATATAGAATGAAAATAGTTCTTTCCCCGCGAAATTGCGGGCTTTTTACTAGTTATCTAAATAAAAACATTATGAACAAAAAAATGTTAGGGTCACAATAGGGCAGAAATCCTAAGATTTTATGTGTGTTAATGGTTAATGTTATGAGCAAAATTTACTGTTCAATCTTATACCAAAATGCTACGGGACACATTTTTTTTTCTTATTTGGCAATGACACACACACACACACACACACACATATATATATATATATATATATATATATATATATATATATATAAATGAATGTATGGATAAACGAATGAATAAACAATTCAACTGACAAAGAAATAAACAGATAAATAAATAAACAATATGTAAATAAACAAATGAATGAATGAATAAATAAATAAATAAATAATTTTTAGAAAATAAAATCTGACCTCCCACATCAAAGCGGTAATATATCGGGGTGAACAAGCTGTCAAAAAGTGATTTTGAATTAGGTACACCAAACCAAATTTTGAGTTAAGAAAAAACCAAAAAGTCTATGTTTCATCACATAGTACTCAATTTTCTAAGAAGTTTGATACCAAAATGAGCCCTCTAACTCAATTATTAAGGAATTTACGCAATATTGAAGATTCGAAAAATATGCGCCTTCGCGCAACTTGCTCCGGTGTCAACTTTGCGCTATTGTAAAATGAAAAGTAATCAAACCACATACCTAAAACTTGCTAGACAGACAGACAGCAACACAGGGAACACGCCTATTTTTTTCCAAGCATATTAAAGAACTTTATTTTACTTTTAAAAGGTCTTGAAAATGGCTCCGAAGCCAATTTCACATAAAACGACAAGGGAGGTAAAAAAGAGCAATTTGAACGATTTTTAAAAATTCATTAAAAAATAATAAAAACATGTACATATTCATGTGATACATCAAATTAAAGTTCATTATCCAGACAATGACAAAATGTAAATAGCCAAAGTATGCAAGCCACACATTGGTCATTAAAGAACATGAAGCAAGACTGAAATAATGAAATCACAAAAATTTCACCTAATAAAAAAACTCACAAATATGCAAAATGTCAGGATATACAAATAAAACACTTCATACGTACAGCATGAATAACGTACAATTCAGAAATAGTATGATCTCCTTAGTAAAATAAATTAGATAACTTCAGCAGCTTCAGACTAAGCTATGAAAATTGAGAGAGAAAAATAATCCGAAACCGAGAAATCACAACAAAAAAAATGCACATTAAATCATTAATGCTTGAAAAAGAAATTAAACTCAATCAGGCTATATAACTCTTCGCTTCTTTGATGGGTTCTCAATGTCACCAGAAACAGAATTTGATTTTAAAAAAGACTTTAAAGCATCCAACATAAAATCAACATCACCAAATCTTAAACTCCTTCCGCCCGACATACATTTATGAAAACGTATTTCACTCTTCAATATATCTTTTATCTTTGTCATTGAATAATTTTCAACTCTAAGCCTGTCAAATAAATCAATTACATCTTTATCTGTTCGACAGGGCCCACCGTGTAATTCAACATCTTGTTCAACCTTGGAAATATTCTCCATATCCTTTATCTGCTTATCAATCTTCTTCTGTTGATTCTCTACAAATTTCAATCTTATATCATTATCTACTTTATCTTTTAACATCTTACTCTCATTTCGCATTTTCTTCCCATGCTTTCTAGCTACTTTGAACATGAGCCCTTGCTCTTCAACAGACTTTTTAGATAAAAACGATATTGTTTTATTGCGTTTGACAGCATGAATGGTGGACCGATTATGGAGTGATGCATTTCTCCTTTTACTAATGTCATAATCGAAATCACCAAATGCACTCTCACCAACCAAATTTGTAAGAGGACAATGGCTCAATGTTCTTTTCATTTCATCACTGACATGAGCATAATAACCATCATTTAAAAAATCTTTCAACTGTCTCTCAGTAACAGAAGAAACATCTTTGCATAATATTTTTAACAAATCAATCATTACAACATTATTAAATTTGTCAATTTGACTATGTACCATATCAAATGCAGGGGATTTGGAAAAAGGGAGAGCATCTCCAAAAACAGATGTAAAAGAAATATCAAGTAATTCAGAGGGATCATCAGCCCATTTCTTAAAACAGTCATGCATCATTTGAACATACATAAAAAAATCAGTATACTTCACTGTATTACTCTTGACAAGAAACCAATAAGGCGAAGTGACTTTTAAACAAAATAGGGCAATACAACAAACCAATGACATTAACCTTAAATCTTGAAGGTCATGAGTAACACTCTTAATCAATAAATTTGGGTTATCATGTAAAACACCAGAAGTGAAAAAATTCAATAAATTGTCATGGTGGAATAAAATAGAAACAGCAGCTTCAAAAAAGCAATTAAACCTGTTGGACTTAAAACTAGGAATGGGAACAACATTGTGAGTATCAGAACAAAAAGTAATCCACTGTGGACGACATCCATTTTTCTGGTCACCCCTGGGACCCAACAAATTACAAGTACATCGAATTATTCTATTTGTCGCAGACTCTGAATCTTTGCTAAAAAATGAAAAGGCCCCATCTTTGTCCCTTCCTAAATACTCATCGTCCTGAGTGATCAACTTTCGTTCAAAAACTGACAATGTCTTTTCAAAGGCAGAACTAATTCCTAATAGAAAATGTGCATTACAATGCAAAAAAACTGATCTGAAGGGAATCTCCAAGCTCAGCGTTTAGTTTATCTGTAAATTTATGACCAAAAAGAATATTGGGCGCAGCCCTATCAGACATGACACTAGTAATTTTAGAAAGAATTTCTCTTAAAATAATATCAGGAGAAATGGAGTACACATCTTTATAGCAATCAACTAAATTACTAATAACAATCATAGCAATATCCAAAAGAGTGTCAGAATTTTCAGTGGCAACAGGCAAAAACCCCAGATAAAAGGTTTCCCCACTATCTAAAGTGAACTGATGTCCCACTATCTTTTTCTGATCTCTTGATGTACCATCAAAATGAAACGTAGCATTTTCAGATTTTAAAACATTTTCAACAGTTTGCATATTTGAAAGGACAAAAGCCTCATCACACATGTTTAAAACTGTTTGAGCACAAGGTAAATTTTCAGAAAATACATAATGAAAAATATTGCTTGATACAATATCAATTACTTTTTTTACATTTTTAGCTGAGACACCTGTCTCACAAACTAAGGCGATGACAGCTTTCCTGACATCATCAGAATATTCATTATTTTTAGAATTTTTAATTTTAATTTCAAATGGATTAGCTTCTAAATTTTCATATCTGATGATCTCTTTCTGTAACTCATCTGTAAGGTATTTATTTTTTGACTTCATTTTCTGTAAGGACAAATCTTTCTTATTTAAATCACTGTGTAAAACAGATATAGTTGAGCAATAATCTTTACAAATTTTGTCATGCCCAGCTTTAATTTCTTTTAACTTTAAATCTTTTTTCTTTAATTCAGCTTCAAACTTTTCTTCTAATTTAGACACAGTAACTAAAGCTTTATCCTCAGCTGAACTAAGTTTCTCTTTCAGTCCTTTTACCTCCTCCAGTAGAGAAAATTTCTCCGATTGAATATCACGTAGTGCAGATTCAACAATTAGAAGTTTTTCATTCAAAGACTGAATCAAATGTAACTGGTCATCTTTCAGCTTTGGAGTAGTTGGAGTTGGACTAGATCGTAGTGGGGTGGGTGGGCGAGGCGTAGGGTGCTCTTGTAATGGCAATGATGAAGGCTGTAGATGTGAGGGTGGTTGTGGAGACGAAGAAAGGGAAAATTTTGATAGCAGAAATTGCTGAAGCCTTTCAGGATGTTTGGTCTTGTTGCTCCTGAGTCGTTCATACTCTTTGAATGTTTTTTTTAGGACACAAAAAAGTTTAGAATTGATGCTCAGTCCAGATAAATGACAAACCCATTGAGCCGTTGTGTTTGAACTTAATCCCATATCCCTCCTGGAAAGTTCAATATCAATAACTAATCCGTTATCGATGTGTTTCAAATCCAGTGAAGATGCAGGCGGAAAGGGCAATGAAGCACGGGTGATGCCAAAACTCGACAACTTATCCGAAATAAAGTCGAAGTCAACCCCACATTCCAGGAACGACAGATCATGCCGTTGCATGCAGAATCTCTGGTAAGCACGCTCCACTGCATGCCTTATCCGTGATCTGTGTGATGCAAGGTCTGGGGATATCCGTAGAAGACAGTCTTCAATCTGAAATCAAATTATTTGAAAAGATGAGACAATGGCAATACAACACAATTTTACATTGTCAATTGTTACCTAACTCTGTACCTTTCTCGTTAGCAATGCTTACTCATATGTACAGTGAATCCCACTAGGCACTGAAATGCACCAATACCCCTTCATATGATCCTCACCGATTTCTTCCTGTAACAAAACATCTTAATCTTAGCCAGCAAAAAAAAAAAAAAAAAAAGCGGTCAGAGAACAACTGTCTTGACTTTGCTCACTTCTTGACAATGGATGATCACATGATAGCTTTGGGAAACTTCTCTGAAAAAACGTGATTACATATAAATGACGAAATAAAAATATAGTCACCTCCTTCCAAGATTTTTTTGATGAGCAGTTCTCCGATTCCTGCTTCAAAAAATAAAGCTGTACAAGTAACTTCTGGTTCACTTTTATTGGTGGCAAATCTGGTCGTCTACCTCTCCCAGATACCAAAAAGGTATTTTTTAACCCTTGGTAAACATCATCATCTGAGGAAATATATCAAAATGAAAATTACTAATTTTATCATTAAAATCAAAATCTTCCTTACACAAACATTGAAATAGATACACGTTATTATTATCCCCAATAAATAAAAAATACCAAACAATAATCTGAATCTGATGAATAGGCAATAATTACAACATGAATATGAAAAAAAAAAAAGTCATTTGCCATGGTAATAGCTAGTAATAATAAGTACCAGGCAGTCTGGTAGCGCACAATTAATATTTGATCTACTGAAATTATATTGAAGGATCACAATAGTCATATAACTTTATAAACAAATCAGTCCACATCCAAATTATTGACAGGGGTCTGAGCCCATCCAAAGCAAAGTTTCATAACATAATTTTTTTTAAAAAAAGCTTACTATTGCTGTAAAGTCACATACGCCTCTATAATAATAATAATTAATGATAATTTCTTAACCAATAACCTTAGAACGCATTCGAACTAAAACAAAACTAATGTGAATCTCGATAAGTTGTCCGCAATGGACTCGTCCGAAACCTGAATTGAGTGTCCGCCATTTTGAAATCAAGATTTCATCGCCACAAAAGTCTAGTGTATTAAGATGACAAAATACAGCTGTATTATTCATTAAAATAAAATTTAGATTGGTGTCATATAAAATTAGATAACTGATTAAAGTCTTACTGGTATTTGTTTAGGGGAAAATATAACATAAAAAAATACAAAGTGCCACAAAGTTCCCAGTTGCTGGATACGAGGGAATACCGCAAGTGAAAGAATTTTAAAAGACACTGCGTTTACGATTTTGACAAAAAAAAACTAACTAATATAAAAAAAGCAATATTTTCAATGATCAGAAAGTAGATTTCAAACATATAACTTACCTATAATGAGCTTTGAATCCATTCTTGAATGAAATCAATCAATCAATCACACCTTGTTTACAACTAGTCGCGAGTCGACTAACGTCAACTCGGCTCCTTCGTTTGAATGACTTCGCCGGGCATGGTCGTTCTTTTTAACCCTATTTTCATACTAAAATAGGAAGTCCTATTTCCTGATTTGGGGTTCATTTGGCCCCCATGACTTGCAAAGAGAAAAATACTAGAAAGTCCTATTTCCTGATTTGGGGTCCATTTGGCCCCCATGACTTGCAAAGAGAAAAATACTAGAAAGTCCTATTTTCGGATTTGGGGTCCATTTGGACCCCATGACTTGCACATAGTAAAATACTAGAAAGTCCTATTTATTTCTTATTTGAGGGCCATTTAATCCCCATGATTTTACTATGGAAAATTCAGTTAAAATCATATTTTCTCATTAAATGTATATAGGCAATATAAGTTTGCATCATTTTGTTGTTTTTGTTGTGACATTATGCATCTATTTATTTAGTGACATAGTCGTGTCAATATGATCCACAACTTACTGGTAGATGGCATCTACAATGATTGACTTGGTAATTTTGTTTCCTGTTTGCCGTCCAATATGAGCGCCAGTTTCAGTTACCTACTTTTTCATCAACTCTAATCAAGAAAAATCCAAGTAAGTACTAACGCATTACTTTTTTTCATTAGGTATGTGATGTATGAAGATTATTCTGACACTTATCCTATGTAACGAAAAATGAATTGATAGTATTGTTAATTTTATGATTGTAGTACCAGCTAGAATTGCCAAATATGAAATGATGAAACAATAATGGATACATGAAAGCGCTAATATTCAATTTAATGTTTCTTCCAATACTTGCCTTACTTTCGCTTCTCGATTATCTTTTATTCTTGTGTGTACCCTACCTAACCACAGATTTGTTTGTAACTTCTTATGACAAGTGATTTATTTTCTTGTACCGTTATTCAATCTCTAGATGAACTAAATTAGCTTAAATGTCTACATTATGTTTCAGTCATATTGTATTGATATTATTGCTTTTGAATTTTTGAATTTGCTAACTAGATAAACGAAATGTATGTTGCTGGGTGTTTTTTTTTTAAATTTTCAGCCATCCGTTGTGTGGTCTAAATTATGTTGCATTGGACCTAAACCATGACGAATGGAGAAAGTGTAACATCCTTGGTAGTTTGAATGCTCAGATATACATTGAGTTGTAGTCTGCTGGGGCATGAGGAAGGTATGTCACCTACTATTTATTTAAAACGGAATGGTACCTATTACATTTATATATGTAATAGTTGTTAGCTCGGAGTTAATAACAGGCATCATATGAAATCTAATATGAGAATATGAGTTTCAATTCTGATTGTTAGAATGTCGTTTCTCCAAACAGTAACAGCATTATCAAGTATGTTTCTATTGTATGAAATAGTAAAATAAATATTAAGTTGGTGTAAGATTAGCTTCTTTAACCAGTGAATTGACAGAATATCATCAATTAATAATGCAAGATAAAGATGAGCTGTTGCAAATCGAGTTTCAGGTAATGGATGATTTTCCCCCACGATGATAATGATGAAGGTATAAATGAATAATATTGACAACTCATCAATTTTTGGATTTATTGGCTGCAAAGACTTCAGAGTAAAAGCCGTTTTTTTTTAAAGATGAAAAATCGAACAGTTATAACTCTTTTATCTGACTCGTTGGATGTGACTTTCAGCATATCACAGCAAATCCATGAAGACAACGAGAAAATTACTTCATGTTGGGCCAACACAAAAAAGTCAAAAAAAGAGGGAATTTTACCCTTTTCCTTTTCACAGACAACGTTTTTTTACCCCAAACTGCCCTCAATTTAAAAGGGGTGGGGACAAAATGAATTTTTAAAAATTTTTTTTTCCCCCCCCAAAAAGCGGGCTTTTTACATCAAATTAAAGTTCATTATCCAGACAATGACAAAATGTAAATAGCCAAAGTATGCAAGCCACACATTGGTCATTAAAGAACATGAAGCAAGACTGAAATAATGAAATCACAAAAATTTCACCTAATAAAAAAACTCACAAATATGCAAAATGTCAGGATATACAAATAAAACACTTCATACGTACAGCATGAATAACGTACAATTCAGAAATAGTATGATCTCCTTAGTAAAATAAATTAGATAACTTCAGCAGCTTCAGACTAAGCTATGAAAATTGAGAGAGAAAAATAATCCGAAACCGAGAAATCACAACAAAAAAAAATGCACATTAAATCATTAATGCTTGAAAAATGAAATTAAACTCAATCAGGCTATATAACTCTTCGCTTCTTTGATGGGTTCTCAATGTCACCAGAAACAGAATTTGATTTTAAAAAAAGACTTTAAAGCATCCAACATAAAATCAAACTCACCAAATCTTAAACTCCTTCCGCCCGACATACATTTATGAAAACGTATTTCACTCTTCAATATATCTTTTATCTTTGTCATTGAATAATTTTCAACTCTAAGCCTGTCAAATAAATCAATTACATCTTTATCTGTTCGACAGGGCCCACCGTGTAATTCAACATCTTGTTCAACCTTGGAAATATTCTCCATATCCTTTATCTGCTTATCAATCTTCTTCTGTTGATTCTCTACAAATTTCAATCTTATATCATTATCTACTTTATCTTTTAACATCTTACTCTCATTTCGCATTTTCTTCCCATGCTTTCTAGCTACTTTGAACATGAGCCCTTGCTCTTCAACAGACTTTTTAGATAAAAACGATATTGTTTTATTGCGTTTGACAGCATGAATGGTGGACCGATTATGGAGTGATGCATTTCTCCTTTTACTAATGTCATAATCGAAATCACCAAATGCACTCTCACCAACCAAATTTGTAAGAGGACAATGGCTCAATGTTCTTTTCATTTCATCACTGACATGAGCATAATAACCATCATTTAAAAAATCTTTCAACTGTCTCTCAGTAACAGAAGAAACATCTTTGCATAATATTTTTAACAAATCAATCATTACAACATTATTAAATTTGTCAATTTGACTATGTACCATATCAAATGCAGGGGATTTGGAAAAAGGGAGAGCATCTCCAAAAACAGATGTAAAAGAAATATCAAGTAATTCAGAGGGATCATCAGCCCATTTCTTAAAACAGTCATGCATCATTTGAACATACATAAAAAAATCAGTATACTTCACTGTATTACTCTTGACAAGAAACCAATAAGGCGAAGTGACTTTTTAAACAAAATAGGGCAATACAACAAACCAATGACATTAACCTTAAATCTTGAAGGTCATGAGTAACACTCTTAATCAATAAATTTGGGTTATCATGTAAAACACCAGAAGTGAAAAAATTCAATAAATTGTCATGGTGGAATAAAATAGAAACAGCAGCTTCAAAAAAGCAATTAAACCTGTTGGACTTAAAACTAGGAATGGGAACAACATTGTGAGTATCAGAACAAAAAGTAATCCACTGTGGACGACATCCATTTTTCTGGTCACCCCTGGGACCCAACAAATTACAAGTACATCGAATTATTCTATTTGTCCGCAGACTCTGAATCTTTGCTAAAAAATGAAAAGGCCCCATCTTTGTCCCTTCCTAAATACTCATCGTCCTGAGTGATCAACTTTCGTTCAAAAACTGACAATGTCTTTTCAAAGGCAGAACTAATTCCTAATAGAAAATGTGCATTACAATGCAAAAAACTGATCTGAAGGGAATCTCCAAGCTCAGCGTTTAGTTTATCTGTAAATTTATGACCAAAAAGAATATTGGGCGCAGCCCTATCAGACATGACACTAGTAATTTTAGAAAGAATTTCTCTTAAAATAATATCAGGAGAAATGGAGTACACATCTTTATAGCAATCAACTAAATTACTAATAACAATCATAGCAATATCCAAAAGAGTGTCAGAATTTTCAGTGGCAACAGGCAAAAACCCCAGATAAAAGGTTTCCCCACTATCTAAAGTGAACTGATGTCCCACTATCTTTTTCTGATCTCTTGATGTACCATCAAAATGAAACGTAGCATTTTCAGATTTTAAAACATTTTCAACAGTTTGCATATTTGAAAGGACAAAAGCCTCATCACACATGTTTAAAACTGTTTGAGCACAAGGTAAATTTTCAGAAAATACATAATGAAAAATATTGCTTGATACAATATCAATTACTTTTTTTACATTTTTAGCTGAGACACCTGTCTCACAAACTAAGGCGATGACAGCTTTCCTGACATCATCAGAATATTCATTATTTTTAGAATTTTTAATTTTAATTTCAAATGGATTAGCTTCTAAATTTTCATATCTGATGATCTCTTTCTGTAACTCATCTGTAAGGTATTTATTTTTGACTTCATTTTCTGTAAGGACAAATCTTTCTTATTTAAATCACTGTGTAAAACAGATATAGTTGAGCAATAATCTTTACAAATTTTGTCATGCCCAGCTTTAATTTCTTTTAACTTTAAATCTTTTTTCTTTAATTCAGCTTCAAACTTTTCTTCTAATTTAGACACAGTAACTAAAGCTTTATCCTCAGCTGAACTAAGTTTCTCTTTCAGTCCTTTTACCTCCTCCAGTAGAGAAAATTTCTCCGATTGAATATCACGTAGTGCAGATTCAACAATTAGAAGTTTTTCATTCAAAGACTGAATCAAATGTAACTGGTCATCTTTCAGCTTTGGAGTAGTTGGAGTTGGACTAGATCGTAGTGGGGTGGGTGGGCGAGGCGTAGGGTGCTCTTGTAATGGCAATGATGAAGGCTGTAGATGTGAGGGTGGTTGTGGAGACGAAGAAAGGGAAAATTTTGATAGCAGAAATTGCTGAAGCCTTTCAGGATGTTTGGTCTTGTTGCTCCTGAGTCGTTCATACTCTTTGAATGTTTTTTTTAGGACACAAAAAAGTTTAGAATTGATGCTCAGTCCAGATAAATGACAAACCCATTGAGCCGTTGTGTTTGAACTTAATCCCATATCCCTCCTGGAAAGTTCAATATCAATAACTAATCCGTTATCGATGTGTTTCAAATCCAGTGAAGATGCAGGCGGAAAGGGCAATGAAGCACGGGTGATGCCAAAACTCGACAACTTATCCGAAATAAAGTCGAAGTCAACCCCACATTCCAGGAACGACAGATCATGCCGTTGCATGCAGAATCTCTGGTAAGCACGCTCCACTGCATGCCTTATCCGTGATCTGTGTGATGCAAGGTCTGGGGATATCCGTAGAAGACAGTCTTCAATCTGAAATCAAATTATTTGAAAAGATGAGACAATGGCAATACAACACAATTTTACATTGTCAATTGTTACCTAACTCTGTACCTTTCTCGTTAGCAATGCTTACTCATATGTACAGTGAATCCCACTAGGCACTGAAATGCACCAATACCCCTTCATATGATCCTCACCGATTTCTTCCTGTAACAAAACATCTTAATCTTAGCCAGCAAAAAAAAAATAAAAAAAAGCGGTCAGAGAACAACTGTCTTGACTTTGCTCACTTCTTGACAATGGATGATCACATGATAGCTTTGGGAAACTTCTCTGAAAAAAACGTGATTACATATAAATGACGAAATAAAAATATAGTCACCTCCTTCCAAGATTTTTTTGATGAGCAGTTCTCCGATTCCTGCTTCAAAAAATAAAGCTGTACAAGTAACTTCTGGTTCACTTTTATTGGTGGCAAATCTGGTCGTCTACCTCTCCCAGATACCAAAAAGGTATTTTTTAACCCTTGGTAAACATCATCATCTGAGGAAATATATCAAAATGAAAATTACTAATTTTATCATTAAAATCAAAATCTTCCTTACACAAACATTGAAATAGATACACGTTATTATTATCCCCAATAAATAAAAAATACCAAACAATAATCTGAATCTGATGAATAGGCAATAATTACAACATGAATATGAAAAAAAAAAAAGTCATTTGCCATGGTAATAGCTAGTAATAATAAGTACCAGGCAGTCTGGTAGCGCACAATTAATATTTGATCTACTGAAATTATATTGAAGGATCACAATAGTCATATAACTTTATAAACAAATCAGTCCACATCCAAATTATTGACAGGGGTCTGAGCCCATCCAAAGCAAAGTTTCATAACATAATTTTTTTTAAAAAAAGCTTACTATTGCTGTAAAGTCACATACGCCTCTATAATAATAATAATTAATGATAATTTCTTAACCAATAACCTTAGAACGCATTCGAACTAAAACAAAACTAATGTGAATCTCGATAAGTTGTCCGCAATGGACTCGTCCGAAACCTGAATTGAGTGTCCGCCATTTTGAAATCAAGATTTCATCGCCACAAAAGTCTAGTGTATTAAGATGACAAAATACAGCTGTATTATTCATTAAAATAAAATTTAGATTGGTGTCATATAAAATTAGATAACTGATTAAAGTCTTACTGGTATTTGTTTAGGGGAAAATATAACATAAAAAAATACAAAGTGCCACAAAGTTCCCAGTTGCTGGATACGAGGGAATACCGCAAGTGAAAGAATTTTAAAAGACACTGCGTTTACGATTTTGACAAAAAAAAACTAACTAATATAAAAAAAGCAATATTTTCAATGATCAGAAAGTAGATTTCAAACATATAACTTACCTATAATGAGCTTTGAATCCATTCTTGAATGAAATCAATCAATCAATCACACCTTGTTTACAACTAGTCGCGAGTCGACTAACGTCAACTCGGCTCCTTCGTTTGAATGACTTCGCCGGGCATGGTCGTTCTTTTTAACCCTATTTTCATACTAAAATAGGAAGTCCTATTTCCTGATTTGGGGTTCATTTGGCCCCCATGACTTGCAAAGAGAAAAATACTAGAAAGTCCTATTTCCTGATTTGGGGTCCATTTGGCCCCCATGACTTGCAAAGAGAAAAATACTAGAAAGTCCTATTTTCGGATTTGGGGTCCATTTGGACCCCATGACTTGCACATAGTAAAATACTAGAAAGTCCTATTTATTTCTTATTTGAGGGCCATTTAATCCCCATGATTTTACTATGGAAAATTCAGTTAAAATCATATTTTCTCATTAAATGTATATAGGCAATATAAGTTTGCATCATTTTGTTGTTTTTGTTGTGACATTATGCATCTATTTATTTAGTGACATAGTCGTGTCAATATGATCCACAACTTACTGGTAGATGGCATCTACAATGATTGACTTGGTAATTTTGTTTCCTGTTTGCCGTCCAATATGAGCGCCAGTTTCAGTTACCTACTTTTTCATCAACTCTAATCAAGAAAAATCCAAGTAAGTACTAACGCATTACTTTTTTTCATTAG
>NC_088366.1:14418397-14425897 GCF_034508935.2 Berghia stephanieae | reverse complement strand
ACAAAATAAATTTAACGCGGATTTTACCAAAATGTGTTATGCAAGCTGCATAAGTCTTCAAAAACTAAAACAAACGCTTCAATCCGAAGTACACATAATATTTGCAAGCCTATACCGAATGCAATTATTATTATTTAACTTTAGTGTAATTTTAATTCACATTTTATTTTTAGAATAATCTTTTAGAGCCATTTAGCCCATGGAGACGGAGTTTTCCGCGGTTTCTATAGAGTAAAACAAACAATACAAATTGATTACTACTCTTTGTTAGGATGTTAATCCATCGCAAAGTACTTTCCCAGTACCCAATCACTGTTAGGTGGACATGGAGGGCTGAAAGATTATCGACAAAAGTTAAACCTAAATTTCATTTTTCAAATGTCAGGTTTACCACGACATACTACCGTTTGGAGACGATTGGTCACAAATGCTAAAAACTATTATTTCTCATTGATGAATCACGATTGTTTTTCATTTCTCACTACAGGACAAATCTATTGAGGCTTGCAATTTATCTGAATCAAGCCTAGACTTAAGGAGGCAACATCGAATTAATAATTGAAAGAATCCACAGACAACAATAAAACATACGAACATCTTTCATAACTGAAAAACGAAAAAAAAAAAACTTTTTTGGATTGCTTTAAAGTCAAAGCCATACAAAATGCCTGGATTACTCATCAATCTGATCACCCCTACCACTGTTTTGGTCTTTGTCTTCGTTCTCCTGTTGACCTTCTACATCAAGACCATGCCAAGGTCAATGAACATGCCACCCGGGCCATTTCCGCTTCCTGTCATAGATAGTTTTATGGAATTGGTAAAGAAACCCTCGCAAGGAGATTACCATATTTTTCAAACGCTTTCCAGGAAATACGGCAAACTGTTTAGCCTAAAGCTTGGATCTACCTACGCAGTCGTCATCAGCGATTACAACATGCTCACTGAAGCATTTGTTAACAAATCTGACGTCTTCAGCGATCGACCTGAAAAGGTTTTTTTATATTATGAAGTACATAAATATGAAGTTTGGAGCAGGTATTGTCACAAATAGCGGTCACTGCTGGAAAACACTGAGACGTACAGCCCTGACAACAATGAGAGATTTTGGCGTGGGAAAACACAGCTTAGAAGAGAAAATTCAGGGAGAAATTCGAGTTCTTCTCGGCGTATTCGGTCAAAAGAACAGTCAACCATTTTACACGAAACCTTTGTTCCAACTCGCCACTTCAAATGTTATTTGCCAAGTGATTTTCGGTTCAAGATTTGAATATGAAGACGAAAAATTTAAGAAACTTCTGAGAGTTCTAGACGATTCATTGAAGATCAATCCCATATTCACACCGGTCAATTTCTTCCCGTACCTTCGACATATTCCTTACTTCAAACGGCAAATCGAGAATTTCTGTCGTACGCTGGATGTTACATCTGAATACGTGAAGACCCTAGCCGCAAACAACGAGTCAACATACGACCAGGATAACCTTCGGGATTTTGTTGATGTGTTCATCAAGATGAAACGAGAGCAAGGAAAAAATGAAACGTACGACGGTAGATGCATGGCCCGTGTCATTGTTGATTTATTCATCGCGGGATCAGACACAACCACGAGCAGTTTCGCATGGGCAATGCTCTACATGGCAAAATATTCTGATATCCAGAAAAAATGCCAGCAAGAGATTGACCAAGTCCTGGGCAAAGGAAAATTTCCGTCCTTTGTGGACAAAGAAAAGCTACCATATTCAGAAGCCACTATTTTAGAAGTATTGCGACTTCGGCCCGTCGCACCAGTTGGATTTCCTCATAACACGAATAGAGATATGGAATTCCACGGCTTTCACATACCAGAAAATACCTCAATTCTTGCAAACCTCGCATCTATAAACTTGGATCCTAAAACATTCCCCGAACCTGATAAATTTGATCCTGAGCATTTCCTTACTAAGGATGGTGAAATTACTAACCGAGAACGGATGGTGTCATTTTCTGTAGGTCCAAGATCCTGCTTGGGTGAGAACCTGGCTAAAATGGAGCTGAGTCTATTTTTCACAGCGATTCTTCAGTTTTATACCATCAGTCCAGAGCCTGGAAGGCCAATTGATCTGACTCCAAATGTTTCATTAGTTCTAAGGCATGAGGTTCAAAACCTTATCTTCAAACGAAGAGAATAATTGATTTATTGGAGACTGGTACAAAGGGCTGGTACAAAGATGGTTTTGATGATGATTATTATATAATATGATACTGATTCTGCTGATGAGGTTGACGTTGATGATGATGAGCGATGATAATGAAGATGATTAAGACGATGGTTAGGATGATGATGATGATGATGATGATGATGATGATGATGATGATGATGATGATGATGATGATGATGATGATAATGATGATGATGATGATCACGAAATGGATGAAATCTACAAATAGTCACCAAATTTTGCATGGTGTTAACAATATACACGAAGATGGTTTGTATGTATTATGAGATTGATAAGACAGCGTGATGATTTTATTAAAAATGCTAATTTGTTTAGTCAAATCCCTTTAAAAACAGACATCATCTTTAGCACATGTTTTATGTCAACCTACAGATTAGCGAGTATGACAATGAGGTGGGAGTGCTTGCATTGAAAAGATACCAGGTAGTGGTTCCTCTCATTATTTCGAATACAATAAATTTCTTTTAATTTATATGAACCTTTTTTCAGCTCTTAACTTTGGGAAAGAATTATACGATAAGTGAGCAAAATTAAATATAAAAGATACTAGCCAAATGCAGAAAATATTTCTCGGTATCCAAATAAAATGGTCCGTAAAGTACTATTACGATGGCGAAAGATACATTGTCTATCAAGACAATAGAAATTGCTTTCAAATATTACTCAACACTGGAATGATAAACTGTGAGTTGATCGGCTTGTGAGTTGATCGGTTGATTGAACAACAACAACAACAACAACAATAATAATAATAATAATAATAATAATAATAATAATAATAATAATAATAATAATAATAATAATGAATAATAATAATAAATAATTATTATTATTATTATTATTATTATTATTATTATTATTATTATTATTATTATTATTATTTTATTATTATATTATTATTATTATTATTATTATTATTATTATTATTATTATTATTATTATTATTATTATTATTATTATTATTATTATTATTAACTGAGAGATTTAAGGCTAAGGTAAGGAAGCTGATGCATAAAATTGAATTTTAAATTCAAGTCATAGAATTTTATCATGACAAATCCTTCATTGAAGACGGCGAGTTTTGTTCTTCTTTGAATTAAAAAATACTAGAGTATTGTTTTAAAATACCGATGAGTTCCGTGGTTTAACTGTGATGAGAAATTTTGGTTATGGAGAAGTGCCAGATGAAACCAGAGAATTAAAATATCGCGATATCAGAGCCAAATTTGGGACCCAACTGACACGGCACCCTCCACCTCTGAGTTCATGAGTGAGAGAAGAGTATTGGAGCAGTGCCAGAGAGCCAGAAAATGCTTCAGACAAGTCCTATTGCATCACTTGAATCGCACATAGCATCTTTATGATCCGGAAAAATCTTTTCACAGTCCTCTCTCTCTCCTCTCTCTCGCAACTGCTTTTCTTCCCTTCCCTCTGCATCCCTTCATCTCTCTTCGTCTCTCCTCTCTCTCTCTCTCTCCCTCTCTCTCCTCTCCTCTCTCCCTCTCTCTCTCTTCTCCTCTCTCCTCTCCTCTCCTCCTCTCTCTCCTCCCCTCTCTCTCTCTCCTCCTCTCTCTCTCTCTCCCCTCCTCTCCTCTCTCTCTCTCTCTCTCTCTCCCTCCTCCTCTCCCCCCCTTCTCTCTCTCTCCCTCTCCTCTCTCTCCCCCCTCTCTCTCTCTCCTCTCTCTCTCTCTCCCTTCCTCCTCCTCCCTCTCTCTCTCTCTCTCTCTCCCTCTCTCTCCTCTCTCTCTCCCCCCTCTCTCTCCCCCTCTCTCTCTCTCTCTCTCTCTCTCTCTCTCTCGCTTAGCCATAATGAGGGTGTCGAGTCAGTTAGATCCCAATATTGGCCCTGCAACCGTCATATTTTAATACTCTGTTTCCATCCGGCATTTCTCCATACCCTACTAACTATGCTTCTTATCGTTCTTGATACAAACGCCCGCTCCACACTTGTGTCTGATGGTTTCCCTGTATACTCCATTATTGACCTCTAGGTTAATCTATCTGGACATAACACCAGATTGACGAGGAGAAGAGTCCCATTATACTTTTTTTTAATTATAGAAATTATATACTACAAATTATGTGACTCAGTGACTCAACTGTCATCGTGTCAAGACGGTCATATGTCGGTTTGACTTAGTTGCAGAAAATTGAACTTAACCTATAGCCAAAAATATGAACATAGTTACGTTTATTTGTTGTATTGAAGGGACGTTCCAGATAAATTATAAACAGTTTTTGACATGATGAAGGTCAATTCAATTGAACCACATTTGAGGGAAGAGTTTTCTGGCCAAAATTTTAAATAAGTGTTATTTTTCGGAGTGCGGTAGTTTAGTCTCTTTATGAGAGAATCATAAAATTTTGCACAATTGATCATTTAAACATTAAATCTACTCTTGGCATCTGGTTCATTCCGACAGAATACCAGATCGAGCCGGTGGGTCACAAATGGACACGGACTTTCAAGTGTCTTATGTCGCGCCACGTTAAACAAACACCAGAAATTGAAGAAAAACCAATAAGCCTTAATCTTGATCAAAAGTCAGCAGAACTTCAAGAGGCTGTTCGTAAACCAGTTTCTCTGGCTTCCATTTCTCTTTTTCTGTGAATGGGGATTATATCCGGAACGACGCATGTACTGAAGTAGCTTACCATTATCACCTTTCACTCAGAGCGATATTCTATGCCTCAAATTTGCGGCGTGATACAGAGAGAAACAATACGGCTACGTAAGATTACTTATCTATACTACTGGCATATTGTCGTGAACAAGTTGGGCTCTGTCATTGATGCTTGGTTTCGTATTCAGGGTAAGTCAGCCGTGAAAAATTGAAAGATAAAACGGTTATAATATTTCTATACTATCTCGAAACAGATCCATCCCGTAAAACGTTGGGGGGTTTTTTTCTCTCCATACATTCGTATTTCAATCTATCTGCCACCTTTATCGCTGTATTTAATCGAGATGAATTTACGAAAGAGGCATGTTTATAGAGAGGACTAACCGTGTGATTCACTTGAGCATGGCACTGGGTCAAGAGTGTTAAAGCGACCAGGAAGCGGGAGACCATAATAATAATACTAATAATAATAATAATAATAATAATAATAATAATAATAATAATAATTATATAATTAATATATATATTATTATTATTATTATTATTATTATTATTATTATTATTATTATTATTATTATTATTATTATTATTATTATTATCGTCGTTATTATTAACATCATCATCATCATTATTATTGTTATCATCTTCATCACATTATTATTATTATTATCATGTTCATTATTGAGCATTTATATTGCGTAATATCCACTAAACGTGCTGAAGGCGCTATACACGGAGAGTCCCTTCTTTGACTCGCAATCACTGAAAACAAAAATTCTCCTTTATTGTCTCCTTGCACTTTTCTATATTCATTCATTGTCATTGGTACTTGCAATAAGTGCCTGTTCGACACATGTTTTGAACTTGACAAAGAGTAAGTAGTGTTTACGAATTACGACTTAGTGACATAAAGGAAACCCTCGGAACAAACATGTTGCAACATGATGTCTGCAAGGCACTATTACAAATTATTTTCGACAAAGACAACGTCGTTACCAGTAAGTTACTCATTCTACACCTGAGTATGGCGAAAAAATGTCAGCAAAATGCTTTCCATAAGAACGCCTCTCTGCGTAATTGGATTCAATAGTCTGATGTCACGTCCCCCAGCAACGGCGAGCAGCGTGATTCTAAACAAAGAAAATCGGTACTTTTTATTCTTCTTGCTGGCTAGAACCTTTCATATGTCATGTGATCAGAATGTATAAAAGTCGAAACATGATCATATTTATGATGTTTTTCTCCTCTGGATACACTTTTATGCTCGTCGGAGAAATATTTCATAAGGGCGTCCGCCACGCCATTGTTCCGATAGTTTAGAGCCAGTTACTAAGTTACTATGCGTCATTACGAGGGAAGTGACGTCATGACTGTTGAAGCCAATTGGCCTTGAATTAATTTCACAATCCGAAGGCCACAAAATTAGATCTCGAAGGCGCACGACATGTGAGAAAATACCCCGTTTGTTGTTCTCAACACATCAGTACTAGTATATTCCTCTCAGTCCAGTCTGTCTCTACGGTATTTCTGACGTCAGAACATTGTTCCTTTACTTTTGTTCCTGTGACTTCACAAGAAAAGGCAACCGCCTTTTTCTGGAATATACATTCTATGTATTAAGTGAGCTCATGCATGTAGCCGTAGTATCTGATGAATTCCGCAAACGGAACCCTGTTTTCAGTCTTTTTTATAACTTCAACTTTATCTACCTGTTACGAAATATACATTTTGAGGACATTACTTTGACATTTTGTATATGTAACCGTGAAAATTCCCCTCTTGATAATTTGTATATTTGGCATAATATATAATATAAAATACTCGTTCCGTCAAGACATTCTAAGTTGATAAATTTTGGGATGATTATGTGTTTATTCTGTTGATGAGGACAGTGGCTATAATACAAGAATAATGGTAAGTAGAGACACAGAGGTTCAGTCAAAGAAGACAATCATGATGGTTTATTTATTGATTGATTGATTGATTGATTGATTGATTGTTTTATTTATTTATTTATTTATTTATGAGTCAAATGGCAAGATACTCGGCTTGTGACCTGTAGGTCCTGGTTTCGAGTCTCTGTGCGTAACCCGCAATTGAATTCTTGAAAATGGCTCTTTAGTCACATTTATGAAGCATAAAAAAGTAGTCCGTCAGAGTCATAAAGCAACAAAGAGGCGGAGTTTATCCCGATTTCCATTGCGTTAAGCGGGCAGTAACATTTACTTGCAACCTTTTAGACAGGACGCTAGTCTATTGCAAAGTACTTTCCGCCATATCTAACAGACTCTATTATTACCCAATCACTTCTGAGTGGACTAAGGGGTCAGATAAAGAAATCACTCGGAATCGATCCATGTCCTTTGCGTTCGAAACGAGTCCTCTATCAACTGAATTATCAGGGACCCCATTTTCTAACCATACCTAAGTGTAAAGTGAGTACCTGGTCTGAAACAGTCGTGTTTTTAAAAAGAATATTATAAAATCAGCTTACAAGTGTCATGTCTCGACCTAGATGTTTAGTGTTGCAGTTGTTGACATTTTGTGAAGCGATTTGATCAAATCTAGTGGACCACGTTTCTTGCCACTCCAAATCTTCGATATTCAATAGAAGAAAGTTTTGTTTTGTTTGTTTGTTTGTTTGTTTTTTTGTG
>NC_088366.1:14400897-14415897 GCF_034508935.2 Berghia stephanieae | reverse complement strand
GGGGAGGGGAGGGGGGGGGGGGGTTGATAAAAAGAACAGGAGCGTATCCTGGTTTATGCATTACGGGGTGCATGGTCATTCGCAATCTATCAAAAATACACACAAATTGATTTCAGTACGAAGTATCAAGTTTAAGTAGTAACTTTTGAAATTATCTAATTTAGATTAGATTATTTCGGACCTGGTAATACAGCTTATAACTTGAAAAAAACAGGCTGGTATTTGCCCACCCTGCCCATTATTACCAGCCGTCCCTGTTACTCCGTCAGTTAAAATAATATCTCTCAACTTGTCAATGACTGAAATCTGAAAGTTGTCAGATTGAGGATTTTTTTGACATGTTGAAGGTCGTTTTAATCTATGGAACTTTAACTCTCTCCTTATCAGCTATTTTCATAATTTTACCTGAAATGTCCTACTCACCCAACACTAAAATAGAGTTTTCAAACAGAATAGTAAAAAGTATATTCTATATTTTGTTGTTTTTTTAATGAGCTCTGCAACACAGTGTCGAGTTTTTATAGTTATAACTATAACAAAATGAAATCAGAATAAGAAAATTGTTGGCTGCATCGTAACAAATGTGACGATTTTCCAATGGGTGGTAAGGAGAGGGTTAAAGCAAAAAACTTTCTGGCCAAAATTTTTTTAAAAAGTTTTGTCAGAGTGTTACAGATCGAGTATCACATAGAAATTTATCACCTTGACGGTTCCTGTCATACGGATGACATCTCGTCTACAATTACAGTGGAGATGAACTGTAGGCTAAAGTCCGTTTTAAGTATTGATGTCCGTGGCTTAAGTCAGACTATATCGGTAGAACAAAACCAAAAACGGATAAGATAAGATAAAATAAAATGAGATGAATTTAATTTATCCACTTCTGGAAATGTACAATGGGTATTGTCATAGATTAATTAACATCTAAAAATGAATAAGAAAATAAAAGAAAAATGGATATATAATGATATAGAAGTCAACTAACAAAAATCTTTAATAACTAAACACAAAAAATCTCTCTCTCTCTCTCTCTCTCTCTCTCTCTCTCTCTCTCTCTCTCTCTCTCTCTCTCTCTCTCTCTCTCTCTCTCTCTCTCTCTCTCTCTCGCTCACCGGGAAGTCAAAAATATGACGCATTGTTTTTCTGAAGTTTTGTATTCCAATTATTTCCAAAATTTAATTTTGACATATTTCAAATCTTTAGCGGTTGGAGATCAAAATTTCTTATCATTATTATTATGTTTTGTTATTGTTGTTGTTGTTGTTGTCGTCGTTGTTGTTGTTGCTGTTGTTAATGCTATTGTTGTTCTTGTTGCTGTTGTTGTTGTTGTTGTTGTTGTTGTTGTTGTTGTTGTTGTTGTTGTTAAGTACGGGCTAAAGTGTATTATTTTCTACATGGAAGTGTTAACTTAATCTCTTTTAGAGTAACTTGTCCCAAAAACTTACCTCAGCTAACGTTTCCCTTATTTTTTATTTGGACACCAGGCTGTGGTTTCCTGGCATTATCTAGCTACGTCGTGTTACTAATTACCTAGCATGTCGGGTTTACGTTAAGAGATTATCAGAGCGGTTTATCCTTAAAAATGTCGTTTGACAATTATATGTAACTATAATCACTGCGTGTTAAACTTGGAAGAAAGTAATTTGTGACGAACCAGGGTCATATCTAAAAGGTAGAGGGCAATAACTGTTTTTAAAAGGGTCAGTTTTACGCTACAAATATTAAATCTGAAGGATTACACTGGGGTAGAAAAGTCGTGACGTCGCACCTGCTACCTTTCCGGTTCCAAAATCCCTGGAGGTGTTTATGTAACCAGCCTTTCGGAGGACTAATAATGAAAAGGTTACATATTGAATCATAAGATGCCATAACTATTTTAGTAGCGGGGTGTATAGACGGATCATTAGGATCGTGGGACGTTAAAGAACAATATTGGATAATCTTTATTGACGAGCAGCATAATTAGACTAGAAAATAAGATTGCCATCACTCTGAAACCAAAAAAATTCATTACACAAGGTATTATTTATCCAGTCTTCCGAAAGAGTGGTTTTACACTTCCAATGAAATTGGAACCAGGTTTTTTACATCGCACTTTTGTTCCCTATTACCACCCTATTTTATTTAACAGGAGACGCAATGTGTTCAGACGTCAACTTGGCTACTAGACGAGTGGTCGCCCAATGGAAAAGACAGTGGAACACATTTAACCAAACAGAAGGTTGCCAATGGAGGGAAGAAGAAATCGTCAGGGAAAAAGAAAATGAAATGGAAATGTGTGTGATTTATCGAGGCATCTATTTATTTCTATATCTATCTATATATATCTATCTATAAATATATCTATCTATCTGTCTGTCTGTCTATCTATCTATCTATCTATCTATCTATCTATCTATCTATCTATCTATCTATCTATCCATCTATCCATATATCTGTCTGTCTATCTGTTTGTCTGTCTCTCTATCTATCTATCTATCTATCTATCTATCTATCGATCGATCGATCTGCCTGTCTATTAATCTATCTCTCTATTTCTATCGATCTATCTATCCATCCATAGCTCTCTCTCTCTCTCTCTCTCTCTCTCTCTCTCTCTCTCTCTCTCTCTCTCTCTCTCTCCCTCCCTCTCTCTCTCTCTCTCTCTCGCTCTCTCTCTCTTTTATATATATATATATATATATATATATATATATATATATATATATATATTTCAATCTATTGATCTATAGATCTACCTATCCATGCATATTATATTTGGGTATCTATCTACCAATCTATCTATCTATCGCTCAATCAATCTGTCTAGTTGTCTAAATATTAATCAGTCTATATAACTTTATTTCTTTCCTACTTTCTTATTGTTATCTTCGACTCTCGTCCATTTTCATTAGATGATGGAGAGTGGGGAGGGGGGGGAGGTGAGTAGTAGTAGTAGTAGTAGAGTAGTAGTAGTAGTAGTAGTAGTTGTTGTTGTTGTTGTTGTTGTTGTTGTTGTTATTGTTGTCGTTGTAGTTTTAGTAGTAGTAGTAGTAGTAGTAGTAGTAGTAGTAGTAGTAGTAGTAGTAGTAGTAGTAATAGTAGTAGTAGTAGTAGTAGTAGTAGTAGTAGTAATAGTAGTAGTAGTAGTAGTAGTAGTAGTAGTAGTAGTAGTTGTAGCAGTTGTAGTAGCAGTAGTATGTAGTAGTTGTAGTAGTAGCAGTAGGAAGAGGAGGAGGAGGAGGAAAGGAAGAAGAAGAAGAAATTGACCAACCTTTATTGCCCCCCCCCCCCCCCCCCCCCCCTTAAAATGGTCTAGCGGTAAAAACCATTAATGTGGAGGAAATAATGAATGCATACATCAATGCAGTTGCAGTGTTAAGACTTCCGGACAAGTTGGGAGGCGGATGGCTATCTTAATCTATACATTTATGAAGCAAAAGTTTGGGGCCAAAATGAGAAAAAGATGGTATGTCGTTATATCGCTGAGAAGGTTTTAAAACTTTGTTTCATATCATCATCAGGGTCTGACTCAATGCAGGGTGTGTTCCGTGTTCTCAACGTCATCACCAGGATTGTTCTCTTATTTCTCGTCCTCTACTTCTTCATCTGTGCTCTCGGTTTGTTGGAAGATGCCTTTAAACTGCTCGGAGGTAAGACCCCATAAAAAGTCTTTTAGGACTCTTTGTTCTGATAAGTAAAGATATGGTAAATGGCAATGTGTGACTTACCATGTCAATCTGGTATTATGTCGAAATGAATTAATTTATTAAAATTTTTTTAAAAACAATGAATAACTAAAGTTCTAGAAGATAAACTTAAGACATCGTCTTTTACCCGGTATACACCATTTTGAAACTATTGATCACATGTGAGATAAACCACATTCTTTCGAAAGGGATACAGGCAATTGCCCCTGTTCATTTGATTAGCTGTATATTAACCGGTTTGAACTCAAGTTCCAAATAACCAGAGAGAATAATTTTAACCATAATATATTACTAGATTCTCAACAACAACAAAATTTGATTTACAATGTTTTTCTAAATCCAGTGTTATTTTCAAATATATTGTTTTTGATACACTGCTTGGAATAGAATTGAGACGAAATTGAGAATTCATTTTTAGTTTTATACTATATCATACAATGCCCGTTGCACACTGAAAAGTTAAAATGGAAAATTCTATACCTACGAATATTGCTAGAAGTTGCTCTACGTACGGGCGAAAAGGTCAAGCATTGTTTGTAAGCAGGGTCAAATTATAGAGCAAGCGGTTGTTTGTACGCACAGACGAATAATGCCAGTGGCTGTTTGTGAGTACCGAGGAATAAAACGCCAATGGTGGTTTGTAAGTACGGACGAATAATGCAAGCATGTAGGTACGGAGGAATAAGAGTAATAATACCATGGAATTATATATTATAAACGGTTTCATTTTCGTCTCTTCTGCCACCCAGGACGTGCAGCTGGAGAGACATTTCGAAAGAGCGACCTGCTATCTAATCCGCTTTCAGGCTTGATGATTGGCATCCTAGTCACTGTTTTGGTCCAAAGCTCCTCCACAGCTTCTTCCATAATCGTCGCCATGGTGGCCTCTCAAGGTAAGTAGGCATACACATGAACTTGATAATAGGGTTCAACAGTCGTATTTCACTTCCCTCGTAATGACGCATAGAGTAACTTAGTAACTGGTTCTAAACTATCGGAACAGTGGCGGACGGCCTTATGAAATACTTCTCCTACGAGCTTAAAAGTGTATCCAGAGGAGAAGAGCATTATAAATCTGATCGTGTTTTGACTTTTATACATTCTGATCATATGATATGTGAAAAAGTTCTAGCCTGCATGAAGAATAAAAAGTACCGATTTTCTTTGTTTAGAACCAAACTGCTCGTTGCGGGGCGGACGTGACATCAGACTATTGAATCCTATTGGTCTGCAAAAGAATTATGAATAGATGTGAAAAGTTTAGTAAATTTCCAAAAGAACCAGTTTTTCATTCTATACAGTAAAAGTCGCTTCTTATGATTTTCCTTTTATACAAGAACTCTTACAATATCCGCCTCTGGCTAAAGCTAGGTACCCATTTACTCAAACACACATTGTCAGGGAAGAGTTTTATGATTAATGCCACCTATTCAGTCATAAAACATTGGTAAACAGATAACTAATGTCCTCATTTGGATTCAAGCCCCTGAGCTTCCCATCCAATAGCGAGTAAGTAGATGACTTATTAGTCCTTTGAAACCAACAAATCTGTGGAGCCGGAGTTTCTATTCCATAAATGGATAATTGCTTGTTACCCATTACACTGGACGCAAGGCTATTGCAAAGTACTTTCTGTCAGTTCTAACAGACCTGACTATCCAGCCACTGCCGGATGGACAGAGCAGAGGTCATAAAAAAATTAAATGAACCGGCGACAGACACGGGTTCCTTTGCTTGTCAGGGCGAATTCTCTGCCAACTGAGTTATGGAGACCGCCGAGTTAATAGTTTGTGACTCACTGCGTCAATTTGATATTATGTCGGAACGGACCAAGTGAAGAATATTGAGTTTAAAGTGAAAATAATCAGAAATAGCAAACTAAGCATTTTTACAAGATACAGAGTCATCAATATCTTCAATAGAGGCCTTCAAGTTTTACTCAAATTTTTATAAAATATGCCAAAAAAATTGATTTAAAACAATCGGAAGGTAAGAGTGGATGAGTGATGGAGAGGGAAGAATAGGGGAGAGAGATAAAGGTTAAGACGGAGAGAGAGAGAGAGAGAGAGAGAGAGAGAGAGAGAGAGAGAGAGAGAGAGAGAGAGAGAGAGAGAGAGAGAGAGAGAGAGAGAGGTAGTAGGGAAGAGAAAGTAGGGGAGGCATTATGTTCACTCCTAAAAAAATATCGTGTTGAAAGGATTGATTACATTTTATATTTCCAGTGATCCCATTGGAGAACGCCATCCCAATCATCATGGGTACCAACGTCGGTACTTCCGTCACAAGCACGATTGTGTCCTTGGCGCAAGCCAAGGAAAGGACGGAGTTTAGACGAGCTTTTGCTGGAGCCACAGTGAGCTCTTATTTTGTGTGTTTGTTTGTTTTGTTTATAATTTGTTTCTGTTTTGTTTTTGTTTTTTGTTTTTGTTTTTGTTTTTTTCTTTTTTTTTTTTTGTTTGTTTGTTTGTTTTTTTGTTTTTTTTTTTTTTTTTTTTTTTTTTGGGGGGGGGGGGGGTTTAAAAGGTGTGTTTATTGTTATCTTTTAGTTTTTGTTGGGCTTTTGTTTTTTGTTCTATTTTTTTTCATATGGTTCTTTGTTTTGTTTTTATTAGGGTTTTTTATTTGGAGGGGGCGGGGAGGAGGAGTTGTTTCTTTCTTTCTTTTATTTTCTTTATTGTGTTGTTATAAGGTTATTTTTTATTGCGTTTTGTCTTTTGTGTCTTTCATTTTTTGGTGTTTGTTGTTGTTGTTGTTGTTGTTGTTGTTGTTGTTGTTGTTGTTTACGTTTTGATTATTTGTTACTTGATATATTTTATTTTTCAATGTTGTTGTGATTTGATGTTTCACTTTTGTTCCCCTCGCTTTCTTTTTTTAAAAGATTTTAATCTATATATTGCCAGGACAAGACGTATGCCACATGATCGTGAAGGATGTGCCCAAAAAAAAATTATCTCGTGAAGGATGCTTTGAAAAAAAGCTATCTGATCAATCATCCCTCTCCATGGATAAATCGCATTCCCGTCTATTCACTTCTTTACTCATTGAGCGTACCGTCAACTGGGGTCACTTTGTCTTAAGGGGTGACTTTGCCTCTATAGATTTGGGCAGACTAGATTACACCCAGATTTGCAACAGTTATTCATATTGATGAAAAATCAAGTCCTCTAATAAGGGAAATAATTGCAACAAGCCTGAGAATACTCCAAATGCTCAAAATCGGTTGAAGCAAAGTCACCCCGAGAGGCAAAGTCACCCTGGTTGACGGTATAATATTTTTCTTGTCTTGTTTCTTGTTATCTTAGACATTCATTCATATTCTTCATTCCATTCCAGGTACATGATATGTTCAATTGGAGTGCCGTATTCTTCCTGCTACCGCTAGAGGTCGCCTCAAAGTTCTTGTACCACCTCTCCAAGGCAATCGTCGACTCGATGAACCTAAAGACTGACAACTACAAGATGGAAATGCTTACCATAACTAAACCACTCACCAATCTCATAGTGCAGGTACTATATTATTAATATTGACGTTTCGGATTTCCCCTTTATTAAAAGTAGTCCTTCATAACCATAAGCCCCATGGAATCGAAGTTTATCCCGGTTTCTATTGTTTTAAACGGACCAAGACAATTACTTGCTACCCCAGCTACCCAATCGCTGCTTGGTGGACAGGGCGTGGGGGGGGGGGGGGGGGGCAAGAAAAAAATCTCGACATCATCCGGGGTCAACAGCATGGAGGAGGTTACATGTGTGGCCATTCGTCTCTAAACGGTATTATGTCGGCTTGAATTTTAAACTTAAAGCGGACAATACACAAAACACGTTGTGTATGTGTGTGTGTGTGTATGTGTGTGTATGAGTGAGTGTGTGTGTGTTTGAGTGTGTGTGTGTGTGTGTGTGTAATCTTTAACGTTTATATCCTGTTTTAGAGAATTTAATGAGAACTAATCATCTAAATGGTGGCCTAAAAACAATAACAAAGAGATGAGTGACATCAACTTCACTCGGTCTATTGATGCAATGCGCTTAGGTAAAATACTCATAACATCCGCCGGATATATCGTACCGGGACTCAAAACTATGTTTAACCTTGAACGTTTATAGATAGAACGAAGCTGACGTCACTCAGGTATTTGTTATTGTTTTTTTGTCATCCACGTTTATGAGTAAATCTCACTAACCTGTTTTAACCAGACAATGAAAGTTCATCTCTTTGTTAAAACACATCTTGATTAGTGCATCTTTGTAATTTGACCCCAATATGAATGTTAATTAAGTTTATGTTATTATATCATTATTTTATATAATTTCCGTATTTGACATCGCATTTGGATTTATTATAACATATTTTGTATTGATGACTCTATGTTTTGTTATTACATTGTTGTATAATGATAATATTATGTTGATGTAGTATGTATAATCAGGGGCGGTTGGTCACCTTGTATTTAAGGCGGCACAAATCCGAAATACAGTATTAAATTTTATTGGTCTAGTTAATTTAACAAAACTTTGTATGTGTGTGTGTGTGTGTGTGTGTGTGCGTGTGTGTGTATGTGTGGAGGGGGGTATTGCTTTCTTTATGTGTGCATATGTTTGCATATGTGCGTGTATTTGTGTGTGCGTGTATGTGTATGTGTTAGAATATTAACGAGACTTACTCACGTCAATGGCGTGTACTATTTGTACAAGAGGTCCATTCGTCGATCTTTCTGTAAGGCAAAATGGTCTATGACTCGATTAATGAAGTTGTTAATGGATCCTATCGTATCCTTATGGATTGTGATGCAGGTCAGAGCATTGAGACGATCCTGGCCCATTGTGGCACGTGAAGCTGTTTTAATCCTTTTCAGAGTACTAAACGATCTTTCTGCCTCCGCTGTTGTCATTGGTGTGGTAAGCGCTATCTCCAAAAATTTCGTGACTTCAACGAATGTTGTTCCTAATTCAGAGGTGCATATCAATCGGTACAACTCGATCATTGATTCGCATTGAGTAAAGGTATTATTTGAATAAAGAACTTCTAATTCTGTCGTCAGTTTAGGTTTATGAAGAATTGGGTAATATGTTACTGCTTCTGATATTAAATTTGTGGGAAAGGAATGAACGAAGGTCGAGGAAATTGTCTACATTGAGGAGGTTAAATGAAATGACTGCGTTATGCTGACTAAACCTATCGGTAATTTGATTTGCTATTATGTCGCATGCTTCAATGGCTGCCAACTTATTTTCACTTCTGTTATCTCTTCTTCTTTTAGCTTGATGTTGCTCTTCTGGTAAATATGAACTGATTTCCATCCTAATGGAAGAAACTGCATCCTGAAATGTGTTTATTGCCCTTTCACACATGTGCGAATCAAGTGAGCGTCTCTGGAGTATTCCAAATAATATATCAACATTCATAAAGATTTTGTTGAAAACATTGAGGAAAAAAACGAATGTTTCATTTGTTAAAATGTTTAAAAGGCCAGATGCTTTTTGAGTTGTATCATCGTCCCAATCTTCGTCTAATATTTTCTCAAAAAGGCTGATAAGTTCCTCCTTCTGTGCCGCTATACTAGCAATAAGACGGGATTGGAAATTCCAGCGAGTCTCTGAGGGCGTGGGTAGGGCGCGTTGGCAAAATTGACGGAAGGCGTCGACTCGTTTTGAAGAATGAGAGAAAAAAGTGGAAAATGCTATAATGTTTGCAAAGAAAATTTTACAGCCTCTAATACGTGAACACGCTTGGTTTAATTACTAAATTTAACTGGTGGGCGTAACAATGAGTAAAAACAGCGTTCGGAAAAGTTTCTTTGAGCTTTGCCTGAACCCCAGAAAGTCGGCCAGACATCACAGCTGCTCCATCATATGTCTGAGCAATTAATTTCTCCTTCACATCTAGTTTCTCAAGAGCTTCCGTCAGAGTTGTTGCTAGTCCGTCAGCTGTCCTATCACTGACTTCAACAAATTCTAAAAACCTTTCAACCAGTTTCCCTCCCTTTAAAAATCTTAAAATAATAACGAACTGTGTACGTTTTCCTGCATCCGTGGCCTCATCTGCTTGAACCGAAACAAACTTTGTATTTGTAATATCACTTTTCAATTCTTCCAAATAAATATTGTACATACAGTTTAGGAGCTCGTTTTGCGTCTCCTTAGACGTATAGCGCGCTACAGTTGCTGTCTCCAAATGATTTGCAAGCAATGGATCATTTTTAGCATCTCGCGTTATAAGATCTAAAAAAACTCCACGATTGTATGATTCAGTGCTTTCATCATGACCTCTAAGGGCTATTTCATGTACACCACAAAACAAAAGAGCATCAATTATCTTGGATAAAACTTGTCTGTTAACTTTCACCTGTTCATTATAACGACTCACAGACGCAGAATGTCCTGTTTCCAACTGATTTATTATGTCTACAACGTTGAAAAGTTTATATTTAACAGCATTTGTGACATGGCTTTTTGATTCAGAATGTTTCTTCAGTGCCTGCGAGATGTGCGCAATATCACTGAATCCTCCTGTTGTCCACTTAGAGCATACATCACCAAAAATCAAGCAATAAAAACAATGAAGCGTTTTACGGCTTTCACTGGCAGTAAGCCATTCAACAGTTTTAAAATAATCATTATTAAATCGGCGCTGTCTCCTCGGTGTGTTAGAAACTAAGTTAAAATTCACTGGTTTGTGTGGACCTAAATCTTTCACCACTATTTTCTCTTGAGGGGATAAGTGTCGGAATCGATTTTCAATTAAAAAATCAACATGATTCATGATTGGTTACAAATTACAGAAATAACTTTTTAAAATTAAATGATTCAAGAAATTTTCCAAAGATAAAAACAGGGAGGTTTCATAAACAATGACAACAGCGATAAGACATTTTCTCTGAATACTAACGATATGACACACAACTTTAGAATAATTGAAATTTAAAATACACATTAAATTCCAAACGCAAAGCACTTGTTAACTTCACACACAATCAGCGACATCTTTATAATAATACTATTAGTAGTAGACAATGCACACAATACAAGTTGAGTAGTGATAGTTGGGAGTGTGTGGGGATGAAGGACTCCGTTGGGTCAGGGATTTTTATTTATAGAACCATGGGGCTCTTCTCGGTGCATACTTTGTTTACTGTTCTTTTTGATATTTAATATATATTTAAGCAAAACCAACAATGACAAAATATATATTAATTGCCATTCTCTTCATCCGTATATCTTAGTGAAGCAAAGCCTCTTCTTTCAGTGATAAAAGTGATATGGTTTTAGTTTATCCCAAGTAGGACCTCAGGGCGTGCATCGCTAGATTGGCCGTCTTGGCCTAATTATTTTAGCAGTGAAAGACAATAGTTAGTTGGGGAGGGAGGGTGGAGGGAGATTGGGGAGTGGTAACTAACTTTCTTCAAGGTACAACAGAGTATAGGATAAGGACAGGACGGCCAAACGAAGACTGGCTCATATAAACAAAAAAACTTCCCGCCACACCACACCCTCCGCTCATTGTCACCCCGCGCAGGCAACGGGGGAAAGATGAAACGTGCCGATTTGACGCCACCTTCGTGGAGCGACGCACGAGTCATCAATAAATATTAAATTCAAAACAAAAAGCAGTATGTGCTAAATTTTTAATTTTATCAAAATTTTAAAATTGAAGTTTTTTGTTGGGTTGACATGCTAATCTACGGAAAATATAGGGCGGCACAAAACAACTTCGCTCTATTGACCGACCGCCAGTGTGTATAATGTTTCATTTGTATAACAATGTCACTGTATTATTCTCTCGCGCATTGAGCATCACCCAGTGATGAAAATGCGCGTTATAAATGGCATGTATTATTATTATTATTATTATTATTATTATTATTATTATTATTATTATTATTATTATTATTATTATTATTATTATTATTATGGCTACACTGAGTTTTGTGTGTTAGTACGTTACATTTCCGGATGGCAATGTTGTGAGCTTCTTTGCCAAGCGCATACTATCTATAGTCTGATTGAATGAATTTAGTGAGTACTAATCATTAAAATGGCTGTCTAAAGACGAAAAACAAACGCTCGATTCGTTCGTTTTCGTCCCAAATAAACCGTGGAGTAATCACAGATATCGCACTGGCACCAAACGTGACCAAGGACTCGTCCGTGATGATGAGGTGGTGTCAAGTGGTCATGGCCTCAGAGAGTGTCAATGTCATGAGGTAAAATCATCGTCATTATCATCATCATCATCATCATCATCATCATCATCATCATCGTTGTCGTCGTCGGCGTTGTTGTCGTTGTCGTCGTTATTGATCGTGTCATCGTCAATATTATCAAATTCCCACCACCATTATCACAGCCCCGTTTTCATATACATTTTTTTTTTTCATGTTGATAATAAATAGCATCCAAACCTTAAATGTCCAAACTTTAATATTTTACTGTATGGTTTGAAATCATAAAAAGGTAAAATAATAAATATTGGAATCCAAATTGTATTCTTATCTCATCGTGTGCTCTCGAAGTCGCGATACAATAAGCTTCAACCGTCGTCACTTCCCTCGTAATGACGCATGGTAAATTATTAACTGGTTCTAAACTATCGGAACAATGGAGGACGCCCTTAAATGAAATACTTCTCCGACGAGCATAAAAGTGTATCCAGAGGAGAAAAACATTATAAATCTGATCAGTTTTGACTTTTATACAGTCTGATCACATGACATGTGAAAAAGTTCTAGTCAGCATGACGAATAAAAAGTACCGATTTTCTTTGTTTAGAACCAAGCTGCTCATTGCTGGGAGGACGTGACATCTGACTATTGAATCCAAGTGGGAATTCGTTCGGAGTTCCAAAACGCGAAAATAACATAAAATAAAATAAAAAATCCTGATATTTTAACAAGATGCGGGTCATTTTAATTGATCGATACTTGAACGAATTATTTGGCCAAAATTTTAAATACGTGTTATAACAGGCCGTGGCAGCATTGTCCTCATTAAAACGTGTAAACTCAACCAATGTTTTCTATCAATTCTATTTTTAGCATCGACTACTCCAACATTATACCGTTTTGAGGCTGTAGGTCGCATTTAATTGTTTCCTTGATCACAACTTGAAACGACATACTTATTTTCCACTTTCTTTTGGTAATCGTCGCTTTTTATTGTGACATAATCGCTTGGCAATAGGATTCAATAGTCTGATGTCAAGTCGCCCAGCAACGGCGAGCAGCCTGGTTCTAAACAAAGAAAATCCGTACTTTTTATTGTTCATTCTGGCTAGGACTTTTTCGCATGTCATGTGATCAGATTGTACATAAGTCAAAACATGATCAGATTCATGTGTTTTTTCTCCTCTGGATACACTTTTATGCTGGTCAGTGTAGTATTTCATAAGGGTGGTGATGGAGAAAATGGCGCCCGCCATTTTTCCGATAGTTTAGAACCAGTTACTATGCGTCATTAAGAGGGAAGTGACGTCACGACTGTTGAACTTTAATGTCAGGCAATGAGATAAAGAAGGCTATGGCTAAACTCGTATGTATACAAATCTTTATTTCAGATACGACAAGCTGGAGTTTGACTGTAGTCAAGTGAGCAGGGAGTCCACTTTTTACCACAGCTGTACCGACAAAAGTAGTTCTTCCACGACGTCGGTAGAGTTCTATCTCGGTTGGAATGAGACTAAATTGGTCAACAAAACATTGTACAGGACCAGATGTGAGTATTTATATCAGAAATAGATTATGTGTGCCCTGTCGCCTCGCAACTGTATTATAGTAGGAGTACATCTGGTGCAGATTGTCAGTTGTTTCGGGTAGCTTGTCTTCATCGGTGGAATTCTATATTGGTTGGAATGAGACCAAATTGGTCAACAAATCATTGTACAGGACCAGATGTGAGTATTTATATCAGAAATAGATTATGTGTGCCCTGTCGCCTCGCAACTGTATTATAGTAGGAGTACATCTGGTGCAGATTGTCAGTTGTTTCGGGTAGCTTGTCTTCATCGGTGGAATTCTATATTGGTTGGAATGAGACCAAATTGGTCAACAAATCATTGTACAGGACCAGGTGTGAGTATTTATATCAGAAATAGATTATGTGTGGCCAGTTGCCTCGAAACGGTATTATAGTAGGAGTACATCTGGTGCAGATTGTCAGTTGTTTCGGGTAGCTTGTCTTCATCTGTGGAATTCTATATTGGTTGGAATGAGACTCAATTGGTCAACAAAACATTGTACAGGACCAGATGTGAGTATTTTTCTAAGAAATAGGTCATGTGTGGCCAGTCGCCTCGAAATGGTATTATAGTAGGGGTACATCTGGTGCAGATTGTCAGTTGTACCACGTAGCTCGTCTACAACATGGGTGGAATTCTATCTTTGTTGGAATAAGACTAAATTGGTCAACACAACATTGAAATGGGAGTATGTGAGAACCACCGCCTCAGACCGACATCCTAGTCATAGTCAAAAAGATTGGGTTGGGTTTGTATATTTTAGATATAGAAATAGATGCAGTTGCTTGAAGTAACAAAACTTAACATCTGACCTCTCTGGTCATTTTAACTTAAAATCACTTTTTTTTACCATCTGGATCACCCCGGCATATAACCTATTTGAGACGACTGGTCACATTTTTCAAAGAAATCGACTACACGTATCGACCAAGAAATGTGGTCCCTATAACTCAATGGGGACAAAAAGTGCGATGCCACACCTTCCTAGCAACAGACCTTCCGGTTCCACACTCAACAGAAACAACCAATCTGTGATCTTTGATATACAATTGCTTTTAAATGATCAAATCGAGAGATTTTGTCTTTGTTAAAATAGTTCAATTTTTTTGTACTCGATTGTCGGCATCGCTCGGGGAGGGAGGCCTGTCGATTTTACCGATTTCGAAGTGAGAACCGCTTTTGGTTGCTGTGAGCGTAGTTAAAAGGAGATGACGTCACGAAGTTGGAATCCTCTTTGCAGCAGCTTCATACTATAATGTTATGATCTTCCATAGCCATCTTCAGAACTTGCCTATCAACCGGAAGCAATCAGCTCCCACAGGTCCTGAGAAAAACTCAGAATCTTAACATAGGCAATAGGGAACAAAAGTGTGATGTAAAAAAAACCGGGTTCCAAACTCATTGGAAGTGTAAAACCACTCTTCCCGAGGACTGGACACATATCTTGCGTAATTGACCGTCTGGTGTCAGAGTGATGGTATCTAATTTTCTATTCTTAATATATGCTGGTCGTCTTAAAGTTCATCCATCCTCGCTTTTTTACGTCCCTTAATCATATGAATCTGCGTATAAATCCTGATA
>NC_088366.1:14248397-14395897 GCF_034508935.2 Berghia stephanieae | reverse complement strand
TATATATTCTGATTTCTTAAGCATGATATTGCATGGCTTAATTTTCCTTAAATACTATCCATTAGATATCTTCCGTGACAAGCAAAACTGTCAGTTCAATAAACGGTGCCGATTCAATGCAAGTACTCCAACCTCATTGTCATACTCGCTAACCGGAAGGTTGACAAACGACCCACGCGCTAAAAATGTTGGTGTTCTGTTTTCGATGGGATTTGACGAAACAAATTTGATGATTCGATAAAATCACCATGTCTAATCAATCTCATAATACACGCAAACCATTTCATGTCAATTGTCAATATCATGCAAAATTTATTGACGATTGATCCAGTGGTTTCAGATCATTAGTATTACAGAAAGTCCAATTTGCCAAATATATAATGAGATAATGGCGACAGAAAGCCACAAACAAAATCAACTCAACGAGTCAAAGTCTTGCATGGACATGATAGGCATTGTGCCAGTAAAGAGAATGATTTTAAGATGTGTATGCGTATCTACTGGTCTTGAAACCCGAAAAGACACCGTCCATGACAATGTTGACACAAAGGCCACATGAGAGATTCATTAGACATTAAGTCAACCTCTTGTCTGGATCGGCATCTCGTCAGTCACAGGGATGCCAAATGGTTTTGGAAAAAAAAAAATAACCGGAAGGTTCACATCTCAGCTAAAACAAACCCTTGTGCGGCTATGTCGTCTAGTGGTATGACTCCCGCCTTCGGATCAGAAGGACCAGGGTTCAAGACGCATAGTTGAGTCCTTGGAAAAGGCTCCTTTTCACATTCTCTCATCGTACTCTGGTGTAAAATGAGAACTGGCCGTTAACAGCGTTGTCTGTCGGAAAAATTCGTAATATCGCCTAACAGGAGTCATCTCTTTTTTGCTTTGTGTTAACGTTGAGACGTTTATAGTAATGGTCATAATCACAAGTTCTGTTATAAATAACGCTTTAGGAAAAATCGTATTCTCTAGTGGATACATCACTTGATCGTACATGAACATCATTGGTATTGTTCATTGTATCAATGAGCAACTCTCTCGTTGCTGTTAGCCAAGTTTAACGTTTAGGATATGCCTATAATACGATTTGTGTTTATGGCACAAAATCTTTCCTTTCCTTTGCAAGTGTATGGGGCCTTGGTTGCATTAATTTCAATATTATTTCTGCTTTGAAAAGAAGGGCCTTCAGTGACCTTCGTCTTGGAGAGACATGAAAAGCTGCGGAGGTGTGAACTGGGGTGTAAAAAAAAACCCTGAAAAGTCGAGGGGGGGGGGGGCGGAAACAGACCTTTGGCATCCGGGCAGTCGAGAAAAAGACTTTGAAATGTGTGAGCTTGCTTGTCCTCAAATCACAATGGACACATTCCATTACAACGACGACAGAGAGCCGCATGGGTGAGCGCATAAATATGGGGCTTAAAGGCAATCATTCAAAACTTTCCTCCTTTTTTTACTTTATGTCACCATTAGCACTGAATAAGGTTGGGAAGGGGACAAATGATCTCAAGTGGCATCAAAATTCATCCCGTGATTTGGTGGTTGGACTTAAATGGTATGTAATGGAGAGAGAGAGAGAGAGAGAGAGAGAGAGAGAGAGAGAGAGAGAGAGAGAGAGAGAGAGAGAGAGAGAGAAGAGAGAGAGAGAGAGAGGGAGAGAGGAGGAGAGAGAGAGAGAGAGAGAGAGAGAGAGAGAGAGAGAGAGAGAAGAGAGAGAGAGGAGAGGAGAGAGGAGAGAGGAGAGAGAGGAGAGAGAGAGAGAGAGAGAGAGAGAGAGAGAGAGAGAGAGAGGAGAGAGAGAGAGAGAGAGAGAGAGAGAGAGAGAGAGAGGAGAGAGAGAGAGGAGAGAGAGAGAGAGAGAGAGGAGAGAGAGAGAGAGAGAGAGAGGAGAGAGAGAGAGAGAGAGAGAGAGAGAGAGAGAGAGAGAGAGAGAGAGAGAGAGAGAGAGAGAGGAGAGAGAGAGAGAGAGAGAGGAGAGAGAGAGAGAGAGAGGAGAGAGAGAGAGAGAGAGAGAGAGAGAGAGAGAGAGAGAGAGAGAGAGAGAGAGAGAGAGAGAGAGGAGAGAGAGAGAGAGAGAGAGAGAGAGAGAGAGAGAGAGAGAGAGAGAGAGAGAGAGAGAGAGAGAGAGAGAGAGAGAGAGAGAGAGAGAGAGGAGAGAGAGAGAGAGAGAGAGAGAGAGAGAGAGAGAGAGAGAGAGAGAGAGAGAGAGGGGGGGGAGAGAGACAGAGAGTTAATGGGTGTGGGTGTGGAACGAGGGAGGAAGAAGGAAGGAAGGAAGAAAAAAAAGAAGATGGAGATAAGAAATTATTTTTGACAATTGATGTGAAAAAAATGTACTTTATTTTTCATTCAAACCAATAACAGCATTCCATATTCCATTTATATAAACAATGCTATATATGATATTATGTAATTAACTAATCTTATTATGTCCCTTTAACAAATAAACAACATTTATAACAAAATGTATGAGGAACATTGGTATTAATTTTTAAAAATAAGGTCTCTGAGAGAATAAACTACATGTTTTACATGAGGTAAATACTCATTCGTGTCGTTCTTGTTATTACTGAGACGTACGCAACATAAAGGATTTACAACAAATAAAATAACAGGAAAAAAACCCAGTAACAATGTAATCTAAGAAAAAAAAAAAGGGGGGGGGGGGGGGACGAAAAAGAAATTTTAAAAAGGCGCGAGTAACACTTTTGTCTTCTTCTTTTACGTTTTCTGTGGAAGTTTTTTTTTTTTTTGTTTTTTCTTTTCTGTTTGTTTTTTTTGGGGTTTTTTTTTTTTTTTTAAAATAGGGATTTTAAGACACTCATGACGCATTAAAGTTATTTCAGCGCCATTTTTTTTAAAAAGGGAGGGAGGAAATCTAGATTACAATTAAAATCACCCAAGCAAAAGTAAGACAAATGAGACTTGCTCAAATAGGGAGAAGAAGTAGAAGTAGAATCCCAGAGCACACGATCAATGTATTTAGTTTGTCATTTGTATTTACTCAATGTTTCAAAGTTAAGCTTAAAATTACATTGCATCGGGTTCAAGCTGACATAATCCAGGTGTAAAACCATTGGGTAGAGATCTATATTACAACTGGATAAACTGTGAGACAGATGATATCATTGTTTTGTTAAGTTTGTTTTTAAAGGTTTCACGGCGCTGGCAACACATTTAGGTCATATCAGCGACAGTAAAAAGGATGAAAATTGGATATGTTTGTTTTGTTTTTAAGGGTTTTACGGCGCTTGTTTGTTTTTTTGTTTTTAAGGGTTTTACGGCGCTTGCCACACATTTAGGTTATATCAGCGCCAGTAAAAAGGAAGAAAATGGGATAGTAGTAAAAAGTTCTAGAATTACAATTAAAGCACTCAAGAAAAAGTAAGACAAAGGGGAACTGAGAACAAATAGGGATCAGATGTAGATTCCAAGAGCATACCATCAATGTACTTAGTTTGAGATCACCAATAAGTCTCATCTGGACACAAGCACGGCCCCCACTAAGAGGAATACACTCAAATGCTTACATTATAAATTGTAACAAATATAATAATACATAACAGAGAGATGATTTACAAGGAAAAAAAATATCATCTCCCAAAACAATAACTATGCATTTGACAGTTTCCCTCCCAGCTAGGACTCCGGCCAGTGCCAGGAACAAAACAAGTAATCTCATTCCAAGACAAAGACAAAAAAGCATTTTGGAAAACAGATATAAGGGTATAGAAGACACAGTATGTACCTCCCTGCCCGCTATGGGAGGTCAGGATCCCCACCCAGTTACGGCGCTTGCAACACATTTAGGTTATATCAGCGCCAGTAAAAAGGAAGAAAATGGGATAGTATAAAGTTCTAGAATTACAATTAAAGCACCCAAGAAAAAGTAAGACAAAGGGGAACTGGGAACAAATAGGGATCAGATGTAGATTCCAAGAGCATACCACCAATGTACTCAGTTTGAAATCACCTACAAGTCTCATCCAGACACAAGCACAAAATCCAACAAAGAGGAACACACTCAAATGCTTACATTATACATTCAAAATAATAATAATAATACATAACAGAGAGATGATTTACATGGGAAAAAAATATCATCTCCCAAAACAATAACTATGCATTTGACTGTTTCCCTCCCAGCTAGGACTCCGGCCAGCGCCAGGACAAAACCAAGTAATCTCATTCCGAGACAAAGAAAGAAAGCATGTTGGAAAACAGATATAAGGGGATAGAAGACACAGTATGTACCTCCCTGCCCGCTATGGGAGGTCAGGATCCCCACCCAGGAAAATTGGATAGTAAAAGTATTTTAGGAGTATAATTAAAAGGACTTGAGGAAAACGTAAGACAAAGGGGAATTGTACAAATTAAATAGGGAACGGATGTAGATTCCAAGAGTGCACTATCAGTGTACTTAGTTTGAGATTACCTAAATGTTTCACCCAGACACCAGCACAAGATCCCACTGAAAGGAATAAACTGAAATGTTTAAAAAGCATTTGTTAAAAAAAAAAAAATAACAGTACATAACAGAGAGATGATTTACAAGGAAAAAAATATCCCGAAACTGTAACTATACATTGAAATGTTTTCTCCCAGCCAAGGACTCCGGCCAGGGTCATAACAAAACTCAGTGATCTCATTCCAAGACAAAGACAGAAAACAATTGGAGAATGTTTGTTTTTATTTGTTTTTAAAGGTTTTACGGCGCTTGCAACACATTTAGGTTATATCAGCGCCAGTAAAAAGGAAGAAAATGGGATAGTAAAAAGTTCTAGAATTACAATTAAAGCATCCAAGAGAAAGGAAGACAAAGGGGAACTGGGAACAAATAGGATCAGATGTAGATTCCAAGAGCACACTATCAAAGTACTTAGTTTGAGACCACCTATAAGTCTCATCCGGACACAAGCACAAAATCCAACAAAGAGGAATACACTCAAATGCTTACATTAAACATTAAAAATAAAAAATATAACAATACATAACAGAGAGATGATTTACAAGGAAAAAAATATCATCTCCCAAAACAATAACTATGCATTTGACTGTTTCCCTCCCAGCCAGGACTCAGACGAGGGCCAGGAAAAAACCAAGTAATCCCATTCCAAGACAAAGACAGAAAGCATGTTGGATAACAGATATAAGGCGATAGAAGACACAGTATGTACCTCCCTGCCCGCTATGGGAGGTCAGGATCCCCACCCAGCAATTGGAGAATAAATACAGGGGTATAGAAGATACAGCAAGTACCTCCCTGCCCTCTATGGGAGGTCGGGAACTTAACATAGGATATCAATATCAATGTGTTGAAATTCATTTTTTTAAAATGTTATAACACAGTTGTTTGTTTTTGTTTTTAAGGGTTTACGCACTTGCAACACATTTAGGTCATATCAACGCCAGTAAAAAGGAAGAAAAATGGCATAGTAAAAAGTTATAGAACTACAATTAAAGCACCCAAGAAAAGATAAGATAAAGGGGAATTAGTTTAAAAAGGTAACAGATGTAGATTCCAAGAGCATACTATCCTTGTACTTAGTTTGAGATTACCTAAATGTCTCACCCACACAAGCACATGTCTCCACGAAGAGGAACAAACTAAAATGTTTACAAATCATATGTTTAAAAAAAAATAAAAAATAACTGTACATTACAGAGAGATGATTTAGAAGTTAAAAAAACATCATCTCCCAAAAGTCTCATATACATTCGACTGTTTCCCTCCTAGCCAAGGCCTCCGGCCAGGGTTAGGACTAAACTAAGTAATCTCATTCCAAGACAAAGACAGAAAGCAATTGGATTTGTTTTTGTTTTTAAGGGTTTTACGGCGCTTGCAACACATTTAGGTTATATCAGCGCCAGTAAAAAGGTAGAAAATGGGATAGTCGAAAGTTCTAGAATTACAATTAAAGAACCCAAGAGAGAGTAAGACAAAGGGGAATTGGGAACAAAAAGGGATCAGATGTAGATTCCAAGAGCATACCATCAATGTATGTACTTAGTTTGAGATCACCTATAAGTCTCACCTAGACACAAGTACAAGATCCAACAAAGAGGAATACACTCAAATGCTTACATTATAAATTCAAAACAACACATATAATAATACATAACAGAGAGATGATTTACAAGGAAAAAAATATCATCTCCCAAAACAAGAACTATGCATTTGACTGTTTCCCTCCCAACTAGGACTCCGGCCAGGGCCAGGACAAAACCAAGTAATCTCATTCCAAGACAAAGACAGAAAGCATGTTGGAAAACAGGTACAAGGGGATAGAAGACACAGCAAGTACCTCCCTGTCCACTATGGGAGGTCGGAAACCCCACCCAGTATAACAGTGATAAAGGGCATAAACAATAACATAGTCATTAACCAGTGAATTGCTGTACTCTGGTTAAAAAAAAATTATGTAAAATGTTGGCCAGAAAAATCGTCCTTCAAATATCGATCGATTTAGGTAAATGACCCTCATCTTGGCAAAAACGCTCAAACACGAGGTGTCTTCCCAAAGTATGCCAGTTAACTGGATACATATTGCACTCATTCCCACAAACAAATTACTTGTACGGTACATGTGACCCATTGCCTTTATCAAGTATTATTATGTCAGAGTGAACCAGAGAACAAAAAATAAATAATAAATATAAAATCGACTCAGAACTCAGAACTAGAGGGATAAAGGACACAGCAAGTGGCCTCCAGCCCAGCATGGGAGGTCAAAACAGCCCACCCAGACATTGGATAGAGATCTACACATTACAACCGGATAAACTGTGACAAATACACCAATGTTGAGATTCATTCTTTTTAAAAAATAGTATAACACAGTGATAAAGAGTATTAACAATGTTATGGCCATCTAAATATTGCACTCGTGTTCCCACAAAAAAATTACCTATACGGTACATGTGACCAATCGTCTTTATCTGGTATTAAGTCCGAGTCAACCAGAGAACAAATAATTAAATATAAAATCGATAGGGTTAGAAATATGAAATTAGAGATTTCTTTTCAGTTTGTTTTATTTTTAAGGGTTTTATGGTGCTTGCAACACATATATAGGTCATACTAGGGCCAGTAAAAAGGAAGAAAATGGGAAAGTAAAAAAAAAATAAAGTTAAAGCACCTTATGGGAAAAAAAAAGCAGCATTTTAATATTCAACTTTCAACATCTGATACATTGACGTAATACCATTTTGAGGCGATGGGTCACATTCGATTAGCCTTATCTACAAACATTCACTCACACATACAAACACACACATAAACACATACACCCAGAGATATGTATATTCATAATATAATAAATGCTTACAATCGGTAAACAGTGTTAATAATAAATTGTATACTTGATATGTTTATTATGCTGTACGAGTAGGAAGACCATCTTCAACAAAACTGTTTGGATGACTTAACCTGTTAACTGCTGTGGCACTCTGAAAAACATGTAGCTATTTAAAAATTTGGTCAGAAAACTTGTCCTTCAAATATTGATCGATTTAAATGACCCTCATCTTGACAAAAACTGTTAAACCTGGGACTTCGCATGTTTTTTTTCTTTCAGAGGTTGGCAGTTAACTGGTTAGAAACTGAAGCAAGAGTTCACAATTAATTATGTCATATTGCAAAAATTGTCCCGTGGTCGAGGCCCAATGAATGAAGTATTGAAAACATTCGTAACATGAATGCAGGTGTTACATGACAAGAAAAAATGGGGGGGGGGGGGGGGGGGGGGGGGGGGGAATATTCTGGCCTGCATTTAGTGAAATGTAGAAGGGAATGCGTGATGAAAGAATGGATGTAAATTGCACTATATACAAGATATATTTAAACTATATAAAATAAATATGTATCGTTTTGAGTTTCAACAAAAGTAAAGTGTTCCAACTGTATAAAAATATAATAAAATGTAAAACACTGTAAAAAAAATAATAATCACCGAATGTAAAAAAAAACAAAAAAAACAACAACAAAATGAAAAATTAAAATGTAAAAAAAAAAAAGAAAATAAACAAATTAAACATAAACATAATTCTTGTAAAATAATATCAAGATGAATAAACAAATCCAACAAATATCCAAAAATACTTATTTCAGCACCTCTATATTATAATGACAAGATTTTGATCTGGATTACAGATTAATCAAATATACACAATCATTGACAAATGATGATACCAGGACACGCACAATAATTTTAAATCGCATTAATTTGTATTTCGGTAAGGATTTAAGCTTTAATATAGAAAAATTGGAACCACCAGGTGCCTAACTGTTACAAAAACCTCGGTCAATGAAAATATTCTATAATCTAAAATATTATTTCATCAGTGCAAATTATGTCAAAGAAGTATCTTTAACTATTTCAATGTCCTGTAAAATATCCCTTAAGCTTTCTTTGTATTTAAGGGTCAATGATCATACATCCATTAGTATAAGATTATTTAAGAGAATCGTAATGAGTTGTGTTGTTTGTTTTTAATGGTTTTGCTGCGCTTGCAACACATTTAGATCAAATCAGCGCCAGTAAAAAGGAAGAAAATGGGGTAGTAAAAAGTTTTAGAATTACAATTGAAGCGCCCAAGAAAGAGTAAGACAAATGGGAATTGGTACAAATAGGAAACAGATGTAGATTCCAAGAGCACTACCATCAGTGTACTTAGTTTGAGATCACCTAAATGTCTCATCCTGACACAAGCACATGTCCCCACTAAGAGGAACACACTCAAATGTTTACAAATCATATATATGTAAAACAAATACAGTGCATAACAGAGAGATAATTTACAAGACAAAAAATCATTTCCCAAAACTCTTAACTATACATTTGACCGTTTCCCTCCCAGCTAGGGTATCTGGTAGGGCCAGGACAAAACCAAGTAAATCTCATTCCAAGACAAAGACAGAAAGCATGTTGGAAAAAAGATACAGGGGGGGGGGGGGGGGGGGGGGGTGATAGAAGACACAGTAAGTGCCTCCCTGCCCACTATGGGAGGTCAGGAACCCCACCCAGCGTAATGATTTAAGATAGGTGTGAATTGCTGGGCATATGTGACCACAACAAACTGGTGTTGTGTCAGGATGATGGATATGATGAAAACTTTAAGTTATTGTCAAGAATACATAACTTGGAGTAAGCTTTATATACTGCATTCATTTATCTAGTAGAATAAAATTAGTGTCTTATATTGTCTGAAACTAAAATTTCGTACCTTTGAAATCTCTTTTAAAAAATAAAAACAAAACTTGAGCATTTCTATATAGCGCAATATTCATTAAACATGCTCAGAACGCTTTACAAAGGGATTCCTAGCCAACATGAACACTTAACATGAAGGATGAGACATGATGCCTGTTACAATTTTTCTGACAGAGACAAGGCGGTTAACGGCCAGGTACTCATTTTACACCAGAGTACGGTGAGAGAATGGGAGTAAAGAGCATTTTCCAAGTACTCAACTATGTGCCGCTCAGAGCGGGACTCGAACCCAGGACCTACCGATCCAAAAGCAAGTGTCATTCCACATAGCCAAGACAGTTTCATCCTGACATATTACCCGAATGAGATGGTAGGTCACATATCATGAAAAGGAAATGAGATTTCACTGGAAGATAAACGATGTTGAACACATCATGATTATTCTATCCAAAAATGACAAAACATACTTTTCTAACTTTGGCAAAAAAGACTTTGACATCAAATATCAGTAAATTAAGATGAGTTTCAATTTGTCACTAATTCAAAAAGCTGAGATTTCTTAAAAAGAAAATTGTGACACTTTGAGAGTCACCTCAATCTATCAACAATTGATGCAGCTATTTTCATGCTATATTTAAAATGTTGCAAGGAATGAGGTACTGGCTTTGAGAATGTTTTAATGTATGTATAACATTTCTTTGGTAATAACAAGAATCTCAAAGCTTCTGATATTATAGAAAGCTATCAAAGTAAAATAAAAATGTAATGTATAACATACTTAAAACTGATCACCTTTAAAACAGATGCAAATTTAAACCTGGATAGTGACAACATGACATAGCGATTATCAAAATTTATCTTTGAAATCTATTAAGTCGAACAAGATAATATACCACATTAATATCAGCAATAAACAAACTGAATGCTGTAAAGTAAAATTTATCCCAAAGCATTATATACTTGATGGAAGTTATTCTTTTTTCAATGATTAAAGTGGTTTGATAAAAATACTTTCAAAGTATTATTGATGACTGTGATGATCAATTTCATACATAAACCACCCTAAACAAATTTTATCGAATCAGTAATTTCATATCAAGGTAGAGATGACCTTTTTCCTTGAACTTTTTACCACAACATTTACATTCTTTATCAGATGATAATGTATGCTTGGACAAAGTGTGTAAGTGCTTTTCTATCAGTCTAATCTAAAATGAACTGTGCAAGTATGTGCTTTATATTTTAAGAGAAACGTTAAGCATATTATATGCATCACATATTTTATATCGGTCACAGAATTATTTACATGGTGACATCCAATCAAAATTCGCAAAGCGAGACAATTTTTAAAAAAAACATATAATGAGGATGATCATGTGACAGATACATGATAAGCGATACATATGATCTGCAAAACCTCTCTAATCCTGGCATAAATAACAAAGTCTATAAAAAATAACATATTTAATATTAACATGGTGCTTATGAAGTATTTAAACACTATTCTAGCCCATCATTAAAGAAAAAAAAATTTTGACTTACAATATGTTATGTTTCAAGACAGTTGAATTTAGATCATGACTGAACATTTGAATCTACTTCAAGAAATACTGATGAAAATATAAACCACATCTTTCAAATTTGATATGCTCTTTCGTGTATCTAATTTTTGAAAATAAAAGAATACTTGATGAAAAACTGTATTTTATAAACAATCACTGGCATGAGATCCCTAGGTTTTTGGCCACTCAGAGAGAGAGAGAGAGAGAGAGAGGAGTTTGCAGCTAAAACATTTTTTAGCATTTAGTAAGACCAAGAGCTTACCCTTTCTTTGTGTTTAAGGTCAAAATTCTTTCCCATTCAAATTAAGTAATATATTTGCCTTTTAAAATGCGTCTAGTTGTGAGCCCTGTGGCACATTGCTTTCTTGGGAGATCCTTCAAATAACAGATTATTTCTATTCAGAAAAGAGAGATATGTCAGGTATTTTAACTGAAGGCTACACTTTCTATGAGGAAAACTTAGCATTTCAACATTCCCCGAGGGTCACTTTTTAAAATATGATTTTCACATCTCTTCCGAAAATATACGATCAGAAAATCATATACCTATATGTCCGCTGGCAAAAGACAAACAACCAAGCCAATAGCAAAGGGATGCCTCTCTATTCGGTTTGCTAGTTTGTTTATTTCTTACTTCCCATTGTCGATCAATCTCCAGGTAAATCTGCTTAGAATAAAGGAAATATTTAGTTGTTTTTTTTGTTTTTTTTAAATTTTTGTTGTTTCTTTTTTCCTTCTCCAAGGAATCAACTGTGCACTGAGCAAGGCTCGACCCAGGAAGAGTTCATATCACAAGATCACATAGCCGCCATAGGTTCTGCATGTCTATTCATACAGCCTTCAATAACTAGTCAAGTAGTTGCAAAGATGCTTTTATGTTGTAGAACAGAATCTCATTGGTGTGCGAATGCTGAAGGCAGCAAAAAAAGTTGACTTCTCATCAGTGACAAGAACAAACGTCCGAGATGTTTCAAATACTTTAGGGTTGAGCTGTACGCTGAGTACATATTCAATTAAAAAAAGCATGGATGACTGGCTTGATCTTCAGCGAATGGCTTAAAGAATTCAACAAAAAGATGAAACTGCAAGGCCGTAAAGTGTTACTGCTACTTGCCAAAGTCAGAGGATGAAGACAACGCCACACCTCAATGTTTAAGCAATGAACGAGATTCATTGATTCTATTGATGGAAAACGTGATCCACATGTGGCTTTAAGTGATGCCATTCAGTACTCTAAATGTGCGTGGGCCTCTGTGAGCCCCGGGGTTATCCGAAACCACTACAGACATACCAGAATTCTCCTTGTCAACTGGAATGGACACGAACAATCGCCATTACCGCGATTACTAATACTTCAACTAAACAGCCAGCCACCTTAGCAGCCATACAAGCAATCTATTTGAGCGGATTGCGGTGTCCTTTAACATCGACTTCTGTGTTCTCATGAATGAGATAGAATTCTGCAATGGTGAAGGTAATTTGAAGTGCTGTGTTGTCATGAAAGATGATGAGATCATCATCTAAGTCATGGCACAGATAAAAATAACATGATGAGACTGAGACAGAATAGTTAGAGATTGGAACACCTGTGTTGTCAACTCCGTTTGCAAGTGATGCAAGACAAGTCATGCAAGTTTTGCTACAATATTTCAAGGGAAAATTTATATACGACAGGAGAGGACATTGATCTAATCAACAAATTTCATCTGGACAGAAAAATATAGAAAATGTTTTCCCTATTGTAAATGTCATGTTCTATTTTTAGGTTTTGATTCTTACTCATACATTTCCTCACTAGAACACTTGAGTGTCTTAAGTTTGTTTTTAAGGGTTTTACGGCGCTTGCAACACATTTAGGTTATATCAGCGCCAGTAAAAAGGAAGAAAATGGGATAGTAAAAAGTTCTAGAATTACAATAAAAGTACCCAAGAAAAAGTAAGACATAGGGGAATTGGGAACAAATGGGGATCAGATGTAGATTCCAAGAGCATACCACCTATGTACTTAGTTTGAGATCACCTATAAGTCTCATCCCGACACAAGCACAAAATCCAACAAAGAGGAATACACTCAAATGCTTAAACTATACATTAAAAATAACAAATTTAATAATACATAACAGAGAGATGATTCACAAGGAAAAAAATATCATCTCCCAAAACAATAACTATGCATTTGACTGTTTCCCTCCCAGCCAGGCCCAGGACAAAACCAAATAATCTCATTCCAAGACAAAGACAGAAAGCATGTTGGATAACAGATATAAGGGGATAGAAGACACAGTATGTACCTCCCTGCCCGCTATGGGAGCGAGTGTCTAAGTTATCAGTTTTACCTTCAAATAGACAGTTACAAACATATAATTTTTATTCAATGAATGATCACATTAATTGGAATGAAATGTAAATGTATAATTAAAAAAAGAAATTATAACAAATTTGTTACAATGCTCTCCAAATATAGACAAATTTATAAAATCAAAATGTAGAGCATTTATACTCCATTTCTTTTATCAGCTAAACCTTTCAAATAAGGTACCAACCATGAAGAATCCACCAAAATACCCCTGGGACATACTTTAGCCATTATGATATTGTAGCTATTCCCAAAGAATTGCATCACAAAATGGTGCGATGATCAACACAATAAAGTGAACAGTGAGGTTACTTCAGTAGTTAAAATAATTAGATCAACGAATTGCTTGATTTTACTTCGATCACTACTAACTAAAACTCACTATCCACTTTCTTTTGGTGATCATCGTAATTTTCAAAAATGTAATTCTCTTGGTAAAAGCAGACAAGTACAAAAGTATGGCTACTTACATACCATAAATAGAAACAAAATTACTGTGCCCAATTCATAAATCTATTTCATCCTCTTCAATCAGTTTTCTTCTTTGATAAAGCCGGTACTGGAATTTCCATTTCTTGAAGCTGATGAATCCTGTCAGGCCATTCAGTACCATGCAAGTATAACCCAGAACCTATAGATAAAAATACATAGGAGAAAAACATGTCACTCACCATAGCAAATATCTTTTCTTATGTAAGGCTGAATATAGGACTTATCCTATGACTTATACAATAACTTATAAGTACATAATCTTAAATAGAATATTATTTATTATTTACAGACAGTGTATACACACTTTTTAATATAAAGAAAAAATATATCAATTCAGCAATGTAAAGGCGAAAATAACTATAATAGACTAATGAAGGTATTGAAAAATATTTATGATTGAATAAATCATAAATGTACAACTCACAGAGTATAATGATAATTTTTTTTTTTTAATCCTACGTAAGTCTCAGAGATATTAGCGCACTGTCAGACATGATTTCAAATTGATTCAAATAATATGCATATTAACAGACCAGTTTACAAATCATAACTAGTATTATTTCAATGTGAAGCTGATACCAGAAAGTGAATTTAGAGTTACAATGATCAAAAATATAATTTAAAAAAATACTTTTTCTTAATATGAGACACTAAGTTAATTCTCCTGGATAAAGCATATATATAGATCAAATCAAATCAAATTAATTTTTATCATTAGTATAATTATTTACCTAAATATAACTGTGTGTTTCAAAAATATCATTGCTTTTCATTCATTATGCGTGTACATATTTGATATTTTTGTAAGAGTCATGCCATGCACAAAACACAAAATACTTTCCTTTTTGGATTAATAAAGACATTATAATTTCCTTTTTGGATTAATAAAGTTTATCTCATCTTACTTTAAATTTATCTTTAATACTTTTCTTATAGATTAAACTTAAACCTGAGTTTTCTGTCTTATTCATCATCCGATCATTTCATTAAAGAAAAATCTGAGACGTCCACACCAATCATATTTGTTGATAAAATGAAGTTTAAATTCTACCTCACCATAATTTTTCACCACAAGTGACGGATGAATTGTCTAGATTCATAAACTTACCACACTAATGACAAGCTGATCAATGGTTTCCTTTGAAACATTTGTCCCCATTTTTTCGTAGAAATCAAATGCACTCGCCACCAGTGATGACCCAACCAGATACAAGAATGCGAATAATGAATAAACCATAAAATCCTGAAAATTGAAATTTGATTATTATTTTTAAATTTAAAAAAATAAAGACATAAGATTCATAGGATTGATACCAAATTCTAAGACCTGTTTCAGCCAACTTTATGCTAGCACCCTAACTGCCTATTGCTTCTGTTAGGGAAAGTGCCTTAACCAAGGACACAAGGTTAAGGCCATAATAAATTAATATGAGAACTCGAAACTGAAAGTCAGAACAACAAAATTTGATGGGTTTATTATTTTTATTGTTTTTGTTTCGTGGGCTTTTTGGTGTTTTGTTTTTTTGGAGGTGGGGAGGGGGGGGGGGGGGGGGGGGGGGGGATGAGGGAGGTTGATTTATTTTATTTATATTTTTTTTTTTGTCAATATACAAAACAATGAAATAGGTGTGATAATAACCTTAGAGATATTGTTAAATATTGAGATTTTGTGAGGAGAATGTGGAAAGTTTTTTATTACATGTAAGCCTCTGTTAAAAAGAGTTGTCTAAATTGCAAATAAAGAAAATAAAACATAGACCTACCAACTTTTTCAGATAAAAAAGAGGGAATATCTTCCGAGCAACATAAAAATAAGAGATGAATTGTAAAGCTAAATTTCAACATAAAATAGAAAACCAGTTTTAAAAAACAAACAACAAAAACAAATACTAAAAAAGGTAGGGTGAAACAAAAAAAATCCTTAAAATCAGTAATAAACCAGACCAGATAGGCTGGAAGTAAACACAGTACGCAGAGCAAACTAAGTAAGAAACGGGAGCAGTCTAAAAACAATGTTGATATATCGTACTTCGCTATTTTGGTCAAAAAATAATTACCAAATTCTATGATTGAGAATCCGAAAAAATTCAATCATAACTGGGAAGGTGGGAATGGCAGTATGAATCCAGGAATTTCCCATGAAAGGTTTCAGGTCTGATACATTGATTTATTCGTATATAGCTTATTACCATCGTTTGATCATGACCAATGATAAATTTTCCATCTATTCTTCCAGCAGGCTATATACATAGAACAAAATCTCATATCACAATGCCCCTGCTGGATGTTATTTTTGTACTGGCATTGCCGAAGGTAACATTAAGAGCTCAGTTAAATGGATATGCTTTCAACTAAATAACACACCATTGATACCAGGATTTTGCTCTCGTTGTTGGCAATCATCATTAAGTTTGTTTTGTCTTTATATTTTATAAAATAATTCTTTTAGCTTTTTTTCTGTAAAAAAAAACAACAAAATCTATATACAATGCAGCACGAAAATCTAGAACATGTAAATCTCAAAATCACAGAAATCTCAAAAACATGAAAATATACCATCCCTCTATTTTCTAGGCAATCTTGAACAAAATGGAGCTTAATTTTTGCATTTGTTGATAAAATTCTTTTGTCTTATGTTTGTATTGATGGAAACGATAACTGCATTGCTCTCTATGTGGCCTTAAATGTATTAGTTAATGTGTTAAGCGTGCATGTATGGAGTAGGAGTGTGTGTATGTATGTGTAGGGGATGGAAGTGTGTGCAGCATGTTTCAGCAGTCTTAAGCAAGCAATGCCTCACTCGAGTGTGTACCAGTACCAGTGGGGGCTAGCGAGGTCATGATGACCTGAGGCTATTCCTTTTATTGTATGAAAATCAAAGAAGTATGAGGAGAGAGGCATGAGAGAGATAAGTGAGGGGTGGTCGGGATTAGAATCTGGATTCGTAGTTTAAAGACATCGCATGCTGAGGGTATAATCAAACAATGGGACATGTTAGCGTTGTTTCATTATTATAGTATACGTAAAGGGGAACGTTATTCCATTTGTTATTGAATGAAACAAGACGCACTTAATGCTAAACCTCATTATAATGCGACCTCACCCTAACAACCACTTTCCCCCCTCTCCTTCACATTCTTTGTAAAATAACCAAGACGAGATTTCTGTGCTACACTGTATATTGTTATTGCTTTTTCAATACACAAATGAGCATTCAGGTGCACTGCTTGTCCCTATATTACAGGAAGTTTCAAAACCACAAGAAATTATACTATTATATTAAAGTTAGAGTTAGAGCACAATCTCTTAATTTCAATTGATAAAAAAATAATAATAAGCAATATGAGAAACTTACAAAAAAAGTCCATTCAAATCCAAAGACGCCTATCAAAGAGGTGACGTGACCAAAAACAAGGCAGGAAGAAAGCAGCAGACTTAGTACCAAGATGAACAACATGATTCTAAAATGCCAGCTCAATGGTAAGTTCAGCAGGCCTCCTTCTTTGGCACCAGCATTGACTAAGCACACTAATGTGGCAATTGACATCACCTGCAATGAGTTTTTATTTTGACATGTTCTATTTATTTTAAAATTTAAAAAAAAGAAATTTTTTTATGAAGCAGAACATTCATCGACTAAATGTGTGCGTACAAGGGGTCAGAAGCCAACAGAAACATTTAACATGTAGGACAAGACACGACATTTGTAAGGTCCTATTCCAATTCTATTTTTATGTTCTTCAAAGACAATACTGTTACTGGTCGGATATTCATTCTACACCTAAGCATAGTGAGAGAATGTGATTAAATAGCCTTCTCCGAAGGCTTTCTTTTGTCCACAGCAAGACTCAAACCAGGGATCTAAAGGTCAGAGGCCGAATGTCATACCACAAGACCATAAAGCCATAAGGGTTAATATAGAAAAAGGAGATGGTACACAACTCATAGTCAAGTTTAGAAATCTAGAGTTAATGACCTTGGCCTTTGTAAAATTTATCTAAGTTGAGAAATGTTAAGCAACACACTTGAATGACTTAACTATTATGGAGGGTTATGATGAGTTATTTCATGTGAAAATAAAAAAATAAAAAACCCTGTCAATGCATGGTGTGGTCGTGTTCTTGGAGTCTGCTCTGCACCACGGTGAAATATCTCAAGGGCAGGTAAATTATAATTATAGCTCTCTGGTTACTTGTATATCTAATCAAATGGCATATCATAATGATTCTATCCATTATAAGAGATTCCCCTATATTATGACTGCCCAGATCATGTGATAAATATGAGATAACGGCTATATGATACATTGCTCTGTAATCCTTGAAATCAATTCAGATACAGGGGAGTAGTTCAAGGACAGGGAAGTTGAGTTCTATACATAACACTCAGGATGAGACATTCAGCCTGGTGGACAACAAGTGCAATTTTAGGATAATGCTGAACTTAGAAAAGTGTGCAAAAGGCTCCTCTTATGAGCAAACTGTTAATATTTCTAACGGTGGCTCAAACCCTCTGAGATAATGTTGGTTGTGTTATGAGTCCAATATACCTTTATGCAACAGAAAAACAACATCACTCAGTCATCACAAGGAAACTACGTCTTGATAAAATATTGGAGCTTTATAAAAAAAAATCCTGAACTTTTTGTAGGATAAATAACGTATATAAAACGGAAGCTGGAACGGACGTTGGAACTACCAGAATATGATAAAACTTACAATTTGTAACACTTGGAGGACGCCGTAACATGTAAAGAGATAACCAAGGTCCCAAATAATCATCACTTTACTTTGAACCGTTTCATTTCTCCCGATTTGTGATGAAGCAGACATGGCTTGACATGACTGCTGACTTGTTGAACCAGATCTCTTTTTTCTTGGCGGGTATGAGTAAGGATTTTTTGAATCACTCTTCCTCCTGACTTGGGGTTGTGAGGAAATGGCTTTTAACGCAGGTTCAGCAGATGAGGTATCTATTGTGCTCTCGTCTGTTGATTTTGTCATAGGACCGTCATAAAATGGATTGGAGATGCTTGTGCAAGATGAGCTTTGTGATTGGGACGGTGAACTGAATCGAGACAACTCTTCACTTATAGCACTCTCTGTATTATCTTGGTCGTGATCGTTGTCATCCATTATATTTGACTTTAATTCTTATTATCTTTTATCTATTTATTTTCTTCTTCACTTGCAGTACTCAAAGAAGTGACTGAACTGATATCTGATGGCAGAGATTGAAGACCAAGTCCAAGTGAATTTCTTATAATTATAAAACATTGTTAGAATCAACTGCGTGTCACCAACCAGCAAATAGTTGTTGTTTTTTTTACAAAAAGATTGAGAGGAATTAGTTAAAACTCTCTTCTTTTCTTGCGCTTGAAAGTGAGAATGAAAATAGAATGCTTTTGTTTTACTTTGGTGAGTCCACAAGCAAGACAGCAGACAATACCGAGATCAATGATCAAGAAGATGAAAGATGAAGGGGGAGATTGCCAGGTAAGTTTTGTCGAATATACCAAACCAATGATAAACCAAAAATAAATTAGTTCAAAGTGAATAGAACACTTCAACGAAATATTACAGCAGCAAGCATTCATTTTCATAATTCCGTTGCTATGATATTGTCTTCAGAATCACACCATAAACTGAATCTCATCGCAGCCATTATGCTGCGTTATCATAGAAAACAAATTATGATCATTTCCTGATTAAAAGTTTTGTTAATTTGTACTGTAAAGGTGTAACTATATGAAATATTTCTAGACAAAGGAGGAAGAAAGATTCAAGGAAAAAGGAAAAAGCATTTTTTAAAAACACCTTTATCTCGACTGGTGATCGAACCTAAGACTCAGACTTAATTAAAACTTTCAGATGTAATAATGTTGTCTAGTAAATGTAATCTTATTAGCGTCATTTGGTCTTCAAATGTAGACCATCACAATTAAAACACATTTCAAAAAGTTTATTGAAATGTGATTTTTTTTTTTTCTAATTGAGACCTTTAAAAAATAAATTTAGTATTAACATTTTGTCTTTAAACTTCCAATCTGGAATACACATAAAAAATCCTCTTGTCCATTAAAATGAGTTACCGGTTCATTATTAATTACACAAGACTAAGCTTATTTTAAAATAAAGGATCAAAATTAAATCAACCAATACAGTTTATTGCCTTCAATCCTCATGTAAATCGAATCATTGGGTTTCAAAGCCATTCGTGATTATCACATGTCGTTTTTTCATGCCTGATATTTTGTTTATACTTTTAGTGTGCGGAATTCCTTACTGAGATTTGAGACTGAGAAAGAGACAGTGAAAATGTCGTCTGCTGCGTGAGCAGCGCAAAGATTCCACAAAAAGTTCCAAAAGTTCTAAGTTAATAAAAGATTATAATGGTACGCACATAACTTTTGTGACCTTGATGTGAAGCAGTGGAATTCTAGCCTGTCATCAAACTAATACTGTATTACACTCCTTGATAAATCCATGCATAGAGTTTTTAAAGTTAAATTTCTTCTCCCGCCAGTTCACCATCATTATTTTTATATTACGATTGTCTCTTTGGCCCAAAGTTTGGGGCTAGGGGCCACCGTAACATTTCTTTTCCATCTTCAGAGCAGACGCATTCATAATATCATCAAATTTCACTATTTCTTCTTATATAAAATAATTTTATTCGGAGAATCATTTCTTATATTCAGAGATTTTTAGACGTCTAGGAGAGGCTTATCCACTTGGGGCCAACTCTAAAGATTTTTTTTTTTTCTTTTCCATACATGATACAGTGCAGGGAATTGATAAAAACATCAAAACAACTTTACTTTTTCCGCTATCAAAGGGTTTAAATTTGGAGACACAGTACTTATTTTTTTTTTTCAAAATACAATTTGCCAATTAAGTTTAAGGCTAATGGATCATAAGAGTTACAATTGAAAATGTTTTTTTTTCACTTTTACATTTTAATTTTAGCATTTTCTCAGGGAGGCCTTCCAAAAGCTCCTAGATATATCCCCCAGTATTCTTTTTTTTATATAATGTTCTAGTAAAGGGTTTCGGAGGGGGAAACTTTTTTTTTTAAGTCTCCCTCCTCCCAAACCCCCTACTAGAACATTATTTTAAAAAATGTAAAATGCATGCAAGGGCAAGCGGAACAGAGGGAGACCAATGAGAAAGTTGTCTTAAGACTGCAGACTGGATTGGGAGATAACAACAAAAGCGTCCAACACAGTTCAAAACAGTGAGGAGTTCCACTGGTTATTTGGGAGGCTAAATCCAATAAGGATCCACCTCAAAGAAGATTAACCAACACTGTAAAATTTTAGTCCTTTCCTGTTTAAAGAAAATACATTCACTCCCATCACACAAAAGTATAAATTTTGCTCAAGTTCCATATTTTTTATTATATGTATGGTATTCAAATTTCAGCATCTCGTCAACACTGATATAATACGTTGAGTCAATGTCACCTATGCAATCATCTGTTTTTTCCCCAGATGGAGGCTAAATCAGAGTTAGACAATGCGATGTTAATGGATGCAGCCTTCCAAATTATTGATGCAAGTTTGAACACGAAGGATCTCTTTCAAGAGGTCAGCCATGATATGTCAGTTTAAAAGGAATACTGAACATTTCATTGTTAAATTTAAATAAATTGTATAGAGGGGATGTCACAATGAAAGCAAAACATTTTCACAATTCCATCACTCAAGTTTTTTTGTTTTTTTTAAAGTTTTTCAGAAATAGAAAGTAAATTTCAATTAGAAATTCATGCAATTTGTGTGGTAATGTGAGAATATTCCCTATATTGCTTAGGAATGATCTTTAGAATTTGAAGGCACAGTCAGAAATTTCTACCCCTAATAGTTTTGGGATTTTTAAAAATGCTCGTCAGCTGGAATAATCAGTGTGGTTGAGTTGTCGATTTATTAAAACAAAAAGGAGGTATAAAAATGTGGTGATCGTAACTTTTTTCTCTGCTTTTGTCTGGCTTTTATGTTTGTTCAGTAAGAAGATTGTGTTTATACTAATAGATAATATTTTGTTTTCAATAAAGTTTATGACACATCATTGGCATTAATTGATAAGTTACACCGGCTTAACTATCTTCTCTCTCTCTCTCTCTCTCTCTCTCTCTCTCTCTCTCTCTCTCTCTCTCTCTCTCTCTCTCTCTCTCTCTCTCTCTCTCTCTCTCTCTCTCTCTCTCTCTCTCTCTCTCTCTCTCTCTCCCTCTCTCTCTCTCTCTTTTTTTTTTTTCCTCCTCCCCCACCCTCTCTCTATATTTCTCTTTCTGGCAAGAGATATAGTGTTAGAATATATGTTTCTTTTTTCCTTCCCTTTCCCCCCTAATGAAATTTTGTTTTCTTCTACTATCGTCTACAGACTTGCCGATTGTCGAGTAAGCTGCAAGAGGATTCTGTGTATGTCTCTATGACAGGTAATAAAAACGGTTGAAAAGAACACTGCAACAGCAAAGTCGCCAAATGTTAGTCAATACTTCAGAAAAGGCTCGAAGGCGAACTAAAGTGACTGTGATAAGAACTCATTTGTCTTAGTGTTGAAAAGTGTTAGCTTAAAAAATAATAAAGACAAAAAAAAGTCTACAGTGTAGTCCAGATAAAATAAACTTAAAATAATATATTGTTTAAAATAATCTTTTTATCCAGTCCCATTTTTTTCTTTATATAGGCCAATTAATCAAACTCCTGTTTAGATAAACACGAATCAGTCTCAGTCCATGTAACATAAACTGTTCTCTGTCATAGTAGATCTAAACACGAATCAGTCTCAGTCCATGTAACATAAACTGTTCTCTGTCATAGTAGAGCTGCCAACTGTATGCCAAAAAGACATTTTTACACTTTTAAAATCAAATTACACTTCTATGCTTTTTTGTTCCACATTACACCTTTTTGTCATCATCAAGGTCGTGTTGGTGATTTTTAAAGCAATTTTTCCTTCATGTGGAATCTCATCTCATTGAAAAGGAAAGAAAGCTGCAATGTCATCATCTACTTCCAGTTTATCTTGTTTTCTGAGGCCTGAACCAGAAGGTTTATTTGGGCAGAAGTAGCTTTTGCCAAATTTATTGTGGAGAGGAATCTTTCAACAGTGATTGAAAATGATTGTGATATATGTTTATTAATGATGCCTTTGTTTTGAACAATTCCACCTTTTTCCTGAAAATTACAACTTTTTCCAGTCAAAATTACACCTTCTCTTTAGTTGGAGTTGGCAGCTATGCCATAGTGGCCTTCTTTTCCCACCTCCATGCAACCCTCCCCTCCTTATAGAAATTTCACTTTTGTTTCTCAGACTTGCTGTCAGTCACCTGCACACAGATGCAAGAAAACAAAGATGGATTGTCAAATAAGTCCATGTTGTCAACTCCAGCCCTGGCACAAGAAGTTATTCGACTAGCAGAGAAAATCAAAGACAATCAGTCGCTTTTACATCAGAAAAATATCCAGGTTTTGTTGTTTGTGACTCTTCCTAAATGAAGGCATTTTATTTAACTCAAAAATGTTATATGTTAAGCTTTATCATTCACTTTGTCATGTTCACCCAGGATAATACTGTTTTGAGACATTTGGTCACATTTTATAGATTTCATTCAGACACCCATGTGTTATACTGTTACACGATTTATTCGAAGAATTGCACATATTTCTATGCTTTCGGTAATTGACTTTAGAATATAGATTTTTATGTCATTGTGTTAACAACAATTTTATTAATCTTAATTAAGATTCCTTTTCAAGTTAACAGACAATTATAGTGGTCATGTCATTGACCTGTTGAAACAAAAGTTGTTTAATTGTTTTAATTCCAACAGTTCTAACAGTTCTTTCCCACATGGTCTTATCACAAATGGTCTCTGAAATTTAGAGCCTTCTTTTAAATACTTTGAAATGCAATGAAAATTTAATGAAACTTAAGACTATTTTTACAAGTATTAAATTTTATTGACGACCTTTAATTATTGTTGTACAACACAGCTGAGCATAGTTATAGTAGTCAGTTTTATGTAATCGCTTTATTGTTATTATTATTATTATTATTATTATTATTATTATTATTATTATTATTATTATTATTTATTATTATTATTATTATTATTATTATTATTATTATTATTATTATTATTATTATTATTATTATTATTATTTAATCATCAGGACCACTGGAGAATGTGCCTTAGCTGGATTAAAGAAAGTCTCAAAAGAGGGGTGTTCATTTCGAATCTTTTTACCTCCTGGATTTCAAAGGTATATTATTATATTTGTGTTTTTTTAGATTTGTATCTCCTCCACTGCCCTCCTCCCACCCCCTCACTCTACATTTTCCTATTCTTCCTTTTCCCCATTAGTCTCCCTTGTTTGTCTTTTCCTACCACTACCAAACAACATCCTTTTGTCTTTTCTGTACGAAAAAAAAAAATTTACCATTTTGAATTATTTAATCAGTTATCAATGTTATAATATGTTTTTTTCTCAACTCAAAGACAGAAAAAGGAACAATTTAAATGCCATTTTCTGCATAAAGTCGTTACAGAGAATATTCAAAATAATTAATGTTACAATTTTCAACACATTTTCAGCGTGGATTGAACCTTGAATTTCTATGGGATCTTCACAAGATTGGAGCATACAACTTTGAGACTCATCTTACTTGGTAAAATTATAGTTGTGAAATATATAGTACTTAATTGAATCCACCTGGCTTGTAAAAAAGGTCATTAATAGAGAAATAAAGAGAGCAACCCAGTCTAACCTCAGCATTTAGCATGTTCAGTGGGAGGATGATAGACAACAATAAGTTCTTGCCCAACTCTTTGCCCTTGGCACCTCACTATCCCAATGCATCGCAGACATGTATAAGGAGGATACAGATTTTCACAAACAGGTGCATGCGTAAGCTACTCAGAATAAAATGGATGGACAGGATTAAGAACGAAGAAGCATGGAAAAGAACACAGCAGAAACCAGTAGGAGAGGAAACAGGAAGAAGACGATGGAGGTGGATTGGACACACCCTTAGAAAGAATGACTCCACTATAACAAAGAAAGTATTGGACTGGAACGCTCAGGGCAGAAGATCAAGGGGAAGGCCAGATGGAACATGAAGAAGAGTTTAAAAAGCTGATATACAAAGAAGTGATAAGACATGGAACGAGATATGAAAAAAGTTAGCTCAAGATAGAGAGGGGTGGAAACTGTTTGTCTGTGGCCTATACTCTGACCCAGGTTGAAAAAGGCAATGATGATGACCTCACCATCCCAATGAACTCATGTCTGCCAGATAGAATAAAAAGTAGTAGTCATAGTAGTGGCTCATAAGGACAAAGACTATCTCCGTTTCTGTAGTGATAAACAGACATCAACAATTGTTTGCAAATACGAGTCTCTTGCTTAGTGATTGTCTCCAAATCTAGCAGACCCTGATCCTAATCACTGTCGGTTGGATAAGGAGGTAAAAAAAAAAAAACCCAAAAGACTCAAACTGTGATTGACACCGATCTCTTTCCTTATGAGTTTAGTACTGTTATCAATTGAACTATTTGGACCCCCAGCCAAGAGGCAATGTCTTATTGTAAGCCTGTGGTACACAAAGTTTTCCAGACAGAATTTTCAGCCAGAAACTACAGTCTGAAATGGAAATGTGATTCCTTATAATCTGCACATTAGAAAAGATAAAATATTTTGAAAAGAAAGTTATTAAGCATTGAAACTATGAAAGTGTAACCTTTATATAAACATATTCATTTCATTTTGCTCGAGCTGAGTTATGTGCTTTTTACTCACATTTTTATAATACTTTTTTTTTTAAATTATATATTTACTTATTAATTTGTTTGTTCATTTATTTATCTATTAATTTTATTGCTTATTCATATTCTCTGTGTACATTACATTTGATATCTGTTATCTTTTTTTTATGATTTAATTTTTTCCATATTGTTATACAGGAAATTAAAGGAGCCAAAGTACAGGGACCAATTGTCTCAAACACTCATCAGCTTATGTCAAATTGTTGAAGAGGACCATGAAAATTACAATTTCGAACATCATAAGTTGATTCTTACAGGTATTTTGTTTCTTCAATACATGTAGCACAAACCACTAATTAAAAAAGCAAGAGTATGATTATTTCCTGTTTTACAATGCTTGACTTAAAAACAATTTGGGCAAAGTGTCTTCTATCCTTTTTTAATTATTTCAAGAAGATATTTAGAATGTATAGTTTTGTCTTTAAGGGGTCCCCGTAGCTCAGTTGGTAGAGTCCTTACTTTACATGCAAAGATCGATCCCGGGTGCAGTCGAGATTTTGTCCCAACCTCTTCCCCCCCGCCCCTGTCTTTCCAGCAGTAAAGGGGTAGATGGGTCAGTTAGATCTGGTAAAAAGTACTTTGCGATAGACGCGTCCTATTCAAAGGGTAGCAAACAATTGCTGTAGTCCATTTCACTCAATAGAAACCAGGATAAACTTTGGCTCCATGGATCTTACAGCGCTGAAGGACTCTAGTTTTGTATTTGGGGAGAGAGACAAGATGAAATGACTAAAAAGAACATTTCTTTTCTTTTTCCTGTCATTTCCTTAAAAGCTCACATTAAAAAAAGAATCTACTTTTCAGGTGTGACAAATCTGTTGATCAATAAGAGTTTTAGTGGAAATCAAGACTTGAAGACTAAAGATTCTAAGGTAGGAAATTGTAGAATTAATGTTGATCATTTTGTGAGACTTAAAGGTTTTATCACTGACAAATAATTAATCGCTAGAAGCCAGCCAGTCCACGGTATATAGTATGTATTTCAAAGAGCTTATGAATGTTTAATACCATTAATTTGTGTAACGTGATTTTTATCTTGTTTTGTTTTTGTTTGATTTTGATTTTTGTTGTTGTTGTGGTTTCCATTGCTTGAAATTATAATTTTCTGGTATCTGTAGAGAAACCTCTCAATCAGTCGGGACAACTGAGCCTTGTTGACATCTGTGCATATCTGCCCTTCCATGGAGAACCACATCTCTAACTGAATGTGACTATCTTATCTAACAAATTCAACCAAAGTTAATATAAGACAACCTTTTTAAACCTGAATTACCAACTAATCTGGAATTCAAAAGTTGTAGCTTTTTAAAGCACAGTACCCAATACATACACTCAAACTTTCAAAAGCAGTTTTTCAGCTATGATTTTTAAGAATTGTTCTTTCTTCCAGCTGATTCTTATGTTTTGTTGCTCATCCACTTGTTTCTATTCCTCGCTCCTCAATACTGTCATTTATCCATGCTTTTTAGAGGTCATTCTATAGATTTATTTAACATGTGACGTAATGGTTGAAAGATTTAAATTTCTCCCTACAATCCCAATTCTCACTTTTTTTCAAAAGGAAGTTACGTCAAACTGTGGGATGGGGAGGCGGGTTTGTTTTTGATTTTTTGTTGTGTTTTTTTTTGTTTGTTGTTGGTTTTTTTTTCTCAGTGCCTGTAATGATTTGATATTATTGTCTGATTTTATTTTCTTCAAATCTCTTCTTTTAGATGTATCTGGCAGTTCTTGACATGGTGTTGGAAGGTCAGTATTCATATTGTAACGATTCACAGATTTTCATAAAGTAATTCACCATAAGTTCCTTTCTTTTATTTGTTCTTCCTTTTCCACTTCTCTTTTTATTTTACTACTACTACTACTACTACTAGTACTACTACTACTACTACTACTACTACTACTACTACTACTACTACTACTACTACTATACTACTACTACTTACTTATTATTCTACTACTACTACTACTACTACTATACTACTACTACTACTACTACTACTACTTATATACTACTACTAATACTACTACTACTACTACTATACTACTACTACTACTATACTCTACTACTAATAACTACTAACTACTACTACTAAATACTACTAACTACTACTACTACTACTACTACTACTACTATTACTACTACTACGACTACTACTATTACTTTACATTACATTACATTATGGTGGTACTAGTAGTAGTTGTTGTTGTAGTAGCAACAGCAGGTGCATCAGTAATAGTAGTTGTAATAACTTTTTATAAACCTATGTTTCTTTAAATAAGTAGTATGTTAGCTAGACTAGTATTTAAGAAAATGGGTATCTTGGCAAATACTGTAGAATGTTTTTATCATAAACTCAGGTGTTTTCTTCTAGTCTTGTAAAATATTTGATAAATTGCCTTATTTGTTAAATTTTTTCAGGCATTATAAACTTGCAAGCTACCTCCAGCAAACATCACTACATATCCCCTTTTAGCAACTTGAAAAATGAAGATCTTAACGAGCAGGCTGAGAAGAAATTTTCACGACATGCTCTTTCATTCTGTCTTCAGCATGGAGCAGATTTTATCAGTAAGAATGACATAAACATTATGCATATTCACAATTTGTTTCACTATGTAAACAAAATCAAATGTCAAATCCATTATGATGATGTGTGATTTGTGCTTTTTTTTTTTTTAATAACAAATATGTTTTTGGTAAGTTTTAATTTAAGTAAGTGTTCCAATTTTTTAAATCAAATTTTGAAACTAGGATTATAATGAAATTCCCATAAATTAATAAATTCTCATAATAATAAAATATTTATTTGTTAATATGTGTCGCATGTCAAGTTCCTGGATGTTTTTTTTTTGTTTGTTTTGTCTCATACAAGCTTAGGATCTACAAGAATTTCGATTTTTTACAGCAAATTGTAGCCCATTAGTGTGTGGGAAAAATAGATCCAGTTACAATGAAAATCTCACTTTTTGTACTCCTAAACTGTGCCATTATGAAATGAAAGTGTTTCAAGCCTAGAACGCTTTTTTTAATCATATATATATTTTTATGAAAGTTTCAGAACATACTCCCTCTGTGGCAGAATATAAACCAAATGATGCTGACAAGTTTGTTGAATTGTTTATGAAACAGGTGAGCTCACGTCAGTTTCTATTATAATTCATAAAATTATGAAGTTTTCCTGTTACTCAACAATGCCTTCTTTTTTAAAAAAATTATGGGGGGGGGGAAATTGGACTTAAATACAGTACCAGAAATATGAGAAGAGAATCATTTTGAACAAAACTCTTAAACCTGCAACTTCTTTGGAAAAGAGAATGTATACTTCTCATCTCCAGAGATAATCCATAACATTTGGTTGTAATGAGGTTGGGTTCTGGCATGTAGTCTTGGGTTTAAGACTTTTTTGATGTTTAGTCTATCAATATATAAATAAATAAATATGTACATTTATAAAGCGCATTTCCACGCCACGGATTAACCATGCTCGATGCTCTTTACAATGTTTCATTTATTCCACTGACATGCCATATATGAAGCCATACTTCATACAGTACCAGTCACCTGTTAGGTGTCTTACAGTATCTATCACTGTTTGTAGCCAGGTACTCATTTACACCCGAGTTGTATGGGGTAATGTGGTTGGACCAGAATATTCTACAATGACTGTCACACATCTGGCCACTGATCACTCTTAATATTGCTTGACTTTTGTGATAAGACTACTTTGTGTTTTGCTCGCTTCATTCTTTTCTTATTTCAGCTAATGGAACGTATGTCACCATCCGAGTCCCTTGATGTGTTGAGTCACTGCCTAAAGTGTGACCAAATCAACTCCAGAACCATTATGGCCTTTCTCGCAGCTCTCCAATCTACGTCAGAACACTTGAGTAAAGTACTTTTAGGTATGTTGTGTGATTTTGAGGGGAGAAAAAAAGTACCGATAAATCAATAATGATCGATTATTCTGTCCTTTGAGTGAAGAAATGGTCATTTTACTTGTAAAGATTTTTTTAAAAATAATCAAGGTAAGAGGTAAAACTTTCTTTCTTCCTTCCTTTCTTTTTTTTGTTTTCTTTCTCTTTTTTTTATTTTGTATTCATTTCTTTCCATATGCAGTTATTCGATTAGCCCAGATTAGATTTCATATTTGCCCGTGACATATTAATTCTGATTGTCAACAGTTACTAGAAATAATTCAACAAAGTGGCAATATTGTAATCAAGTGATCTGCTCCTTTAAAATATTTTCAAACCATTTCAGATTACATCAAGACTAGCCTGAACTCAGGCCTTCAAGATTCAGAGACACACCAGGTGACAGCAGCCTTCTACCTTGCCAGGGCATGTTGCAACCTCAACAATGTACATTTCCAATCTTACAGAGATTGGTATCAGGTTGGAAAAATACTGTTTATCTATTTACTGATGACTAGCAGTTCATTTTATTATAACACCACAATTGCATTGTTGTGTCATTGTATCCTGATACAAAATATTTTCCTACTCTTCCTCTTCCTTCACATTCTCCTCTTTTTTGCTTATCCTTCTTCTCTAGTTGTCTTCTCTTCTCCTCCTCCTTCCTTTTCTTCATTTTCTGTAATTAATCTGCTTAACTATCATTATATTGAAATATAACTTCTGCAGTTTTCAATTTCCTGTAATATTTACATTTTTAAATCAAATGTATACTGTGTAAAAGGTTATAAAGAAGATGGAGGACATTGTGTCATGGTAGCTACAAGTTAAATCAGAACAAAATATTGCTACTAGGAACAATAAAATCAAATGCATATCACTGTTTTTATTCTTGGTATTCTTTATCATTGCATCTATAATTTTTCTGTACTTATAGGACTCTGAATAACCACCTAAACAAATTTGAAAAATGTAATGAAAATTGAATATGTGAGTGAATTTTTGAAAAATAATATTTAGTCTACTTTTTTACTTCTGCTATTTTGACTTAATTTTCTACCCGTGGCTTAATACCCAATTTTAGAAGCAGCGTAGTTAGAGACTGTGAAAGGAGCATCAGAAAAATACTCCCAAGTATTGTAATACATTCTTTATTTTTCAAATACATACAATGATTTTGATTTAAAGTATTGAACTGGAGTATTAATATATATCAAAATGATGAATAAAAGCGGTCAGTTATTTATCTAATGAGGTGAAACAAAATCAGTAAATTTGTTTACATTATACTCCAGCAAACTTTTGGCGAAGCATCAACTTCCATTGCCAGCTCCAGAGCTTCATTTGTTTTCCTCATTAAGTGTTTGACTCAATGGGTTCCTGAAGATAACCCAGAATATTTAAAGGTAAGAGTATATAAATAAATATATATTTTATAATATAATCTAGCGCATTTCTATTATTTTACAACAATGCACAACAAACTGCTTCATTTATTTACCCTAGTTTTTCATATTGAACCAAATTTCCTTTTCTCACTGTACAAGTACTTTCTTTACCCGAGGACAACGGCAAGACCATAATTTTCCAGCCATTGACCATGCTTACCATCAGACTTTTGTGACAAGATGAGACACTGTATTGCTGAGTCACTGGGTTTCATAGTATGTTGTAACTATCTTGATTTTTCTCCTGTTTTTTTTTTTTGTTTTTTTTTGTTTTTCAAATTTATTTTTATTTGGTTCTAGCCCATTTACAAATACAGTTTAAGTTCTAATTATAAGAAATGACTTTATTAAATATAGTGCCCGTCTTTCAATTCTGTTATCTCAATTTAGATGAAAATTATTTCAAATAACATAATTGCTTTTTATAATTTTCTATCAGACCCACATTTTACGAAGACCTTTTATCCCAGCAAGGATGAGAGAAATTTATGAATCTTACATAGTGTTGACCAAAACTCGTCTGGATGATTTGAAGGTAATATCTGGATATTTTGTAGGGCCTCATAAAAGAAGTCTGTCTCAATAGGTCTTTTTTAAATTTGACATTGTTAAATCTGATGATGAAATCAAATTATTTCTATTGGACTTAACATTTTTTAAATTGTGCTTACATCGCATCACAAACTCACAGTGAAACAAGAATCCAAGCGGGTTGAATGGACATAGTGTCTTCTTTAAATTAAATTAAAGGCAACAGGAATCTACCTGCAATCCCTTTTCTATTGCACAGCAATACACCGTCTTATGTAAATTCACAAAGAGTGTGGAGCAGCTACATGTATCAATAATAAGTGAAAGATTAAGGAAAGTATCAAATGAAAACATAATAAAGATATTGTTGTGTGAGGAAGCCAAACCCAGGACCCAACTGGCGTGGCACCCACCATCTGACAGAGGTTGGCACGTGATAGCACTAGCACTGAGCTACCAGATGATGACATCATCATCTTAATCTTGTTTTCTAAAATATGATTCCTCAGATTCCTGTTCGTGACATCCCACATCAGGACTCTACGTCAACAACTGATTCTAATTCATCTAAGGTAATGTTCTGTTTTATTCATTTTTTTCTTCTTTTTTTTGTTAGAGAGATAAGGAGAGAAAGAAAGAGACAGACAGGGAGAGAATGACAGAAAGTGAGATAGAGCAGTTATGTTTAACAGATTTTATCAATTGTTTTTTTTTTTTCAGGAACAGCAGATAATTGCAATGCAAAAAGATGTTGATTGCAATGTGAAATCATTTGAGGAGACAGGCAAAATCCCAACCTCAATAATGGAAGCCAGGTAATCTTAAAAATGTAGCAAGTTGAATTTTTCGTCTTATAGTTATACAAGGAAAATTTTGCTCTAATACCTCTTTATATACCACTGACTTTTAGACTGGAACAAAATTTCTTTGAAAAAACACCTAAAACTTTACCATACTGCTCTCTACTTGTCTCAAGAAAAAATTTTACCCCAAAATTCCTTGTTATTTGTGTTGTTTTGCTTTTTTTTTAAAAGTTATTTCGGCAATGTTTATTAAATATTCTTGATCATTGTACATTCCAATGTCAGTGTTCTTCCTACATGTTTAATTGTTATCAATAACATTTCTTCCATCATAACAGTATCTTCAGGAAACCCTATTTTGTTGGAAAGTTTTTACCTGCTTTGCTGAAGCCTCGGTGTGTAAGTAATAATGCTATTTAAATATGATAAGAATCTATTTTAAAAACTTTGTCCATTATTGTCAAGATGCAAGGTTTCAAATTTGCCAGTTATCATTGATTTTAATTGTAAAGTGACAACAGCTAAAATAATGTTTGATTTGAGACAGAAATAAACACACTATATTAATTGACACTTCTTTATACTTTAAATTGGGCTCTTACAAAATGAAATTGTCTTCCCCAATAACAGGTAACTCCTGTTTTAAAATTTCCTGCAATAGTTCATTTCTTTTTGGAGATACTCATATAAATGATGTCATGAGGAATAGAATCTCTTTGTGATTTTTCGCTGAAACATTGATATTCCTATTTACATTTTAAGTAAATGTTAGTATTGATTTGCTGACAATCATCTTTTTTAAAAAATGAAAGTCAACTGATGTTTTTAGAATAAAACAGATGTATTCAAGAAAATGTATATTTGTAACCAAAACATTTTTTTTTTTTTTTGTTTCGTATCTTTTCGCGATCTAGCTTCCCGACAAACCTGATTCAAGGATGAAATTGATAGATGAATTGAAAAAGTCAGGACGAATTGCACCAGCTATGTACACTTCTTACAAGGAGGCATGTGAAAGGGAAAAACAGAATTTGCTTGAAGGTAGACAAGACTGATAATTTTGTCTATATTCTGAATGCCTGCCAGAAGTGTGATCTGATAAATAAAGTTAAATCAAGATTTTATTATTGTTAGCCATAACAAAACGGATGATATTATCCGTAACTTTTTTTTTTGGCTTAATGCTTTCATAAACTGATTGGTCTGCACTACAAAGGTTATATTAATGTACCCCTCCTAATTTATTTTTCATTTAATTTTTTCAAGGGTTGTGTTCAATTTACTTAGAATATAGGGTATCTTTTATCAATATCAAGATTAAAAAAGAACAAACCACACACTTACACAAAGAAAGTAAATTGACAGTCGTGAGATTTGAACCAGGTGACAAGAGATCATATTTGTGTCTGACCAAAATATAGAATGTCACATTTAAAAATGATTTGTCCCATTGCTACCAGAATTATTACTTTATTGTTAAGTGCTCATGAACTTTGAAAACAGGGACTAAGTGTGTCCCCTACCCCTACACCCTGATTGTTAGTGCTTACTGAGTTTGGAAAGCATTGCAAGACTTTTTAAATGCCAGTCTTGTCTCCACTCTGCATGCTCGTCGCAATTTTGATTACTTCATTCTCCCATAGTGGCCAGAGAGGTTACTTACTGTGTCTTCTATTCCCCTATGTCTGTTTTCCAACATGCTCTTTGTCCTTGTTTTGGAATGAGATGACTTGGTTTTGTCCTGACCCTAGCCTGATACCCTGGCTGGGTACAGTCAACTGTGTAATTAGAGTTTTGGGAGATGATATTATTTATCTAGTAAATCATCTCTTTTATGCACTATATTATTTTTTGTCTTAAATGTTTATGACCTGTAGATATTTGAGTGTCTTCATCATAGCGGGGTCCTGTGCTTTTGTCGGTATGTGACATTTTGGTGATCTTAAACTAAGTACACTGATAGTGTGCTCTTGGAATCTACATTTCTTCCCTATTTGAATCAATTCCCCTTTGTCTTACTTTTTCTTGGGTTGATTTAATTGTAGTTCTAGAACTTTTACTGTATAGTTACCTAATAGTTTTTTAATGCTGTAAAACCCTTAAAAACAATCAAAACAAGATTACTTCATTGTTGCAGAGGTGTGCGATTATGAACTTCGTTGAATGCAAGGTGGGTTTAGTAGTGTCAAATAGGGTTTTAAAAAACAGGGATTTTAAAAGTTAATGTTGAATTTGACGTTTCATGGGATTGGAGGTCGCTTTATCCATTGTGTACTACAGTGGAACCTCCTGATTACGACACCTCCGAATAACGACAACCTCCTGATAACGACATTGACCCGTGGTCCCGATTTTTTTTCTATTTAAGATCAGTAAAAATAACCTCCAAATAACGACGCACTTTTTGATAAAACCTCCGAATAACGACATCATTTTGGCGATTTTCGGCAGTTTTCGTTGATATCTGATACTAAAAATACCGAGTATGAGTACTCAAAAGTTTATAAAAACGATTCCTGCTTGAACCAATGAGAACGCAGCTTTTTTTGATGAATCTTGGCTGATATGCATTAATAAAAACCAAGGTATAAATGTAAGTGTAAGCAAGTAAACACAAAATCTTGGAAAATGTGATACTATGTGGTGATAGTAGTAGTAGTAGTAGTAGTAGTAGTAGTAGTAGTAGTAGTAGTAGTAGTAGTAGCAGAAGTAGTAGTAGTAGAGGTAGTAGTAGTAGTAATAATAATAATAATAATAATAATAATAATAATAATAGTAGTAGTAGTAGTAGTGTTTTTGTGGGAGGAGGAGGAGGAATTTTGTTTGTTTTAAAGGGTTTCACAGCGCCTGTGACACATCGATGTCAAATCAGCGCCAGTAAAAAGGAAGAAACTTGGATATTAAGAAACATTCGAGATTTATAATTGAAATGACATAAGAAAAAGTAAGACAAAGGGGAATGGTTTAAATAGGGAACAGATGTAGATTCCAGGAGAATATCAGTGTACTCAGTTCAGATCATCTAAAAGTCTCATCCAGACACACGCACAAGAACCCTCTAAGAGGAATACACTACAATGTTTTGTTTGTTTTGTCAATGTTAATAAAAACTGGTCCCGCGGGCCTTACCACGCCCACTTTGTCCGCCATCTTGGAAACCTCTAAATAGCGACATAAAAACTCGGTCCCGTGGCATGTCGTTATCGGGAGGTTCCACTGTATATAAATAACATAAATCACTGTCGCTCATCTGGTTACTGAGATTACTTGACTATACTGCTTGGCGTCTTCTTCTTCTTCTTCGTTCCTCTGATGGACATCTATGGCTGCAGTCCGATATCTGCTATGAAGTCTGTGGTCCGCTTTAGGTCCTCAGCCTCACCATAGAGCTTTGTGTTGAGTGCTTGGCTTCTGACACCAAATTTATATGACTTGATTGTGTCTGAAGTCCCATTAAGTATTGATTTAAAATCAGTTGTTCTGTTAGCTTGACCAAGCCACAGCTCAGAGTGATGACTTCAGATCATATTTTTTTAAAGTTGTCATCGCCACTTTCTCTCAGCTGTGTTTCATGTTTTAACCGTGAACAAGTTGAGATGCAAGAATAATGTCATTAACAGTTTTATTCATTTAAATGGTCAATAGGTGTTTTTGATGTTGATGATGACGGTGAGGAAATGCTGATGTCTCCAATAGAACAGCTTCAGTTCCGATTAGATCAGCTGGCCAAAGACTTGTATCAGGGTGAAGATAAGAAAGGTTAGTGAATTATGAATATCGATTGATTGTTGGTTCTCTATATTATTCCACTTTTTCTTTCTTTCTATTTCTCTTCTGACCTCATAACCATTCTAATAAAAGAGTTATGTGAAACAGCTCCCTCATTTCTCTAGCCATCTGCAGGACATTCAAGGGCATAAGATGTTACTGATCTAGTCAATCCTTTTACTTTGGGTTTTTTGGGGGTTTTTTTTTGTCCTTCTGTATTACTTTCTTTTTTCTCTCTTTTTTGTTTTCCTCTTCTATTCTTTTTTTCTGCAAAACTTGAATTGCTAAGAACTCATTTACGCCTTAATAGAGTCAGGTGACATGTGTGTTGTACCTATCCAAGGACAAAACACTGAGGCCAGGGTTAGCACTAATTGTCACTTATCCAATCAATGACCATGCTTATTAACTTGTTAATAAATGATACACCTTATTGACACTACATTATTTACATTATAAACTGATAAATGTATTTATACTTTACAACTATAATTAACTTCATCTACAGTTGGTGAATTGTTAACCCTTGTTGAAGAAAGAGTTCATGCTCTGGTAATGATCCAGTCAAAGATGAAAGGCCTTGACCAGGATTCCATTGAAATAAATCTTTCTCACCCTTTAAACAGTCATCACGAACAGGTAATTACAAAACTGCCATTCAAAATGCAATATTCCTGAGCGGCCAACTGTCCTGATGAAATTGGGATTGTCCTGATTTGGCAATCTGAGAAATATTTTATGATTTTTAAAAATTGGACTGTTTATCTGTATGGAAATGACCCTTGCATATCCCAGGATTATGCTTTTTGACTAAAAAATTAAAACAAGGATCAGGAAAAGCTCTAAAACTAGATTATATTATATAATAGTCCAAACATTCTGCTGTTTTGGGTCATGACGGTATTGTGCGTTAGGGTGTCCAGTTTGAGCTCTTTGAAAAGTTGGCCTCCATGTAATGTGGTTATTTGATCAGTTAAGGAAATCATTAAATTATTTTTTGAAAATAGCATTTTTCTCATTTTGCTTTTATGCCCTTTAATATTCAAGAGCCTTTGGTGATCCAGAAGCTTAATTGAAAGAATACAAACATTATGAATTGCATTACGTTCAAGACCTGCCTGCCCACCCAAAGGGGTTGGGCTGCTCGGATCTCCCATACTTCATGGCTTATAAAATGGAGAGAAAGATGAAGTGAGTAAATGTGACTCGTAAATATGGGAACACCACAAAACAAATGACGTTTCGCCCTTTGGCTTTTTTCAAGTAAACACGAAATATTTGTTTGTTTTGTGTTGTTCCCTTATTTATGGTCACATTTACTCCCTTTATCTTTCTCTCCATTTGATTGACTCATTTAGGCACCTTTAGTTCATGGCTTATAATATGGTTTAAATCAGATTGTCAAGAAGAAGAAAAATTGAAAATAAAGAAAATCAGTCATTGTGATTTAATTCTTTATGGTGGTTTTTGTTATTTTATTTAAGAAAAGTTAAATATGTTTTCACCACTTCTTATAAAAAAGGATCCACACAAGTACTCAGAGACAACGATAATCCAATGAACTTTTCAGATCATCACAAAATTTTTGTGTTGTTTGTATTGCGGGTTAGACTCCATCTTCAAAGATTCCAACAGCTCCAAACAGACAAATCATCAAGCTTTTCAAAGGTTGGACAATTTGATGGCTGTGCTGATGCGTTTCCCCATGCTGAAAGTGGCACTCATAAGACACATCCTGCTTTGCCTAGACCGAAAGGTACCCCCTTATATCTTGAGTAGATTTGTAGCTTATATATAGTTGGGTTGTTTTTTTTATTTCACAAAATGTATGTTGTTTCTTTAATTCTGATAGTATTCGATAATTATTGTGTTCTCTTTTTTATCCTTGCATTGATTAATTATTTAATTTAGCTAGTCTCCCTATGTCTGGATGATAGTTTAGGTGATCTCAAACTATGTACACTGATAATGTACTCTTGGAATCTACATCTGTTTTAGACTGTAAAAAGTAATATACAAAAATGAATATATCAGCTTCCAAAAATAACAAAATAACAAACACATAACGTTTTGGGCTCAAACCCTTCTTCAGCCAATGATAAACACGGTAAAAACATTGATACATCACTTTTAATCTAGACAGACTGCAGCAAAGTATGTGGCACCTCAAGACATTCTGTGTTTGGTATTTTATTGTTTTTTTGACGCTGTTATATTCTTTTGTATATATTAACTTCCACTCTACTTATTTATGTTTTAATGTGTCTGTTTGTTTGTTTTGTAGTTTCAACTAATGTGAGTCAATAAATGTTAGTTGCTGGTTGGGGTTCTTGACTTCCTATAGTGGAGGAGACTTACTATGTCTTATCCCTCTAATCTGTTTTCAATTGCTTTTTGTCATTGTTTGAAGGAATTATTGGTTTTGTCCTGGCTCTGGCTGGTAAGGAAATAGTCAAATGTATAGTAAGTTTTGTTTGACGATATTGTTTTGGCTTGTAAATCATCTCTCTGTTATGCACTGTATTGTGTTTTGTTTAAAATTTTATATATATGTAAAACATTTGAGTGTGTTTCCTCTTGTGGGACCTGTGTTTGTGTTCAGGATGAACTTTAGTTATTTTTCTTGGGTGCTTTTATTTTTATTTTGACTTTTATACTATTCATTTTCTTCCTTTTTACTGGCACTGATATAACCTTAATATGTTACAAGCGCCGTTAAACCTTTAAAAACAAAACAAACAAATGTTAGTTGGAATTTACTTACTCCAAAGTTATTATATTATAATAGTCCGTATAAAATTGGGTGCCCCAGTTTGCATGATATAGTTTGATTCTCAGTCAAGACAAATACTTTTTGGAAGAAAGTGATTTAATTTTTTTTAAGTAGGCATTGTTGACCAATTTGTTTTCTCAGAAAGGGTAAACCCAAATTATCCAAATATATAGATCTTCTCACAGATCAAAATCGCTCTTTATAAATGACAACCTATTCTTTCTTAATTGACAGACTATTCCAGAAGGTGCTAGTCCAGATTGCCTCAGTCTGGCATCCATCAGTATCATGTGCAGAAGTCACCGTCTTTGTCTCCATGTAACAGATCGAGATGGTGTTGTACATGATTGGAACACTCTTATCAAAGCTTGTGACTATTTCTTGTCATGCTGCTGTGAAGAGGATATCACTTTTGTTCTGAGGTGAGTAGGGATTCCTGGACAAATCAATCGAGTTTTGATAAATTAAGTCTAAAATTTGAATTATTCAAAATTTGAATACTGGTGGTTTGTTCATTTTTATGATGAGAGCTGTTTAGAAATGGAATTAAAGGTTCTAAAATTGATTAAAAGAGACTTTGTGAACTGTTACTCTTGGTTTCTTATTACAGATTTTAGGATATACTTTGCATAAATGAACCTCATATTTGTTTAAGGACTACATTTTAAACTAAATGTATCTCCAATTACATCCTGACTCATATTTATGTCCCTAGGTTTTACATGGCTTATTTATATTATGCCAAGCATCGACTTGACAGAAACAATGTACTGCTACAGAATTCAGATGTCATTGAAGTTTCTGAAGATCACCTTTCAGAATCTCAGCTGTTTCCACCATTCGTTATCAAAAAGGTTTTTGTCTTTTATTTTTACACGTTTTCTTATTCTTCTTCTTATTATATTTTTTTTGTTGTTGTGGGTTTTTTTTGTTTTTTGTTGTTTTTTTTTTTTTTTTGGGGGGGGGGGGGGGTTATGGTGCAAAGAAAATAAGGTTTATATGCGTGACATAAAAAGATATGAGAAGTTTTAATTCTTTTTTTTAATCAGTTTTTCTTAAAGGAGAGTAAATTAAGCACATTTTTAGAGTTGCTTTTAATAGATTTTTTCAAAAATCATTAAAACATTATTTTGAAGTCTAAATTGTAAAATTTGGAATCAATTGAAATACGTTTATGTTGTGTCTTAAATGGCAAACAACTCAAATTTCTTCTTTTTTTTTTTTATTTTATCATTTTGACTTCACCTTATTTAGTTTTTTCTATCTGGTTAAATCTGGCATGATATGAAATTAAGACAATGGACCACAAGTTGTCTGATAACAGTAGGTAAAAAAAAATGGATTTTTTCCTCTTTTATTTTCAGGTCACAGTTTTGTGTTTACGGTGTAGATTACTAAAGACTAACTCAGCCCTTCCCAGTCAGACAAATTTATCCAATCTTCATAAAGCACTGAAAAATTATGTCCACCTTCTACACTTAGACTGGTGGAAGCGATTACTATCCTCTCATGAGGTTTGTGATTTATTTATCTAGATGTTCTTTTTAAAAAACAAAAACATGGCATATGCCTGGATACCAGTCTGCCATTTTTTATTTAGTTTTATTTTTTTCTCTTGATATTTTTGATAGTGCCAAGACATTTTGAGACCATTTTCTTCTTGGCTTTGTTGCTAAACAAATCAATTTCCTTAACATTCGGGGACAATTACTTTCATTTCCTTAACGTTCATGGACAATTACTTTTTATAATTGTTTTGAATATTTACTGTCCTTTTCTTTTTTTTTAGTTCTATTCTGATAATTATTTGCAACCTTCCATCAATCTTTATAGATTTTCTTGCTAGTATTGTTATTTTTGGATTAATTAAAAAGATGTTGTTGGTACCTAGTTTCGAAATTGCATAGATTTTAATAATTACAGACATTTGACAGGTCATAAATTCTTTGTTGAAAATAATCAACTACATAATCAGTTCTTTGATTCACTATGGATCACATATTTTCAGCCAAGTCTTGAGGATTGGGTCGGATTTGAAATGAAAATTGATCCTTCCAGAGAAATCTTGGCCAGAAGGTTAAGGTGAGTTTTTGATTTTAAATTTTCATTATAATTTGGATAGTGGACATGGGTGCCAGTTTTCCAGTTCATGCCGGAATTCCGGTTTCGCGATATCTCGAAGTCAAATACCTCCGGTTTCAGTGTTTTGAGTAAAATAACCTCGGTAAAAATTCAAAAACACGATTCAGCCACCTTTTCAGTGTATGGAGGTGTGTCATTGTGTCAATATGTTTGCTGTGTAATCATTTAATAATGGTATAAAAACGGTGATGAAATAAGAGTAAAGTTTAGGCCACATTTTCAGGTTTGGCAAAGTGTCGAGATTTTAGTTTCAGGTTTCAGCACTTCTTCCTGCTGGCACCCATGATAATGGAATAAACGAGCTGATAATGTTATTTACAATAATTAAGAGAAAATTTTGTAGAGTCGAGCCAATGGAAAAATACAGGAAATAGACAATGGCAAAATTTGAAATTAAAGCACCGATTGCATGACCAAAAAAAAATGACAGTATGAAGTGGTATCTCATTGTCTTTTCTCATTTTATATTAAACTAAGTCTTTAAACATATGATATGTTGAAGAATGAAATTGAGACTTTTTTATCCAGGAAATCCTGACTAGAAAGATATAACATTTGTTTTTCCATCATTTTAGTTAGTATATTCACATTCAACTTATACATTTATTGCTGTACATTATTCAGTCATAGATCAAATAGTCAGACCCTGAATTATTGCTGGATGGTTTTTTGCATCTTCTGTTTTATTCATTGATTACTTTAAAATAATTATCTTATTCTTTTATTTTTTTATTCCGATCATTCTTAGATTGAGTTACTTTTGGGAATTTTCAAGCAAATTGATTCAAGACTTGGGAATCGTTTCAGTCTGCACTTCACTCTTCCACCTATTAGCTGAAAGGTCTGTTAATAGAGTTGTGTCATGTCATCATTGTATTTAGCACCATCATATAATCCAGACCACTCTACTGTCACAAACAATTCGTAGGATTACAACATTTTGCTGCCTCCAATGTCATAACTTCATGGGCATCTCTAAGTCATTAAAACATTGAAAATGAAGTTGATGCCAGGTTACATAATTTTAAGGAATTTGAAGTATTATTTAATCATTGTGAGGGTAAATTGTTGATTTTTAAAGTCAACCATAGGGACTATAATTTTTATTTCTAAAAAATTACGAATTTTTAGATCTTCAAGGAGGCAGGTCTGTATAATCATCACTGTCTTGATTATCAATATCTTCATTGATTTTATCTTTCATTGTCAAAATCATACTACTTTGCCCACCTTGTTGATTATTTATCATTCCCTGTAATGGTAAAGTGTGTGAAATTTTGTAGATAAAAGGAAATGTGTCCTTAGTTAGAGACTATGATTTTTGTTTGATTAATGTACGTTTAAAACCGTAATAATTTCACAAGCGGATACAACTTTTTAAAAAATTAGTGAGCCAAAAATTTAACGGAAGTTTCATGAAGCTCTGACAGTTTCAGTTAACCATTTGAAATTATGTAGAAAAAATTCTGTAACAGACAAAATTGTTTCATTTCAATACCTTTTCAGATTAATTTTTAATCTAATTGCGGATTTATAACTGTATTTTTGTTATATTGTTATTACAGTTAATGTTGTTTTTTAGAGAAATGAATGATATATATATTTTTTTTCTATTTTGAAATTTATTTATAATTCAGGAAAGAACTATCTAGTTCAGAAGGCAACAGTTACAACGACTTTGTTTCCTTGCTCAAGGTACTTTTATGCATAGACACTAAGGTCATAAACTTATTAATTGATTCCTTTTTTTTTTTTCTTTTTTTTTTCTTTTTTTTTTTTTTTTTTTTTTTTTTAATTTTTTAATTTTTTTTTTTTTTTGGTATTTATTTATCTTCTCCCACAGTTTCCTTTCACTCTCTTTTCTTTCTTTCTTCCTTTTTTTTTGGTTGTCATGTAAATACAAAAGGTTACTCAGTTGTCCATTTTTTCGTTTGTCCTTGCACTTTCCCTTCATTAAAGATGTCAAATTCATACAGCTATATATTCCCCAACCAGGGTCTACTGCTTCAACTGCCATCAGGGATTACAGAAAGTGGGAGTAAGCCACTCTGGCTTTTATCCACTGCCACATCGTGTAAAGACAAAACTGAGAGGTCAAAGATGTTAAGGTAAATGAGCCATCATCTTTGTTAGTCGTGTTACCTACTTTTATTTCATAGTATTTTGTTTTTTGCTTTGTTTGTTTTGTTTTTTCTGACTGAGCTTTGATTTTATGCATTAATTTATCTCTTTCTTTCAGCAGGCGATTTTGTGTGTGGGGGAGTGGGAGGTGGGGGGGGGGGGGGGTTACAAGTATGTTCTTAGTATGTATGTTATACCTTTCTCTTTGGTTTTCTATCCGAGGTCCGCAATGGTTGCAATAATTTACAATTGCTTTACAAATGTTGCTTTACACTTGTTGATGAATTGTTGACTGATGATAAAATCTATCCTTGTCTGGAGTGAGATGACTTGCCATTGCCCAAAACTTGGCTGGAGATATTCTGTGAGGGGAAATAGTTGGATATGCGAGCGTGTGTGTGGATGAATGTGTGTATTTGTTTAGGAGATTATTTCTTATCCTTATAAATCACGTCTTAGTTACTATGTTATATCTTGAACCATATGAGTTCGTTCCTTTGATGAGGATCCCATGCTGCTTGGATCTACATGTAATGATCTCACTTTATCATCCTTTTTCTCATGGACCTGTGATCTAAGATTGTTACAGGCACCTCTTAATCCATTTTGCTATTCTCTTCCTTTTCATAGGTGCTTAAATGAACTACAGGTATTACAAGTGCTGTTAAAAACTAATTTGGAATATTTCTCTCAATTTTCCATTTTTCCTTTGCTTTAATGCTCATTATTATCTTTTTCTCTCAGTTTTGTTAAGTCGTGCAAAACTCGACAGTATTCTCTTCCCACCTCAGGTGGCAATTTTTGAAGATTCTTGCAACATTTTGGAATAAGAGTTTCTATTGATCCTTCATAGCAATAACGATTTAGTATCAAAGCTGGAGTCACATTGCTGTTATTACTGTCTTCGTGAAAACAGGTGAAATAAATGATTGGCATGTAAATATATGACCTAGTCTACCAGACTAAACTTTTCTTTCTGTTTTTTTCTGTCGTTTTTCACGACAAGATAAAAGCACTTTTGGAGAGGTTTCTACATTGTGATATGCAAGTTTGCATGCTTTCCATGAATACAGTGGTAAAACTCTTCGCTATGATCTTGTCATATATTTCATTTTTCAGCCTTTGCCTCCATCTACACCCCCATCTCCTTGTGTCTGATACAAAAGAGATTGTGACACCAAATGACAATACAGGGACACAGTATGCCTTAAAACTTTTGGATATGTTCGCTGTAAGTTTGTACCCTGCTGTTTGATTACAAGTATATCAAATATATTACTCAATTCTCTCACTTGTGTCACTTGATTGCTTCTTTATGCTCAGTATTCGGCTGCAGCACTCAATAATTCCACAATCCTGGTCCACTGTACCCAGTCCTCACTGAATAAGGCAATTTCATGTACTTTGAGACCTCTAAATGTTTCTGAGCAAGTGCAATGACGCCAAACACTGGATTTTCTTTCTCTCAACATTGTCGTGATACGCTACTATCACTAAGATTGTTTTCACATTTCAAATGGATGTATTTGACTTTCCTTGAGATAATGATCATCAGCAGTCTGCAACTTATCATATGTGGAATCAACAATTTCCAATAAATACAGATATGATAGAACAAAACCAAAAAGCTCAATCACATGTTATTTGATGATTAAATTTGATTTCTAAGCGGTGAAATAGCTCCTTTTTATGGCTGTGATTAATACAAATCTATGTTTTAATGACTTAGAGATGCTCATTAATTTCAGAAATTGGAGGCGAAATTTTGTAATTCTATGAATTTTTCGTAACAGTAGGCAGGTCTGCCATGACACAACAGGGATTGCCCAATAATAAGGACTACTCGATGCTCATATTATTTATTATTTGCATGGAATAAGCAAGTTTTTTCTCTGAACATCTTTTTCACATCATCAGATGAAGATGTGTACATGTGATGAATACCAGCACTTAACCATCTAAATAATTGGATAATCTCTGTAGTGCAATGTAGTACATCTGACCAGGATTCAGCCTTGCCAACCCTTCACATTCCAAAAGTCGAATCCGAAAGACAGAAAATTGGAATTTGTAATCTTGCATATGTCAATCACCAAACCATCATGGACAAGTTATTCAGTCACCTGCTATGATTTACAAGCAAAACGGCAGTGCTGTTCGTATACTAGGAACTGCACTGTTAAGGTGATCATAGCATATTGCTTCAAAGGCATTATTTGTATTTGACAGTTGATTGTCTACTTGGTGGCAAAATGATTTCTTGAACCTCTCCCTTTTTGCAAAAGTCAAAAAAAATAAACATATAATTTCTTGTCAGCATTGTATCCCCTCCCCCCCCCCCCCCCCCCCCTTTTTTTTTTCCTATCATTATCATCATTTTTTAACATTGGAATTTTAGAGACATAAGTAAGATGATGGAAATGTAGAGTGAAAATCGGAATGAATCTGCCAAAATCAGAAGTGTTGGCAGGTATAGCAGCAAAGGAATGCTGATTTTTTGTGTGTGTTTTTTTTTTGCTATATATTGTGCTTTTACATAGTCACCTTTCCAGATGTTTATGTTACCACTGGTAATTTCGTGATTTAATTTTCCTTTTTTAAAATGACCTTCCATAAAATTGATATTTGTATTTATCATTGAGGATGTTTGAATTTGTCTTGCAGGAATCAGACCTGAATTGTGGTGGTTACTTTTCCTTAGATGTCCTCATCTTTATGACTCAGGTGAGACTATTGGGCAATTCATTGGAATACCCGATACAGAAAAAAGAAACAAACAGAGAGAGAGAGAGAGAGAGAGTAGTAATAATGCTAATGATAAAAATTATTATTATAAAAATAATGAAATTTATTTTGTTTGCACATTTCCCATGAATCGGCTCAAGGAGCACTAATATGCCATTAAGACTGTTTGACATTTCTATTGACAGTAATAGTTTACATGCTTCAAAACATCAATATTAATTTGTTTACTAGGATCATCCTGTAAAATATTATTTATAGTCATTTTAGAAGACAGTTACTTTAAAGCATGGCTTTGAGATTTGAAGAGTGTATGTGTTTTCCGTGTGCGTGTGTGTGTTGGTGGATGGAGGGAGGGGGGGGGGGGGGGGGGGGGGGAGGATGAGATGTTTGTGTCATTATATAATGAGAATTTAATTTAACTGTATATATATTTATTGAACAAAAATTCTTCAAAAGTAGTATATCACGAGCAATAAAAATTATTTATGTCATCACATCTGCAATTATACTATTCCAGGCATGTGACTGCTTCCATCACTCCTCCAAAAGCAAAATAAGTTTGCTTTGCCATCCTTCATTGTTTACATCTATTATGGTAAGCAAAGAAAGAAAAAGGTGTTGATTTTAAATGTCAAAAGTGATAGCTGTCTATATTGAAAGTGGGCAAGATGTTTTTTGGATTGTTTTTTTTTTTTTAATATATCCCTCTCTCATTATTTAGTTATTGATCATTTCTGAAGATTTTTTAAAACAATGAACGCATGCAGTAGTAATGGATTATTTAGATTTGTAAATTGAGGTTAAGCACATCACACGGATATATTTAATACATTATTAATATTTAACGCTGTTCTTCATTTGAAATAGTTTGCTCGCCTTACTTTTCTTGTATGCTTGTTTATCTTATCTCCAGATTTATAATACTTGACTATCCCATCATCTTTCTTTTAACTTGTGCTGAAATTTTTCAAATTGTTGCAACTATTATTTCGAAAACTCTTAGAAATGAAAGAACGAATGAAGTCCGTTTCAATACGTTTGTTTTATTTTAATTTGTTTAGTCTTTTTTTTTATTGTACTTTCAGGCACTATTAAAACTAACTTTATCTTCGTTCATTTGTGCTGACATGTCTTTAAAGTGTTACAAAATTTAAAAATCATGACTTTTGTGATTCTAAACTTTACAATAGAATAATTTCTCATCATAATGTACAGGTAACCTTAGATGGCGCATTTATTAGCATCTTGTAGGATTTATATTCACACATTTTTCTGAATTTATTGCAAAATCTTTAGATGTAAATTCCTATTTTTAAGGTGCATCAAGAGTTTATAAAGCAACTTGGAATCTTTTCATCCTTCCCAGAAAATTTTAAATCTCAATTTGAGTATGCCATTTCATGGAATGATAGGTAAGAATGATTACTACTAGCTTATTTTAAGCCATGGCAAGCCAAATTGTCGTTTCTGATAAATGAAGCTCATGTAAAATATCATGATACTTATTTGAAATTTTTTCAAATATACAAAAGTATAAACGTTGTCAATTTATTATATGTGTGTGTTTTTGATATACCGAATCCTCATAAAATTATCGCCATCCTTTGAAATGACAGGGATAACTAAGTGCTTATGAGAACTCAATGAAAACAATTATTTACGTTGATTAAGAACAATAAATGAGGGACAACTTCATCATGGTATGAGTTTCAGGTTCTAATAAATTGATCAATCTTTTTATTTCTCTTTAATGACATTCATCATCATCAATCCCATGATCTGATTATCATCGGGGGGAATACACAGGATGCAGATGTCACCACTTTCCGCCATTAAGCACAGTCTACAAGGGGCATGACCGATCCGGCATGCCAAGTGTTGTGTTAACTGTCTTTCATATATCCATTCGGTGGATTTGTATAGCTTGGTGGCATCCATCTCCTCTCCGATCTAGATAGACTAATAAATACTGAAAAATGACGTCATTGAAGTTGATTGTTTATGGCTGTCATTACAAGATAAAGTATTATTGTAGAAGATTAGAGGAGATTGCCAATTGTCGATAGCAAATAACAAACTCATTGAACAAGTATACAATGTTCACATTGTTTCAATTAAAATCATTTCACTTATCTGTGTTCTCCTTTATTTTTTGATAATTTACATAGTCCTGGCCTCCCGAATGCCATCAAACAAATTAAGTAAACAGCTTTGAACAAAATAAGACATCCATCATTCAACCGGATATTAGTCTATGGCATTATTATCTGTTAATTATATTGCAATTAGATTTTAGAAATGGTCACAAGTATCATTATACAAGTGTAATCATAGAATTAAGAATGGAGTTTGCTAATGTAGTTTATGGTCCAATACTATCAACAGGAAAAATATTTCAGAACAAAAATCTAACGTGGGCTTTTTGTAAGCTGTAACCCTTTACTTAGGGGTGTCCTTCCACTGCAGAAAGTAGACCTCCACCATACTTCTCCACTCACATGAAAACAGTTAATAAATACTCACATGAAACCAGAACAACTTTTCAAGAACTATCAAAGAATTTTGACTTGACAGAAATCATTGAAATGATTTAAGTATTACTTACGAAAATGAAGATAGTTATTCAGTAGAAAATTTTTACAAATTTTAAGCTTTCTGCGTGTATTTCATTCACACATCAGATTTACAGGTCAGGATGATAATAGTGAGCCAATGCTTGATGACGATGAGGACTGTGATATAGATGACTGGATGAAAGCATCAGCACTGTTTGGATATGTCATCAGTGATAGGTTGGTACAAATGAAGCAAATAAATTCTTAGACCCTTTAACTATCCATTGGAGTTATTTCCTTTTTTGTTCTTTTCTTTTCTTTTTTTTTTCAACTTGTTATCAAATGACTTTCATTCTCTGACATACCATAACGTTCATAAAGCTGTTTAACATCTATTTTGCTGGTTAGAATATTATTTTTTTGATATTTCGAAAAGGTCCTCATTATGGTCGATACAAAGGAAATATCAAAAAAGCATTTTTCAATCCATTAAAAAAAAACATTTGCATTTGTGTAACACCTGGATGGAGTCTTTTGATCTTCCATGGTGGGCAGGGAGTCACTTGCTAGGCCTTCTATCCCTCAATATCTGTTCTCTGAATTGCTTTCTGTCTTTGTCATGGACTGGGATTACCTGGTTTTGACCTGGCCTTTGTCGAAGTCCTCGACTGAGAGGTAAACAGTCAAATCTATGGTGTTAGTTTTGGGAGGTGATATTTTTTTCCTTGTAAATCATTTCTCTGTTGTGTACGATGGGACTTTTAGGTGATCTCAAACTAAGTTATATCTGTTCCTCATTTGAACCATTTCACCTTTGTCTTACTTTTTCTTAAGTGCTTTAATTGTAATTCTAGAATGTTTTGACCATCCCATTTCTTCCTTTTTACTGGCGCTGAAATGACCTAAACAATTTGTTTTAACACAGCCAATTTTGCACAACTTGACTTCAGTATTACAAACTGAACCTTTAAATTCTTGAACTTTAGAAACAGAAGAAAAAAATCAATAACGGGCTGTAGGTAACATTGTTTATCCTAGTTAATCAACAATGTGCAAGAATTTTGTATCATGACAGTAAAGTAAATGCCTATTCTTGTTGTACCAAATTCAATATGATATGAAGTGTGGATAAGGAAAATTATGTAAGGAGGCATTACAAGACTACATCATTGTGTCTTTTTTATAGGTTCAATATTTAAATATTTACTATAGAAATATCCTTATTATAATTATTATTATTTTGTTTTGTTTTTTATCATTTTGTCCTTAACATTGTTGGGCAAACACAATTATCCACAACAGCATTGTTATAACAACTGTTTTGATCTTAATTTTTTTCTCTAATTTGTTAAATTTAATTGAATTATAACTCAGTGAACTAAATTTGCAATCAACAACTGTTCTGAAATGTTTTATTTATGTCCAATAAACTTTTTATTGAAAATAAAGATCTTTTTCGTTTGTTGGTTCTTTAGGTTAAATTCATCAACACACATCGATTCAATAGCCAGCATCTTGTCTGACCAAGTTGAGGTAAAGTTGTCAGTTTGATGCTCTACTTTGCATATAACAATAATATTATCTGTTGTGCAGTTATAACATGAAATGAAGTGAGTAGAGGAAGGCTTGATGACAACAGAGGATAAAAATTATTTGCAGTGATGGAACTGAACTCGTCACCTCTGCCTGGCTGTGAGGGATGCTCGGCAATCAATGCCATCCGTCTCTTTCAGTCCATGTCAGTCTGGTCCTTTAGTTTGATTCCCATCACTGAAAAAAAAAAAAAAGTTTTCATGCTCTGTTGTCACCTGGCACTTCCGTACTATTATTATTGACATAAGTGCCTGCTCCACTCTCTTATTAAAATCATCTATGTGGCTAGATGCCCTTGTCACCTTGCAAGTAACTCTGCCAAGAATAACCCTGTTTACTACGCTGCACTGGTATATTATTTTTGCAGGCTGACAAACCAGTTATATTTTGTGTTTAAATACATTTTCAGGTCCAAAATACTCAAATATGTGAATTTTCACATTAATGCGCTAAATGCAATCGATAAAAAATAATTGATAAATATAAAAGAGGAAGAGACGTGCTTTCTCCACCTTGATTTAGAACTGACTAGGAAGACGTATCAGAATTTCTTTTATTTATTTGTTTATTTATTTATATATATTTGTTTATTTATTTATATATTTATTTATTATATAATGTCATGAATAAACACTTTTGTCTTTAATTTATTTTCCAATGTATATAAGTGTTGCAAGCACCAATAAATTTTTCAACTGTACTAATCTTAGTATTTTTATTCCTGTTATATAATTTCCAGTGTTTGCCATATCTTTGGGAGTTGATGACAGCCTGGTGTGTTTACAATATGGATAATATTGGAGTTGTAAGTTTTGAGTTCTACGACTGTATAAATCTATAGATATAAAATAGTGTTTTCACTACAACTACAACACATGAAAAATGTATCATACAATTCAGGGCTAATAGGTTGAAAGGTAAAGATGAATACACAAAAGACACCCAGGTGAATAGGCCTGCACACATTTACACGCATATCTTCCCTGAAATTCTTTTAACAAGTATGGCCACAGATAGGTAAAAAAAAAAACCCTCAGTTTCAACTCAACATGAAGTTGAAAAACTTTGCGTTAAACTAACAAAAAGTTTTATTATTTGTTATTCAATAGCTTAGATATTTATTGAGGTGTTTGAGGAAACTGAAACCATTCTAGTAAAATGAAGAACAATATGGCACAGTATTTCCAAACTTGTTTAGAGAGTTTCAAGGACAATATTACAATATTACGTTCTTGAATCAATTTACAGCATTGTTTGGGGTATCATATCAATACATACATACACTTATATGATATGCACATTTAAGACAGCTAATTAATTATCATTTATAGAAAGATGATTTAATTATGCCAAATATTCTCGCCTGGTGCACTGTTAGTTTCTGTATCTTTTTACACAGCCTAGACCTTGGTAAGTTTTAATATAGGGTACACTGGAAATGCAGAAGTTACGTCTTTAGTTTTATGTATTTGTCAATTCACAGGTGACATGTATAATTTGAACACACAAAACATGCAAAAGAAATAGTTTGGTTTTCCTTGACAAAGATTATTAACCTTTTATTGACCAGAAATAAAAGAGACTTAAAATTTGCAACAATAACCGCACCTTTAAAAAGAGACTAAAGTAAAGCCAAAGCATGTATCATGAACAATAAGGATGAATTGTAAACTCCAGAAATATGTTATATCGAATAATATTATGTTGAAATATAAATTTTTCATGTTGAATCACAATCATGGTTTTGCAGTTCACAAGTCACTACTGGCAGCTGATATTTGTACTTGCTTGTACTTGTACCCCTTTGAAGTTACAAAACAATAGAGATTAACTTTTGTGATCCGAGTTTGTATCGAATATAGAACTGATCTCAGAAGTGTAGTCACAAGTTGACCATCTAAATAGATGTTCATATCTTTGTCAAAAATGCACCAAACTGTCTTTGATTTATTTCTATGAATTGATTCAATGATGAAATAAAGTGCGGCTATGTGGTCTAGTGGTATGATACTCGCTTTCTGACTGGAAGGTCCTGGGTTCGAGTCTCGCTCTTGGCATAGTTGAGCCCTTGGAAATGGCTCTTTACTCACTTTCTCTCACCGTACTCAGGTGTAAAATGAGAACCTGGCTGTTAACAGCGTTGTATCTGTCCGAAAAAAAATTGTAATATCGCCTAACAGGGGTCATGTCCCGTCCTACATGTTCAGTGTTGCTGTTGGCCAGGGACCCCTTGTAAAGCGCTTTGAGCACGTTTAGTGGATATTGCGCAATATAAATACTCTAGTTTTTTTTTTTTTAATGTCTTTGCAGGATTGCCCCTTCCATTTTCTACACCAAATGTTACTTCTGAGACATCCGTCAATTATAACAAGCTCCTTGAAACTTGGACAATCATCACCCAACGTAGAATTCAGGCAACACCTTGGATTAGAATGTGAAATGGAAGAAATTCGCATATACTCCATTTTGAGGTAATTAATAATGTTGAGATGTGCTTCAACCGTGCTCAGGGACTATGAGAGGAAAGACATTGATTTGAGTGCACACATAACAGATATTGCTCAGAACAAGGAATTGATTGATAAACTGTCTAACTTCCATCTTTAGCAATTGCTTGCTATCCTTTGGATAGGACACTAGTCTATCGCAAAGTACTTTCCACCAACTCTAACAGACTCGTCTACCCATTCACTGCTGGGTGGACATGGGGGTCAAAAAAAATCGACTGCACCCGGGATCGATCTCAGCCTCTTTGGGTGTGAAGAGAGTGCTCTATCAACTTAGCTATCGGGACCTCCTCCATCTTCATTACTGTGATTAAATGCCAAGGTGGTTACCCTAAGAAAATTAAATTAAATTACTTTTTTTTGTCCGAATTTGCATTTCTTAAATCAATGGCAAAGATACTGTGATTTCAATTTAAAGTGGAATGTGTTGACTACTTTACCTCCAGTAGTACTGGATAGGAAGATACATAGATTGATGGATGTATTTATCAGCAACATGCTTGTGACCTTTGGATAGTCGATATCAGGAAACAATATTAATATCAATATAATTAAAATATAAATATTATCAGAAAGGCATATCAATGTATCCAAAAATATGTGTAAATTAAATGTGGCTATGTTGTGGTCTTGTGGTATGAAACTCGTTTCGGATCGTAAGGTCCCGGGTTAGAGCCTCACTCGGTGCATAGTTGAGTCCTTGGAAAAGACTCGTTACTCACATTCTCTCACTGTACTCAGGTATAAAATGAGTACCTGGTGTCAACAGCGGTGTCTGTGTCTGAAAAAATTGTAATATCGCCTAACGGGCACCATGTCTCGTTCTACATGTTACGTGTTGCTGTTGGTCAGGGACCTTTTGTAAAGAGCTTTGAGCACATTTAGTGGATATTGCTCTATATAAAAGCTCAATTTTTTTATTTAAAAAAAAATAAATATAGCTATTCATGTTCCGAGAGTGGCTTTATGTTGACATGGGGAATAATGTAAATATTTTATGTTGTAGTGGAAAGACAATTTTTTATTTGTTTGCCACCCTTTGCAGATAATGCACCTTATGGTAAACGTAAAGACAATTTTTTATTTGTTTGCCACCCTTTGCAGATAATGCACCTTATGGTAAACGTAAAGAGAATATTGCAGGATCAGTTTTAAAAATGTTTTTACTCAAACTAAAAACGTTTTCATAGTGTTTGAAACAACGCTCTTCCTGTATATTCTTTTCAGCTTGAAGTGAGTTATGAGTTGGTGGAATATTCATCACAATGCGTAAGACTGAATGAGGCATAGCAACTGTTTGCATCCTATATTGAAAACATGTCATTTTGTGAGACATAGAAATCATGAATATTTGTCACCTTTTTCAGACATTCACTGTGAAACAATTACCAATGTTATATACTAAAATGTAACCTGTTCATTTTCCATTCTAGACAATGCAGTGTCATATCTGTGAGTAAAATCCCAATTGACAGTTGCAATATCTTGTGTGTCCCTCTCATCTCAACTTATGCGACTCTTCTAGAGGGAATAGAGAGCAAAATGAAAATTTGTAAGCAGGTAATTAGTAATAATTTATATAAATGATACTTTATTTTCATTGATAATTTTTTGATTACTCATACTCAAATTGACAGAATTATGAGTACCTGCAATTACTTGTTACTTTAAAACGTGATCTGTTCCTTGTGATCATGTAAGCCCCATCCTAATGTTAAGTGGTGAATAATGTACAAAATCATCTTGAAATTTAAACATTCTATAAACATTATTTATTTGAAGTGCCCACAATTCTTCACTAATACTAAAGAACTATTTACCATGTACTTAAAATGTATATTATTTCTAGTATCCTGTCGATGATTTGGCTCCCATATCGTCCTGGCTTCAGTCTCTGGTCAACTCTTGTCACACGTCCAAGTTATACAAAATTGATTTGGTAGGTTGGTATCTTTGTTGTGCTGACGGATTGTCGTTGTTCTTCCTAAAATAGTTCCTGGCTGTGGTCAGTAATGAACATTTTTAAAGTGCCAGTACCTAAGAGAAGACATATTGTTTGAAATGAAAATTTAGTTTTAGTTCCATCTGGCTCTCTGAAGGAATAAACTATGCATTTTGAAGCCCAATGAGCGTGCTGGATCATGGAAATACACTATAACTATATATAAAGGTGGATAAGTCTTATACAATTATATTTTAGGATCATGACTTATTTAATCATGTAACTGATTTGACTGTAGAGTTGGAATCGTAGCAAAGTCTTACTGTGTTTTTAATCCATTGAATTGTGAAGAGATATTAAATTGCTATCAATATATTATTTTACTCCAGAATGACACTTGAGTGTTTTTAAGAACATTTGACAATAATTCTTTATTCAATTTGATTTTCTCTTCAATCTGTTGCTTTAATTTTCTTTGTCTATATTATCAATACTGTTATGTTAAATAATAATTGAATAACAAGGTTAATTTTTGTCTTTTTCTTTTCTCCAGAATATTCTCCACACCTCCGACCCTCTTCTGTACAGAAAAATTTATTTAAAGACTTATAAATCTTAAATGCCAAAATGCAGGATTGCACAATGAAAATCCTGTTTAAAATAAAAATTATCTTTTATATCAGTATTATCTCCTAATTTTCAATGACATCTCAAATAATATTACGAGAATTGACCCTAAGCCCAGCTTAACTCACTCAACCCTAACACCGACTATATCCGTATTTTACCAGGGTTACTTTTACCCCATGCCTATTTATTACATTTTTCTGAGACAAATTATAGGTGTATTATCATAGCTAATGTTTTTAGTTTTTACATGTTAATGGTATTGAATAAAATTATCTACGCACATGCTTATATTTAATAGGTACATTTTTTTTTTCAATTTTGATAAGTAGCAAAAATCTCTAGGATTGAGTGAGATAAGTCAAGCAATATTGGGTGGAGTTGGATGATAATGGCTTCATGATGCTAACCCCCTAGTGTTGAGTAAGGCACTTTACACATATTACCTTACATGACTCTTTACACTCATTACCCTATGTGACTTGGGTGTGTAACTGGCTTTGAGCATTGATATTATGAAAGTGTTAGTGCAAAAGGGTGCATAAGATGCGACTAGTACTGAATGAAATATATATCGGATCCATACGACCTATTGGGAGAATAGATTGTTTGTATCTTGATAAGGTAGAGACCCTTGAAGTGCGTAATCTAATTATTTTGTTATTTCAGTTTGAGCTGAGCTAGTGGTTTTTGGAACTATTGGTACGTAGGACAGTCCCAAGTTCTTCTTTCATGGGTACGAGGCAGTGCCAAAAGGTGGTTTTTGTAGTATTCAACATTAAAAGACACTTTTCTAATTTATTTTCAAATTCCATTTAAAGATTTTGTTTTCATCAGTTTCCCTGGATTGAATAGTTGAAAATAATACAGACTAACAGATTAACTCTTTCACCACTTAAAAAATCTATTTCTGCTATAGTTTAGGTGGCAGATCCTCACTTTTTAAAATTAATATTCTTATTTAATCGAGAGAAACAGATGAATATGAAATCTCCATAATACACCTTTTTTTTTCAAAATGTTTGTTGTGTTTTTAATTTTAAAGGTTTTACGGCACTTGCAACACACTTAGGTCATATTAGCCCCAGTAAAAAGAAAAAAATGGAAGTCAAAATATTCTAGATTTACAATCAAAGCACCCTTAAAAAAAAAGTAGAATTTGTTGTTTGTTGTTTTTAAGGGTTTTACGGCGCTTGCAACACGTTAAGGTTATATCAGCGCCAGTAAAAAGGAAGAAAATGGAATAGTAAAAAGTTCTAGAATTACAATTAAAGCACCCAAGAGAAAGTAAGACAAAGGGGAACTGGAAACAAATAGGGATCAGATGTAGATTCCAAGAGCACACCACCAATGTACTTAATTTGAGATCACCTAAAAGTCTCATCCAGACACAAGCACAGGTCCCAACTAAGAGGAATACACTCAAATGTTTACCAATCATATAATATAATATGCAAACTAAACATAATACAATGCATAACAGAGAGATGATTTACAAGGAAAAAAATATCATCTCCCAAAACAATAACTATGCATTTGACTGTTTCCCTCCCAGCCAGGACTCCGGAAAGGGCCAGGACAAAACCAAGTAACCTCATTCCAAGACAAAGACAGAAAGCATGTTGGAAAACAGATATAAGGAGATAGAAGACACAGTATGTACCTCCCTGCCCGCAATGGGAGGTCAGGATCCCCACCCAGATAGAATTTGTTCAAATAGGGAACAGATGTAGATTCCAAGAGCATTTCATCAATGTACTTAGTTTGAGATCACCTTAATATCTCATCCAGACACCAACACAGGATCCCACCAAGGGGAATACACTCAAATGTTTACAGAGTACATCCAAAACTAATACATAACAGAAAGATGATTAACAAGGAACAAAATATCATCTCCAACTAAACATTTGACTGTTTACCACCCAGTCAAGGACTCCAGCCAGGGCTGGGACAAAACTAAGTAACCCCATTCCAAAACAAAGATAGAAAGCAACTCAAAAACAGATATAAGGGGATAGAACACTCAGCGTGACCTCCTGCCCACAATGGGAGGTCAAAGGACCCCGCCCAGTTTTCAAAATGTGTTTGGATTGGAAACATTCTAACTGCCTTTCCCTTTTTACAAAATATCCCTTTGCAAACTCGAATTAAACTATCTCAATCCAGAACAGGGACAACAAATACATGGACCAAAAAAAAAATAGAAGAGATGGGAAGTGCCTTCTCAGCTGACAGGGGAAGTGGTCCCTATCCAAAATAAGGGGTCCAAATCCAAGGTATCTGCATTCTGAGCTATATAGCAGTAGACCCAAATGTTTTATTTTTAATATGAAGGCTTTTTACAATCGGTCTACAGGGGAAATTGACTAGAATGTAAGAGAATAAATAAATAACAATGTTAAAATTTTCAGTATTTTATTAGAAATGAAATAGAATAGTGTCATTCTGTACAAGAAAACGTAAATCAATAAATATATGCTAAATATATAGTCTACATATAAAACAAACATTGAATACAAAATGTACAGTTCCACAGTAGGAAAATAAAAATGCAAGTTTAATTTGTTTGCAATCTATGAAGAAGCCCTTTATAGATGGCTGACCCTGTCTGAGACTTTACACCAAAACTTGGATGAAATCTGAATTCTTCAGACTATCAGTTTCCAATAAGCACGGGTCCAGTTTTACTCTTGACAACTATTATCATGCAATGATAAAAATAAAAGCCATTTTTATATAAATGATTCATAAGAAAAATTATTAATATGAAAAGTCTGGGAAAGAATAAAGTTTGATTCCTACTCATCAATAAATGGCCAAAATAATATGTGGCCTTTGGTTGAAATCTTGGTTCAGCTTATTACAAATTTCTCTTTCATTGTCTGTCCCAACATGGATGAGGATTACAATTTATACATTATCACAGGTTCAATCCTCTTCCTCCATGATAAACTCTCTTACACTCTCTTGTGTAATATACAAATCGATCAATGTTTCTCAAACCTGAAATTAATTTAATTATATAGTCATCTTTATTTCTATTGAGCAATGTGTGCATCTAAGCTGCAGTGAAATAATAAATTATACTATTATAAATAAAATGTCAATAAATAATAGTATCTATTTAAAAGATATACACAAGACCATCGAAAATATTTCTGACTTAAAAGATTTTCTGACAAATAAATATGCTCGCTTTAATTGACAGTGTCTAAAAATCTAATGTCCTAAAATTCTGTTTACTTACATCAAGTCAGTCATATTATAAGCCAAATTACAGGTTGGACAAGCACTTATTCCAGTATAACTAGGTACGGCAAACTGCCGCTAATGCGCTCTGGCGGACAATTTTCGATGTGTTTTACATAAATTTTACTTCGTTGTATTCCATTAAATATCAAAATGACAAGGATAAAATTTATATCAATCGAAAGCTTATTCAAATCCCTTTAAAATGGTGTCTAAATGATTTATCTGCTTTTTTTGAAGATAATTTAAGTGGGTTTTGAAACAAGTCACTAATCGGCTCGCCCGCTGATGGAAAAAACGAACTTTTCGCGATCGGTCATCTTGAAGAGCTTGGCGAATTCGGGCCATGGGTGGTATCGGATCAGTAATTGGTTTAAAATGTGCACAAGATCTTGACGTTTCGATCGATACCAAATAACTGTTGGTTTATTTAGGGGAAGCGATTTTATTTTTAAAATTTCTCAAAAAAAGGAAGATTAAACTCATTTCCACAAAATTTCAGCAGACTATTTTTACATTACTGGAAAGCTCATCCATTTTTCTCTTAAAATATGGAAATGCCGTACCGATTATAAGTATCGCCCGCATTCGCCCAGCATTTAACTTTGGTAAATAAACACGAGTTGCACAGCCCAGTCAGTGAGAGTAAAATGGCGTGCCGACCAGAGGCTGCCTCGACGGACACATTTTTTGTCTCCCTTGGCGATTTATGGGAAATATGCATTTTTTGCGTTTTCGTGGCGCTTAAAATGTAATTAAATAAAGAGCTAGAGTTCTGAAAAAAATTGGAGTTGTTTAATTTCTATGAGACTCTAAGCAGTTGAAATTTTGTCATTGTGAGCCCGATACTTTTTTTTATACGAAGTCCCGAAGTTGGGTGCTGAAGCAGGGTGTCGCGACGACGAAATTGTCAAATTTTCAAATGACAATATCTTCCTTTAAAATTGAGATACATGTATGATATTGGTATCAAAATGCTCAGAATTGCAAACTCTTTTAAGCAAAAGTGACTAAATTGAGCATTGTTGGGTTTGAAAAATCAGTTTTCTGTACCTAGTATAACGCTGCCATCTTTTCAAATAGCTGAAAAAAGATGTATTGTATTTTTGTTTTTTTTAATTTCTTTTATTCTCATAACATCAGACTGCCCTGAATTTTTTTGTAAAAAAATCTTCATTGGGTAACTTTTAGAGAACTCCCACCCAAGATTTAGATACTACTTCATGGGCAGTGCCACAATTCTCGAGTAGAGGTTATTGCTTACAAGTGGGTTGTAAAGTAGGATTGTCGAGCATCTTCCATCCTCTTGCGCAAGATTAGACAAAATTTGATCAAATGCTTAAATATTTTATAAGGAATTTATAAATCAATAATATTATTAGTCTAATACATTATTCATTCACTGACAGCTAAAGGTGGTGGTCGCTTGTTTCTGTTCTCTGTGGCCAGTCTCTGCCTCAATCTCCTGACCTCATTCAATAGACCGATCTCCTTCTCGTCAAAGGCTTGTCTATTTCTATCAAAGGACACTGGAAAAAAAATAATTGAAAAATAGAATGAATACATTACTACAGTAAATCATGAATGTAAAATAACCCCACACCTGTAAAAATTTATTTTCTTGAAATAAGATGAGGGGGGGGGGGAGGGAATGGTGCACAGATGTGAGACAAAAAAAGTAATCCAGAGCATTAGGCCCATGGAGCTGGAGCTTATCCAGGTTTCTATATCATGAAATGGACAATTGCAATTATTTGTTACCCTTTGGATGGGACACTGGACTACCATAAAGTACTTTCCACCAGATCTAAAAAATAATCATCAGCATCGCACAGGATTGGAAAAAGCATTGAATGCATCAGTATGAAAGACAAAAGTTTATTTTTCCTGTCAACTCTAAAAATATAAATTGACAGTTTATCATTATTTTAAAAATCTGATTTTTTTTTTTTCCTTTAACATAGATATTTGCATCTTTCATTGGCTAAATGACAAGAAAAAATCATAGCATAATATAAATAAATGCGTACCTTTGGAAGCCTCCAGTGATGAGTTGGGAGGCAGTAACTCACTACTATTTTTTTCCATTAGTCTCTGGAAAACTGACTTGGGGGCTGAAAAAAAAGGAAAGGAAAGGAAAAGAAATTCAGGTTACATCCTCTTGAAATGGTCAAATCTTAATTTTGAAGTAGATATTGAAAAAGGGAAACAAGAAGTAGAAGCTTAACTGTCCATCATTTAAAACAAAAAGACCAGGGTTTTTTTATGCTACTTGTGTAATTCTTAGAACCTGTGAAGCTCATCAAAAGTTTTGAGGCATGAAACGACAGTCGTACCTACCTACTGTCAAATGGAGTAATTTTGCATGTGTGGATTTGGAGCATTTTGAGAAATCTCAGCCATGTTGTAGTTTTCATGGTTACAAAACTTGGCTTTTTTCTTTTTTTTAAGGAAAGGATTGCTACAAAACTTAATATTCTCTAATGGTCCAAAACTTAAGAGGCAAAATTTCCTTGTTTAACTGTGTTCTCTGTGTAGGATGCTAAGCCTGTAGCAAAGTACTTTCTGTTACGACTTAAATTAAACTCACAAATTCGTTTATGAATGGTCTAACCTACAAAACAATACCCAACCTGGTCAAACCCACCCTCTGATCCGCTATATTTTCTTTACAATAATGATGTTGACTGTTGCCCACCAATGCTGGGGCTATTTATGCTCCCCTGAGTTTTTCTATCTTTCTACACTCCACTCCACCACTGGCAAATTTACTTGGATGAGGATAAAAGAAATGGCCTTGATTTCACCCAATCTTGCAAAGATTGATACAAGAGACTAAAATCATGAGGAGCTTTTAACTTTCATTGAGCTCAGTGCGTGTGGACCTGAATGTAAAGGGTTGAAAATACAAACAAAGGATTTTTTGGAACAAGTTAAAGCAAATTCGTTATAACAAAAGAAATATAATTTTACTTTGTTTTACACGTAATTTGAGGAAAAATAAACGAACAATTTTTATATATATATATATATATATATATACAAAACATTTGGACATACCAAATGTTATTATGGGATGTGTATGAGTAAATAATAAATGCGCTGAAGGGTACTTACAGTCCTCATCATCGCCATTGACAATTTCTGCCAAATCCAGTGTGTGGTGTCTCCCATTTAAAACCTGTTCCTCCGCCCCTTGGATACGTCTTACATTATTTTCTGCTCCTTCAACTTTAGTTTGGGCGATTTCTTCATAACCTACTGCAGTATCCATTTCCTGAATGTGTGGGGAAAATATGTCAACCAGTCAAAATTCAGTCAAAACATTTCAAATTTTCAAGGTCAAAGTGCTTTTTTAAAAATCAAAAAAACCCGGTACAACATAATTGCTGAGACCAATGTTACATTTTAAAAATTAAATCCATGCAAGCAGTACTTTCAAGTGAAGTTAAATCAATTATTATTAAAAAATTCAAGATACTTTCAAAGATGCCATTGCCGATGCTTTTTTTCCCCACTTTATCTGTTTTCCTCATCCACATTGTCCCGTACTCTATTGACTGTAATTGTAATTTCACAATAGCTTTTTGTTATATTTTCTTCTTGTTACATGGACAAGGTCTCAACTGTGGCAACATGACAAATTAGAGAACAGGCATTGGTTTAAGATAGAGATCTGAAGAATGTACGAAACGATGCCAGACAAAGCAAAAGAAAATCAGCCTGCCTCAATTAGGGATTACCAGTGAGACGTGCTACCATTTACCATTACAACAGAGGTTACCCAATAGTAGGAACGATTTAACTCACTCAACCCTAACACCGACTATATCCGTAGTTTACCCAGGTTACTTTTACCCCATGCCTATTTATGACAAATAAGAAGTATCAAAGCTAATGTTTTTAATTTTTTACATGTTAATGATAGTTGAATAAAACTATCTATGTAAATGCTCATCTTTAATACAATTTTTTTTCCCAATTTTGAAAAGCAGCAAAAATCTCTAGTGAGTTAATGCCTATATTCTCAACATCGGTAGCTAAACCAGTAGAGACAGGCTGATTTTTTTGGGATGGTTTTGTTCTTGCATTTTTCTTTCTTTCTTTGTCTGGCACTGTTTCATACACACGTTTTCAGATCTTAAACTGTGGCATTATATCAGTATATTGTACAGACTCTTTCATAAATTCTTAACATACCAACCTTTTGTCTTTTCATTTTCTCCATTAACTCAAACACTTGAGCCTCCAGATCACGATTTTCACCTCGTAATGTTGCAAGCTGATTAGGGGGTGGGGGGAAAAGTGTGTCAGATAGAAAAGAAAACAAAAATTGAAATTATGATAGGAAAAGTAAAAAATGAAAAGTTAAACTCTCATAAACAAAATAAAATTTTGGTCATTGTTTTTATCCTGAATAATTTCTTCTCTTAAACCTTAAGAGTCTTTCAGTGCACAACCTACAAGAAGAATTCAAGTTTCCCCTTGTGGCAAAATACTTGACAGCACACTTTAATTTAATTTTAAGCAAGTTTCATCAAGACAACTGGGGTTGTAAGTGAAGAGACTTTACCTTAACATTCTGCATCTCTTTATCCAAATCTGCCATCTGGTGTCGATGCTCCAATTCTCGGTGTGCCTGCATGTCCACATTGTGTTGGTCGGCCAATGCCAGCTTTTGTTCCATCATCTAAAAAAGAACAATTTTGATCATTTAAACTTATTTTTTTCTGAGTCTGAGCTGATCATTCAAAAACAATAGAATGTAAAGAACTCTAAAATCGTTAATTCTAGAGAGAAAAAATCAGAAAAACAAATTACCTTTCTGAGTTGAAGTTCTCTCTCCCTCTCGGCATTATCCAATCTTGCCTTCACTCTCTCTTCAAGCTCATCCTGTTTGCGATGTAGATCTCCCTCCGTACGTAAGGCCTGGGATTGCATTGCAAACTCTCTGTACAGCTCCTGATGACAAACACAGCATGCTTTTCATGGTTAATAATATTCGTATTTATCATCTGCTTCAACAAATGTGAGCCAATGCTTTAATTTTCTATCATGGGGAGGTGGATCAGTTAATGAAAAAGGAAATGAAAGTCAAAATGATTAAAATTGTGAAATTTTATTTATATGAAGTTCAAGAAGCTACAGAATAGAACACGTTAAAAAAATACCAAAAAAGCTATAGAACAAAATGGTGAAAATAACAAATGTTTGGGTCCAATTCCATTTTCTCAAGAATGTTCCAAAGAATAAAGAATTGCTACCATAATAAAGTGGGGGGTTTTCAGCCTAAGGTGGTCTATTTCCATGTACATTCATATTTTTTAATACAAATTGATTCAAACTGCATTCCAAATTTCAGATTTAAAACTAGCATTTCACAATTTGGGTCACCCTAACATAATACCAGATCAAAGTGTTTGGTCACAAAGTAAGTTAAATCATAACCACTCGACTACAAAGCTTTTATCCTAACAGACATTATTTTTTTAATTTAACCCGTTGAAAAAAAAAAAATTTCTGATTCCTGTACTGGATTGTTCTCACCTGTTCAAACATTTTCTTTTGCAGTTGTAACTCCATGTTACGGATCTCTGCCTCCTGCATAGCTGACTCTGTTTCTTGATCTCTCTGTAAAGCCTGTTCAATAGAAACAAACATTGTCATGCTATTATATCTCGTCTTACGAGAGAAAAAATATGAAAGTTTATTCATTTAAAAATCAATTTAAATGATAAATCTGCATGGATTAGTTCAGTTTCATTATTGTCAATTTCTCACTTTATTTACCTTCCCGTCCTGCAGATCATATTGAAATCAATAGTTGAGACAATAATATAACGACATACTTCACAAGGAGTATGCATGCTTTGTTATAATGGACTTTATTCTTGCTTAACATAAACATAGATTCAAGACTTCAAGAGTATGCTCCATTATTTAAAAATATAAAGTGAAAATCTGAGAAAGACAATACATAACGTGGAAGTAATTTTTAAAATGACGCTTTGTTACAGTCTTCTGTAAAGGTAAAATTACCTTTCTTTGCAATTCATCATCCAATCGACGTAGCTCCACCTCCCTTTGTTCTTTTTGAAACTGCAAGAACTTTCGTCTACCAGCATCCAGAAGATTTAACTCCTTCAGTTTTATCTCCCTATTCAAGGCTTGCAATCTAGGATGAAAAATAAAAAAAATTGTAAGGATAATTGACCTGAATATTCATAGGTATTAAGTACCCAAGTGTCTGTCATGATTGATATTCGATGATAATTGAGCGGTCTGAAAAAAAAAAGTATCAGAAGTTGCTGGAGCTGTACTCAAGAAAAGATGAAAAATTAATATTTAGTCTAAATTGGAAATATGTGCTGATAATTTTCACGTTGCATCATGACATTTTCATAAAATATTTATAATCTTTTTTTTCCTTTCTCTCTCAAGGCTCTCACGGGCAGACGTCTTAAAATTTTTTCTGAAATTTCAAAACGAAAAATATGGGGAAACATATGAAAAAATGATAAAGTTCAACTAAACCAAAGTGTATCCAAAAGGACAAAAAAAAATATTGAGAATGAAATTCTTGTCCGTGTTGGAGTCAAAACTTTTAATAAAATGCGACTTTCTTTTTCTCTTTTCATCCTAGATTGCATTAAAATGCCTATAACTATCTTTTCTTAGCTGTAAAAATGTTTTACTCGTGTAACTCAGAAACGATTGGGTTTTATATTCAGTTTGATAAAAAGTACTTTGCTATAATGAGGGGATGTGCTGTAAATACGTCATCTATTATTATTATTATTATTATTATTAGTAGTAGTAGTAGTAGTAGTAGTAGTAGTATCATTATTATTACTATTATCACAACCATTATCTTACATTACAAAGGCAATCAAAATTATGACAATCTGATACAATTCAAATTTATGACTATTTAATATGGTATATGGTTATATAATTTGATTATCATCATCAATATAACAACATAATAATAATAATAATAATAATAATAATAATAATAATAATAATAATAATAATAATAATACTTTATTGCATCCCAAAAAGGAAATTTTTTGTACAGACGTGTTATAATTTACACATAAGATAAAAATACAATGGAAATAGGATGTATATATATAAAAAAGGAGCAGCTCTATAACCAGAGCTGCGCTTTATAATATGAATAATTTCAACACTGTAAAATAGTTAAAACTGTCACTATAAATTGAAAATTGAAAAGATTGCAAAACAAATAAATTAATAAATTAATATTTATATTTTTAAAAAGTAAAAATGAGAAATAATTATATAAAATGATTATTGCTTGTTGTTATAAAGCCTAATACTGGACGGCAGAAAAGATTTTCGGTGTCTCTCTGTTTTCGTTGAAATAGAGAAAGGGCGACCACTTCTTTCTGACATAATAATTGATGGTCTTAGTGGATGATACTGGTCATTTAATATTTTAGTTATTTTATTTATACAAAATTTCTCGTATAAAAGATCTACATCGTCAACATCATTTATATAGCGTTTAATGGATTTTTTAATATTTGAATTTATTTTGTTCCTTTCCACTGCTAAGCAATTGCCTCCCCAAGCTGTTATACAAAATGACAAGACACTTTCGATTACTGCTCTATAAAATAATGTGCAGAGGGTTTTATCTATTCTAAACTGAGAGAGTTTCGATAAAAAATATGTACGTCTGCACATCTTATGCCTAATTATTTTCAAGTGTTCATCCCACTTGAGCCTGTCATCAATCGTTACACCAAGGTATTTGTAGTGAGGAACTCGCTGGACGAATTGGTCCTTTAATTTTAACGGTTCTATCGGTTCCTTCACTCTCCTAAAGTCAATCACTAGCTCCTTTGTCTTGCTTATGTTAAGCTCTAGGTGGTGGGCATCACACCAAGACACAAATCTATCAATTTCTTGCCTATAAGCCACTTCGTTGCCATTTGTTATGAGGCCTTGAAGAGCGGTGTCATCTGCAAACTTTATTAAAGGTACACTCAGGTTTTGACTTCTACAGTCATTCGTGTATATTGTGAATAATACAGGGGACAATACACAACCTTGAGGAGCACCAGTATTTGTAGTTATACAGAAAGATTTGTTTTGTCCTAATTGAACATATTGTGCTCTCTCCGTAAGAAATTCGAGCACCCAAGCAATTATATACTTGTTTAAATTCAGACTAGTCAATTTTTGAACAACCAACTGAGGTTGCATTGTATTGAACGCTGAAGAAAAATCTGCAAAAAGCAATCTGCAATAGCTCCTAGCGTGATCTAGATGCCTGTAGATGTTGTTTGTAAACAGCAAAATGGCATCCTCTACGCCACGTCCTGGTTTGTAAGCAAATTGATGACTATCACTCAATGGCATAAACTGATTCCTAATTTTAACAAGAACAAGTTTTTCTAAAGATTTCATGACTATTGAAGTCAGTGCAACAGGTCTGAGATCGTTCATAGTTTCAAGTTTTTCTTTTTTTGGAACAGGAATAATTTTTGAAGTTTTCCAAATTTCAGGGATTGAAACGCATTGGAGGGACCAGTTAAAAATATGTGTATAAATGGGGGAAAGCTGGTGGGCACATTCTTTTAATAGTTTTCCTTTCAATCCATCCGGCCCAGCAGCCTTCCTCTCGTTTAGTTTCGAAAATACGAATCTCGTTTCCTCTTCACTGACCTCAATAGTCATTTCATCTTCCAAAGCCCTGTCTAATTTATGTTTTTCATTTTCAATATCAAATTTGTTTGCTGTGTCGAAACGTGAATAAAATTTATTTAAAGTTTCAATTTCGATATCTTCTGATATAATCGTGGGCTTTGGATTATAGTTCACAGCAGTTTTAAGCCCCCGCCACGTGTCCCTTATATCCCCAGAAGAAAAGCATTTTTCAATTTTATTTTTGTACTTATCTCTACAACTAGATATTACCCTCTTTATCTCTTTTTGTTTTGTTTTCAGATCTTTTTTGTTTCCACTAGTATAGAGAGTTTTCTTTTGGTTCAATAAAAGTTTTAGATCTTTTGTTATCCAAGGCTTGTTGTTAGGATAATATTTTATTTCTTTTTTACAAGACACTAGCTGTTCACAGAATTTTAAATACTCACTCACACAGTCATTCAGCTCATCCACACTATCACATGATTCGATAAAAACATTCCAGTCAGTGCATTCAAAACAACCACGCAAATCTTCACACACACTTCCATTCCAGATCTGTACACTTTTCTTTACTGGTTTTACACGTTTAAAAACAGGGCGGTAGGTGGGAGTAGCAAGAGCATGCAGTGGTCAGATAAACCTAATGGGGCACGGGGTAAACATTTATAACTATTTTTAATATTACACAGGAATAAATCTAATGTTTTTTGTCCCTTGTCTCGCAGTCCACGTATTGATGAAGTCCCGGGAGAGTAAAATCGTTACATTGGTTAAAATCGCCAGTGACCATCAATACGGCATCGGGTGACTTAATTTGAATGTCCTGTATTTCTTTCCTCAAAATATTTTTCGCTGTGGTGTTGTCTGATGATGGTGGAATGTAGACGTTGATGATGATGACATGAGTATATTCCCGGGGTAGGTAATATGGTCGTGACGAAACAGTAATAAATTCAATTTTATCGTCACAATTCTATAAAAACATTCCTCTCATCCAATTCTATAAAAACATTCCTCTTATCCCATTCTATAAAAACATACCTCTTCCTCTGCTCCGACAGCTTTCCTTCCTCTTCCTGAATCATCAACCTCCTCCTCTCCTCTGCCTCCAAGAGCAACTGTTGTTGTCTGTACCACTGTTCCTCTTCTTGCTGCTTCTGCATTGTTTCTTTCTTCACATCCGCAGTCACACGCCTAAGATTCAATGAGTTATTATTCAATTTTAAAATTATAAACTTTCCTCTCATCCCATTCTACAAAAACATTCCTCTGATCCCATTCTATAAAAACTTTCCTCTGATCCCATTCTATAAAAACATTCCTCTCATCCCATTCTATAAAAACATTCCTCTGATCCCATTCTATAAAAACATTCCTCTCATCCCATTCTATAAAAACTTTCCTTTTATCCCAATCTACAAAAACTTTCCTCTCATTCCATTCTATAAAAACTTTCCTCTCATCCCATTCTATAAAAACTTTCCTTTCATCCCAATCTACAAAAACATTCCTCATCCCATTCTATAAAAACATACCTCTCATCCCATTCTATAAAAACATACCTCTCATCCCATTCTATAAAAACGTTCCTCTCATCCCATTCTATAAAAACTTTCCTTTTATCCCAATCTACAAAAACTTTCCTCTCATTCCATTCTATAAAAACTTTCCTCTCATCCCAATCTACAAAAACATTCCTCTCATCCCATTCTATAAAAACATTCCTCTCACTTCATTCCATAAAAACTTTCCTCTCATCCCATTCGATAAAAACATTCCTCTCATCCCATTCTATAAAAACATTCCTCTCATCCCATTCTATAAAAACTTTCCTCTCATCCCATTCTACAAAAACTTTCCTCTCATCTCATTCTATAAAAACATTCCTCTCATCCAATTCTATAAAAACATTCCTCTCATCCAATTCTATAAAAACATTCCTCTTATCCCATTCTATAAAAACATTCCTCTCATCCCATTCTATAAAAACATTCCTCTCATCCAATTCTATAAAAACATTCCTCTTATCCCATTCTATAAAATACAAATATATTTGGCCAATAGAAATCAAACGACATGATATTACGTTTGTGACTTCTACTTTTCTGATTAAAATGTAGCAGATCTTTTTTGTTTTAATTCAACAAAAAAAAAAAAAAAAAAAAAATTTTAATGCTGATTTTTATTTTTATAAAATCTATGACTGTCATATTTTCGAAATAAATTTGCTAGTAATTTATTCTCAATTCATCGATGCTAATGCAACCTAGATCGAGTGTTAAGTTGATAACACTTACTTTTGTCTTAAATATTCTAACTCTTCTTGTCGTATCCTTTCTCTTTCTTGAACCTGTAAAAATAAGAAACTTTTTACCAATCAGATTGCCTAATTAAATAAAAAAGAATCACAAAGATTTGTAAAGAGAAATAATGAGAAAAACAAAATGATCATATAGATAGTAACAATGCTTCAAAATGTTGTTTGTATTTTTTTTAAATAGAAAAAATCAAGCTTTAAAAGATTAACACAAAAATAAAATAAAATAATTACACAGTATAACAACTGATTCGTATTTGAGTTCATCTTGTGAAACCTTGAAAAATAATCTGGCTCACCTGATAGTCGACTATAAACTTTGGATACTTGTTGAAAATGGGGTAGTTTCCTTTGGACAAGGGAGTGAAATCTGTCAGTTTATTTCGAGGGTGAATGTCAGCTGGAGTTGCTTCCATTAATCTGTAAGCTTCCTTCAGCACTTGCTTCACACTGACAGCATTACGATGGTGAAAAAAGAACTAAGTAAAAGGGAAGAGAAGGATACAAAAAAAAGTCAGATTAATCACTTACCACATTGATCATTATAATTAAAAGTATAATGAAAAGCATTTAACTTTAACAAGAATGAATTATATTATAAGATTCATAACATTATGTTTTTAAACCATCGTTGGTTTGAAAATGGACATGAAGAGACCTTCACTCCTGTCTTTCTGAATTTTTACTTTACTAAACCCTAAGGTGAAATTTGTTTTAGGGTCTATTCCAAGGGAAATCTTGAATACCTAAGCCAATAGATGAAGTACATTGCTGCAAAGTGAGCTAGGTCAACTCAAGGCCACAAAGCGTAGCTGGTGCCTTCTGAGTATGAAGCAAATATCATACCAGTTGTGCTACGCTGCCTCTTTGCTTGTAAATGGAGTTCTCTATCAAGTTAGCTGTTGTTCCCAAAATAACCACCGTGAACACTGCCTCCCACCTGAATCAGCCAATGGAGAGTTAAGTCTTGGACTCACAACACCTAAATTTGGCTGCCCTTAAGATAGCTACCGCTGTCCACCCTGAAATGACTGGGTAGCTGGGTCTTTTTATTTTCTGGAAAGTACTTTGTGGCAGACTACCATCCTATCCAAAGGGTAGCAAGCCATTATTGGTGTCCATTTTACACTACAGAAACCAAGATAAACTCCAGTTCCACGAATCATGTAGCTCTGATGGACTCATTTTTTACCTTACTTTTCAATTACGTAAGATATGGACCTAAAAAATATGGAAAGAAATCACAAAGCATTCAAAACAGTAAGATTTGAAAACTATCATCCCATTTCAAGAGTAAACTTGGCTTTATCATTGATAGAGAAGACTTTCTAAAATCATTATCTTTTTACTTTGAAATCGTCCAGTTCTGTACAATCCATGAGAGAACCTCTAGAGGTGATGACGTAAGCAACCACCAGGATGAGAAGGAAAGACGGGTGGTTGGAGAGGATGTTGTCCCATAACATCAGCCATTCATCCTGGGTGACCACCTCTGAAAAAACTGTCTCTAGAAGTGGCCAGGCATAAATCTGAAGAACATATATAGAACATGACAGCATTGTGTAAATCAACCATGGATAAAACATTTTCTTTTCCTTCCGCTTCAAATCTGTAAGTCTCAGGTTTGAGCCCCACTGTGTAGCGCAAACCTGAGTCTTTACTCACATTTTCTAACCGTACACACAGATGTAGAACGAATACCTGGTCAGTTTAAGTGTTATCTCTTTTGAAATAAATTGGAATAATAATAATAATAATAATAATAATAGATCTTTATTGTCCATAAATATGGCAATTTGTCATTTAGTTACACTTGTTATAATGTTAAACGATAACTAAGATTGAACAGATATTTCACTCCTACTTATTTTCTCTCTCTCTCTCTCTCTCTCTCTCTCTCTCTCTCTCTCTCTCTCTCTCTCTCTCCCCTCTCTCTCTCTCTCTTTCTTTCTTTCACACGTGCGATATACACAACATAAACATATTCATTTCGTTTTCAATTTGTTACGATTGTGGCAATTCGACACCAAAAATTATCATCATTATCAATTGGTCAGTTAATCTTACATTAAATAAATTAATCAGTTAATCAGTCAACGAATCAATCCTTGGTTTTTCTGTACCATATGAAATATTCAAAATTTTTATTGCTGATGGAACGAACGTTGATTTATACTTGTTAGTTCTACATTTAATCTGACAAAACCTTCTCCCAGATGGTAAAAGACTAAATTCATGGTATAAAATATGTTTTTTATTGTTGGTAATTGAGAATGCTTTCCTTTCTATTGCTTTTCCATGAATTCTTTCTACTCCATCAAGAGGATGGTTTATTATTTTTGATGCCTCTTTGATAGATTTTGAAATTTTTGATTTATCTTTAAGTCGGCATCCTCCAAACCATATGGTGCAGCCAAACGCAATTACACTTTTAATCAATGAGTCATAAACTCTTAACATAGTTTTCTTCCTTACTTGAAATGTTCTCAATTTCCTTAGGATGTATAATCTTTGGGCAACTTTCTTAGATATTATATTAATATGTTGAGAGAAATTGAGGGAACTATCAATGGTTATTCCTAAATATTTAAAATAGTCAACTATCTCAACATCATCTTTACCGATCGCCACACACTTTAAGTCGTTTTTATTTTTTACACCAAACACCTGTTCTTTCGTTTTTTCAACATTTAATTCAAGCTGATTTTGTTTACACCAATCGGTGAATATATTTATTTGTTTGAAATAATTCTTTTCGGTAACTTTATCTTTTAATAAGCCAAGAATAGCAGTATCATCTGCATATTTCACTATAAAACAATTTTCAAAGGATGGTCTGCAGTCGTTGGTGTATAAGATGTACAGGATTGGGGAACTCACACAGCCTTGGGGACATCCGTTCGACAACGTTCTTTTGTTGGAGATATGTTCACCCAATTTTACACATTGCGGTCTATGGGTCAGAAACTCTTTATACCATTTAATAAGGTAGTTTGGAATATCCATGCTGCACAACTTTTGAAGCAAAATATCTGTGTTCATGGCATTAAAAGCTGACGAAAAGTCGACAAACAGGATTCTGGCGTAATTCGAGGGCGTTTGGTCAAGGTGTTTCGAGATCAAATTTGTGGCGGTTAATAGTGCGTCTTCAACACTGAGATGTTGCTGGTATGCAAATTGGTACGGATCTAGCAATTTCAGGTCATAACATTTTTGTAGGAGCTCAGATTTTAAAATTTTTTCTAAACATTTCATTACAAGCGATGTAAGCGCCACTGGACGGAAGTCATTCAATACGGTCGGACAACGCTTTTTTGGAACTGGAACGACAATCGATGTTTTCCAAAGTACTGGCACTGATTGTTCATCGATTGACCTTTGAAAAAGTTTTGTATAAGGTATAGCCAGTTGTTGGTGACAGTTTTTCAAAATAGTTCCGGTAATGTTGTCTGGTCCTGGTGCTTTATGTTCTTTACATCTCCGGAAGAGGGAGCTTACGGTTTCTTCTTCAATATCTGGAGGTGGCTCATTGTCATTTGACAAACCGTTGTGAACTGGTGGGAGCCTGTCAAAACGACAGTAAAAATAATTTAATTTGTTGACATCAGTTTTCGTTTTTCCTTGTGGGAATGTTCGTTTCTTTTGGTCTACTCCTCCCATTTGTTTTATCATCTCCCATGCTTTCCTTGCGCAGCCCGATCTCAGTTGTCGCTCCATTTTATTTTTGTATTCAACCTTCTCTTCTTTTATTGTATTTCTGATCTCCTTTCCCTTTTCAAATTCTAGTTTAATGTCACCACTCATATAGGCAATTTTCTTTTCATTGAGTAAATATTTAAGTCGCTTTGTAACCCATGGCTTATTGTTAGGAAATATCTTAATTTCTTCTATAAAAACAATTTCCTCCCTCTCATCAATCTCATCCAATTCTATAAAACATTTTCCTCTTATATTATTCCCCTTAATCATTCCCGATTCTAAAAAAATACAAATATATTTGGCCAATAGAAATCCAACGACATGATATTACGTTGTGACCCCTTCAATTCTAACTTTTCTGATTAAAATAGTAGCCAGATCTTTTTTTTTTTTTTTTTTTTGTTTAATTCGAACAAAAAAAAAAAAAAAAAAAACAAAAAAATTTTAATGCGATTTTTTATTTTTATTAAAATCTACCTAAAGACTGTCATATTTTTTTCGAAATAAATTTGCTAGTAATTTATTCGTCAAATTCATTAAACATTCAAATCCATCGATGCTAATGCAAAAAATACCTAGTATTCGAGAGTGTTAATTTGATAACACTTACTTTTCTTTAAATATATCTAACGCTTCTTGTCGTATCCCCTTTCTCTTTTCTTGAACCTGTAAAAAAAGAAACTTTTTTTAAACCAATCAGATTTCCTAATTAATAAAAAAGAATCACAAAGATTTTGTAAAGAGAAATAAATGAGAAAAACAAAATGATCATAATCATAGATAGTAAACATGCCCCCCCCTTCAAAATGTTGTTTGTATTTTTTTAATAGAATAAATCAAGCTTCAAAAGATTAACACAAAAATAAAATAAAATAATACACAGTATAACAAATGATTCGTATTTGAGTTCATCTTGTGAAACCGTTGAAAATAATCTGGCTCACCTGATTAGTCGACTATAAACTTTTGGATCCTTGTTGAAAATGGGGTATTTTTCCTTTGGACAAGGGAGAGGAAATCTGTCAGTTTATTTCGAGGGTGAATTCAGCTGAGTTGCTTCCATTAATCTGAAGCTTCCTTCACACTTGCTTCATACACTGACAGCATTACGATGGTGGAAAAAAGAACTAAGAAAAGGGAAGAGAAGATACTAAAAAAAGCCAGAATTATTCACTTACCACATTGATCATATAATTAAAAGTCATAATGAAAAGCATTTAACTTTAACAAGAATGAATTATATTTTAAGATTCATAACATTAGTTTTTAAAAACCATCGTTGGTTTTTTGAAAATGGACATGAAGAGAACCTTCCACCCTTTTCCTGGCTTTCTTTCTGAATTTTTAACTTTAACTAAACCCTAAAGGTGAAATAGTTTTAGTCAATCCCAAGGGAAAACTGAATTCCGAAGCCAATAGATAAGTAAACAATTGCTTTGCTTGCAAAGTGAGCTAGAGAAGGTCAACTCTAAGGCACAAAGGTGTAGCTGGTGCCTTCAGAGTATGAAGCAAATATCATACCATTTGCTACGCTGCCTCTTTGCTTGTAAATGGAGTTCTCTATCAAGTTAGCGTGTTTCCAAATATCCCACCGGAACACTGCCTCCTCCCAACTTAATCAGGTTACCAATGGAGAGTTAAGTCTTGACTCACAACAAAAACCTAAATTTGGCTGCCCTTAAGATAGCTACCCTGTCCACTCCTGAAATGACTGGGTAGATGGAGCTTTTTAATTTTCTGGAAAGTACTTTGTGCAAGACAACCATCCTATCCAAAGGGAGCAAGCCATTATTGTGGTCCATTTTACACTACATGAGAGAACCTCTAGAGGTGATGACGTAAGCAACCACCAGGATGAGAAGGAAAGACGGGTGGTTGGAGAGGATGTTGTCCCATAACATCAGCCATTCATCCTGGGTGACCACCTCTGAAAAAACTGTCTCTAGAAGTGGCCAGGCATAAATCTGAAGAACATATATAGAACATGACAGCATTGTGTAAATCAACCATGGATAAAACATTTTCTTTTCCTTCCGCTTCAAATCTGTAAGTCTCAGGTTTGAGCCCCACTGTGTAGCGCAAACCTGAGTCTTTACTCACATTTTCTAACCGTACACACAGATGTAGAACGAATACCTGGTCAGTTTAAGTGTTATCTCTTTTGAAATAAATTGGAATAAATAATAATAATAATAATAATAGATCTTTATTGTCCATAAATATGGCAATTTGTCATTTAGTTACACTTGTTATAATGTTAAACGATAACTAAGATTGAACAGATATTTCACTCCTACTTATTTTCTCTCTCTCTCTCTCTCTCTCTCTCCTCTCTCTCTCTCTCTCTCTCTCTCTCTCTCTCTCTCTCTCTCTCTCTCTCTTTCTTTCTTTCACACGTGCGATATACACAACATAAACATATTCATTTCGTTTTCAATTTGTTACGATTGTGGCAATTCGACACCAAAAATTATCATCATTATCAATTGGTCAGTTAATCTTACATTAAATAAATTAATCAGTTAATCAGTCAACGAATCAATCCTTGGTTTTTCTGTACCATATGAAATATTCAAAATTTTTATTGCTGATGGAACGAACGTTGATTTATACTTGTTAGTTCTACATTTAATCTGACAAAACCTTCTCCCAGATGGTAAAAACTAAATTCATGGTATAAAATATGTTTTTTATTGTTGGTAATTGAGAATGCTTTCCTTTCTATTGCTTTTCCATGAATTCTTTCTACTCCATCAAGAGGATGGTTTATTATTTTTGATGCCTCTTTGATAGATTTTGAAATTTTTGATTTATCTTTAAGTCGGCATCCTCCAAACCATATGGTGCAGCCAAACGCAATTACACTTTTAATCAATGAGTCATAAACTCTTAACATAGTTTTCTTCCTTACTTGAAATGTTCTCAATTTCCTTAGGATGTATAATCTTTGGGCAACTTTCTTAGATATTATATTAATATGTTGAGAGAAATTGAGGGAACTATCAATGGTTATTCCTAAATATTTAAAATAGTCAACTATCTCAACATCATCTTTACCGATCGCCACACACTTTAAGTCGTTTTTATTTTTTACACCAAACACCTGTTCTTTCGTTTTTTCAACATTTAATTCAAGCTGATTTTGTTTACACCAATCGGTGAATATATTTATTTGTTTGAAATAATTCTTTTCGGTAACTTTATCTTTTAATAAGCCAAGAATAGCAGTATCATCTGCATATTTCACTATAAAACAATTTTCAAAGGATGGTCTGCAGTCGTTGGTGTATAAGATGTACAGGATTGGGGAACTCACACAGCCTTGGGGACATCCGTTCGACAACGTTCTTTTGTTGGAGATATGTTCACCCAATTTTACACATTGCGGTCTATGGGTCAGAAACTCTTTATACCATTTAATAAGGTAGTTTGGAATATCCATGCTGCACAACTTTTGAAGCAAAATATCTGTGTTCATGGCATTAAAAGCTGACGAAAAGTCGACAAACAGGATTCTGGCGTAATTCGAGGGCGTTTGGTCAAGGTGTTTCGAGATCAAATTTGTGGCGGTTAATAGTGCGTCTTCAACACTGAGATGTTGCTGGTATGCAAATTGGTACGGATCTAGCAATTTCAGGTCATAACATTTTTGTAGGAGCTCAGATTTTAAAATTTTTTCTAAACATTTCATTACAAGCGATGTAAGCGCCACTGGACGGAAGTCATTCAATACGGTCGGACAACGCTTTTTTGGAACTGGAACGACAATCGATGTTTTCCAAAGTACTGGCACTGATTGTTCATCGATTGACCTTTGAAAAAGTTTTGTATAAGGTATAGCCAGTTGTTGGTGACAGTTTTTCAAAATAGTTCCGGTAATGTTGTCTGGTCCTGGTGCTTTATGTTCTTTACATCTCCGGAAGAGGGAGCTTACGGTTTCTTCTTCAATATCTGGAGGTGGCTCATTGTCATTTGACAAACCGTTGTGAACTGGTGGGAGCCTGTCAAAACGACAGTAAAAATAATTTAATTTGTTGACATCAGTTTTCGTTTTTCCTTGTGGGAATGTTCGTTTCTTTTGGTCTACTCCTCCCATTTGTTTTATCATCTCCCATGCTTTCCTTGCGCAGCCCGATCTCAGTTGTCGCTCCATTTTATTTTTGTATTCAACCTTCTCTTCTTTTATTGTATTTCTGATCTCCTTTCCCTTTTCAAATTCTAGTTTAATGTCACCACTCATATAGGCAATTTTCTTTTCATTGAGTAAATATTTAAGTCGCTTTGTAACCCATGGCTTATTGTTAGGAAATATCTTAATTTCTTTTTTTTCCACGCATAAATCCACACAAAATGTAATATAACATGTCAAAGTTTCGGTCCATTCATCAATACTGTCACCTTCTACCATTAATGTCTCCCACTGAGTACAGTCAAAACAGCCGTTCAGTCGTTGGATTGCCTCTTGAGTCCAGATATGGCGATATACTACAGTTGGTTTCTCACTCTTTAATTTAGAGATGTACGTCGGTACTAGGTGAATGGTATTATGATCAGATGTGGCTATCGGTTGTTTTTGTAGCGCTTTGTAGGCGTTCTTTATATTGCTATAGCACAGATCAAGCGTGTTGTTTCCTCGTGTTTTGCAGGTGACGAACTGTTCTAGTCCAGCTATGGGCAGCTGACAATGATTAAAATCACCAACAATAATAAGTGGACTGTCCGGGTGACGTAGTAGTAATGACGATACATGCTCATTTATTAATTGGTATGCTTTCTCAATTTTTGCGCTAGGTGGAATATAAATATTAACAATGGTGACAACACGAAACTCTCGAGGCAAGTAGTGTGGACGTAGAGACAAAGAAAGTAGTTCAATATCAGGCGTGTCAATTTGATCTTTTATATTTACAATTTTACACCATCTATCATTCACGTATATGCATAGACCTCCCCCTTTGTTTTTCCCTAATGACGTGTCTCTATCCTTTCTGTACAAAGTAAAATTTGCCAAATCAATACTACTATCGGTGTCCATAGACGAAAGCCATGTTTCCGTAAGACAAATAATGCATGCATTTTTATAATCATAATCAAACTTGGAGAGAGCAGTGAGGGTGTCTATCTTATTACGAAGAGATCTAACATTGGAAAGTATTATTGAAGGGAGTGGTGGTTTAGATCCTTGTCTATGAAGTCGGTTTTTCACGCCTCCTCTTTTGCCCCTTTTCCTTTTCCCATTCATTTTCTTTATTATTTCATTGTGGGAAATAACGGCTCTCGGTTGTATTGAAAGTAAGGATGGCTTAAGTCGAAGAAGGTCGTCTCGGGAATAAATATAACTGTCGCCATTTTGTTTTCCTTGAGTTGACATTGATAGAAGAAAATTTTGAGCAGAAGTGTACAATCTGAAGTATAAGCAATATTATTTTTGTAATTCTAAATCATCATACCACGCTTAATATAATATTAAGCGAAGAATAGGTCTTCAATCAACAAATCGCGTAAAAAGATGAAAATAGCGGTGCAATTTTGTGTCGGAAGTAAACATAGCCGCCGCCATTTCGATTTCCTTTGGTCATATACATTGATTCGAACGATTTTTCCGAGGATTTGAAGCAGAATTCTAAACGTTAACGTTTAAAGTACATACCATTTATCAATACGAACAATCATACACTGTTTAATACGTAAATGAGTGAAATGTTGTCATGAAACAAATAAATACCAAAAGAATTCATCACAAGGTGTAACTGTGCGTCGCTATTCAGCGCCGCCATTTTGAAAAAATGTAATAGCACTAAACATGTGTCTTCAGATCACATGCATGAATAGAGCCTATAGGTGTCATGTCTCATCCCAGGGTGTGGCTGTTGGCTTGGGACCCCTGGTAAAGCATTTTGAGCACATCTAATGGGTATTACATAATAGAAAAACTCACTCTAGTTATTTTCTTTCACTTATAAATGAAGGGTTATTTGTAATCATTAACATTTTCACATTTACAAAATCATGATTATACATAGTATAAAAAATGTTTGATAGATGCAAAATCAACAATAATGTTCCATAGTCTATATATCATGTTCTTTCCCAATCTCTTTAATTAAATGTAACACAGAATTTAAGTTTAAATCAAACATGAAAACATAATTGAAAAACATTTTCAGCACATGGACTTTGGACGAGATAACAGTTCGATTTTTTTTTTTTTTTTTTTTTTTAATAAATGAAATTGTGAAACACTACAAAATAAAACTCAGCTTTGTGAATTCTATTGAATTCCTAACCTGAGAAGTGACCCCACAAGCCACAAGATGCTGTAACAAGTATCGGTCGTGATACCCTAGCGTGTTCTCTACCATGCCCAGGATGTTGATGGGTGGGTTGGGGAAGTATTCAAACCAGTGTTGACACCAATTTACTGAGAAAACGAAGAAGAGGAAGAAAATTTAACTAAAAACTGTAATACAGTAAACATTTGTTAAACCAACATGTTCAGGACTAGGGCAACAAATAAAAACCTGTGTATCAAAGGTGTCTGATTTTAAGTGTATGTATGAGAAGGTGATTTTGAGAGATATCTATTTTTTTAACAGTGTAATAGCACTAAACGTGTGTTCAGATCACATGACTATTCCTACCAAAACACAGGAGTGTGGTTCGTCTCTGTCGATCACAAGGGTAGAGGAGGGTTTGGGCTTCAATATAAGCTATAATAAAATAATTTTACCATTTATGGCGCTTGCATAGAATTGGATGCCCTCGGTATATTGTTTTCTTTATTTTTAATCCAAATATTATGAAAACATTCTATACAAAAACTTAATACATACTGTATAGCTTTATTTTATTTTTTTTTAACCAATAAATTAATTAATTAAATTTGTAAAATTTCCTTTATTCATTCCCAAGGGAAATATCATTTTTAAGGTCTATTCCGAGGAGGTGAATAGGAAACCTTAGGCATCAGAGTGGAGCTACAACGTGAGATAGGGCAATATAACTAGCTTAGGCCATTTATAAGAATTCTCACTTTGAAATAATTTAGAACATCTGCAGTGCGGCTCAATTTGGTCTCATGTGAACACCTATGTAGCTTTATTTTCACCCAATACTTCTTCTTCTTCTAGGTTCCATGCCTGGTCCAGGCTTCGGATACTGCATGAATTATCTCTCTCCATTCCTCCCTGTCTCTTGCTTTTTCAAACAGCTCTTGGATTGTTAGGTTGGTGAAGCCCTTCAGTTGGTCTATGAGTGTTTTTCTTTGTCTCCCCCGGGCGCGTTTACCAGGTATTTTTCCACAACTTGCCAGGTATTCATTCTTATCTTTCCTTACTATGTGTCCGAAAAAGGATAGTTGTCGATCCACTATTAAGGGCATTAGTTTCCAGCAAAGTAAAACAAAATAATACAAGTACCTATCACAGTTGCAACAACTTCAAAGCAGACCAGGTGATTGTTCTGGAAAAGCTTGACAAAGGGGAAAGCAAAGGAGGGCAAGTACTGGGTCTCTCCAAATATGTTAGACCAGTGAGCCAGAGCTGAGAGGATTCTGAAAAAATGGATGAAATTATCAACAATGAGAATCTCGTTAGATTTCTTTCTGTATTCAGTGAATGCCTTTGGTATTTTAAAATGATAGAGTGCTCAACAAATGCAAGACATTTATTATTATTATTATTATTATTATTATTATTATTATTATTATTATTATTATTATTATCATCATCATTATTATGATTAAGACAATTAAGGAACCAGGATCCAAAATTTTGACTGCCTGAAATTGATACAAATCCAATGACTTGTAAGGTGAATGTTCTACCGACCACAAAGCTATCCAAACATTCCTCAAACACAATATCATAGAAGAAAATAACATTAATATCATGAGCTAAGCGAGTTATCTTTATGACTGAAATCTTTGACATCTTTTTTGTTTGACAATTACTTGCTAATTGTAAAATAAATTTCTATATATTTGCTATAGTCACAAGTCAATTAAATATCAAAAATAATTTCAATCAATAGTACGGCTTGGGATTTATTTCTCATTTTATTTTCATAATAAGTTACCAACACGAGGCCTAAGATATTTGATAAAGAATTGCCCTGAGATGTTGACATCTGAAATTCACTGGGTGATTGGAGCTTTAGAAATCTCTTTTTGCAAATAAAAAAATACTGCCCTTAAGCTTTAATTATTTTTAAAAAAATATAAATCGAAAAGAAATAATAAGCTTTAATAAATATGACAAATAATTGCTGACATTCCAGGTTTTTCATTTATCAAAACAAACAGTTTCACAAGGGAGGAAAGTGGAACAAATGAATGATGTTAAGAAAAGAATAAATAAAGACACACAATATTGTTATGTTAACATTGTTGACAAATAGTTAAGTTAATTTCCCATATGTTATTTACTGAAGCTTTGAATTTCTACATATATTTGTCTTTAATCTCTCTGAGTAATCCATATAATGAAAATACAGTTAAAAATTAAATGATTTCGTGTAACTTTTGACGTGTTTAAATGGCCAGATACCTGTTTAGAATTCTCAGCAACTTCCTGCTTTTGATGGGGTAAATTTCATGAAGTTTGTTATAAACTGGATGAGCTCCCTTATCCACCAAAGCCGCATATGCTGCAAAGTTTTCTGGCAACTGGAGCAACTTTCTCCATATAAACATTCTTGAAATGAAATACAAAAGAATAGTTAACAGTTTTAAAGTTTGATGGGGCTTCGGTAACTTTAAGGACATTTCAGAAACCAGGAAAAGGAAGAGGAAATACCTGACATAAACAAGAAAAATAAAATATTTACATTTTAAAACAAATTGAATTTGAAGAAAAAAAAATATGTTTCAATAAAACAAAACAAAAATTCAGGATTTCCATCTTATTTATAAAAACTATCCCATTAAAATACTTTAGACTGGATGTACTATAGTAGCTGGCCACATATCAATTCCAAAGAACTATATATTCTGTAACCTCATATTCTAATCATTCTGACTTTGACTTATATTTCTAATATCTAGCTCACTCCAACATAAAACAAGCTAAATTGATGAGTTACAACGAAATTGATGAGTTACAACGCATTTAAAAATAAAGAATGCATTTATATCATACTTAATACTGGTACAAAACACACGCTAAGCATCTATATTTTTTAGTTCATCTCCTGATGATGGTATGAACAGCCTACATTTAAAATATAGGAAATTCATTGCCCAATTCGGCTCTTGAATAATTTTCTAGCAAACTCAATGCTGCTTTAATCAAGGAGACTTCCAAATTTTGTGTCCATCTCCGATAAGTGAGGAAAATGACTATAAAAAGCATTTCTTAAGGTATACCATCGAGGTGTTTTAAGGTTGGTTTGCACCATCGTACCTAATTCAGGTTGTAGTTTGAACCAAGACTACCAAAACACCATAGCATCCTGACAATTTTGAAATAAGGTGGTAAAAAAAAAAAAGAAAGATATGAAAGAAAACTAAAATTTTAAAAAATAATAAAAGCAACAACAATAGTTTTACCTATACTTGGCAGGATATTCTCCATAACCCTTTAGAATTGCCATCAGCTTCTCTACATTCAATTCAGCCATTCCGGAATTCTGAAAAGTTATATAAAATTATTTTATTTAATTTGTGAAGCTTTGTCAAAGAGTAAAGTGACTCTCAGCTTATGCTTGTGGGTCCCGTTTCGAAGCACTGTGTGCATATTTATCTAATCATATATTTATGTTTATCTCCTCCTCCACTAACAAATAGCAGGCACATGGAATAAGTCATGTCAGATGTGACCGCCACTTCAATCTTGTCTTATGTAGTTGTGAAAAAGATTAATTTATTGTCAAACCAATATGTCATTTAATTGTATGTTTATAAAGAGAATTGTTTCTAAATTGCAATGACTTCATTTTTTTTTTAAAACCTCCTATTTTGTCATGCTGATGAAGTGACTTCAAATTGAAGTTTCAGCTCCTACTTCACTTGTGCCTGGACCCACATTGAGGCGAGTCAGTTTAGTCATATTAGATTGTGGAAAAGGTGAGGAAAAAGCAATAAATAAAAAGTAATCCTTCATAGCCATAAGGCCCATGAAGCCAGGGTTTATACAGGTCTTTGAAGCATTAGCTGGACAGAAGGAATTACTTGCTACCCGTTGGATAAAATGCTAGTCAACCTAAAGTACTTTCCACCAGATCTAGCAGACCTAAATACACTGCTGGGTGGACAGTTGGATCGGAGAAAAAAAACAACTTTATTGTATCTAGGATTAATATCAGTCATATTTCTTGTAAGGCGAGTGCTCTACCAACTGATCTATATTTGTGGCGTAACGCCACTACCACATTATCTCATTCATCTGTAGTGTTTCATTCATCCTGTTTGTTGATAAAGGGAAAACCAGAAACGTCCATTTCATCTGTTTTCGTAATTAAATTGAAGCATATATTCAATTTCACATTGTTATTTATTTCCTCGAGCTTCGAGCAGCAACATTTCCATTATATCAATAACAGTATACCAATCAGTCAACTCACTTCTTTTTCATTTTCCTCTGTGACTTTCTTCTCTCCCTTGACCTTTTCATCTTCTTTCTTTCGGCTGCCATTGCTCTGACTGTGACTGCTCTGTTTGGATTTACGCATGCTGCTCTCTGTGCTCATCGTGTCTGACAACTTGTTTGCCATACTCACCACTTTCATCAACGGTGGAGGTGGCTGTTCATGAGAAGATGGGACATGAAAAAGTGAGAGAATGGAAAGTTAAATCATTAATTTTTAACGATGCAACAAATTTATGCGCTGCACAGGGGCAGTTTTGTGGTCTACAGACTGGCAGATCCCTAAGCGCTGTTGAGGGCAATGCAAAGTTTAGTCATTGGAATCGCTCTTTACTCACATTATCTTATCGCATACAAGGGTAGAATGAGTTAGCCAGTTCCAGCATTGTCTCTGTCAATTTAAAAAAAAAATTATAATAGCACTTTACAGGTGTCAGTCACGCCTTTTCCTACATGCTATATTTAGCATCCTGTGGATGTTCATTAAACAGAGATTCAAATAAAAACGGCATCTAATCAAGATAGATCCATTGTATAAGGCTTATACAAGTGCCAAAAGGATAACTAAGTTAAATAAATAAGTCAAGTAACTATAGCTGATTGGATCAAAGCTTCTTGTTTTGGATAGCTTGTATTCCTCGCCTTCTTAAAATGCTTTTTTGTTGTTGTTGTTTTTAAAGGTTTTACAACGCTTGCAACACATTTATGTCATTTCAGCACCAGTAAAAAAAAATTATAATTTTACAATTAAAAACAAAGTAAGATAAAGGGGAATGGTACAAATAGGGAATAGATTTAAATTCCAAGAGCATACTATCATTGTGCATAGTTTGACATCACCTAAAAGTCTCATCCAGCAACAAGAACAGGATCCGACTTAGAGGAACAAAACAAAAAATATAAAAATACATAACAAAGATGATTTACAAGGAAAATGATATCATCTACCAAAACTATACATTTGACTGTTTCACTCTCGGCCAGGGACTCTGACAAGGGAAAGGACAAAACCAATGTTTGTTTGTTTTAAGGGTTTTATGCGCTTGCAACACATTAAGGTTATATCAGCACCAGTAAAAAAGAAGAAAATGGGATAGTAAAAAGTTCTAGAATTACAATTAAAGCACCCAAGAAAAAGGAAGACAGAAGGGATTAGTTCAAATAGGAAACAGGTGTAGATTCTAAGAGCACACTATCAAAATTCTTAATTTGAGATCACCTAAAAGTCTCATCCAGACACAAGCACAGGTCCCAAGTAAGAGGGACACACTCAAATGTTTACAAATCATATGTAATATGAAAACAAAACTAGACATTGCATAACAGAGAGATGATTTACAAGGAAAAAAATAACATCTCCCAAAACTCTATACATTTGACTGTTTCCCTCACAGCTAGGGTATCCGGCCAGGGCCTGGACAAAACCAAGAAATCTCATTCCAAAACAAAGACAGAAAGCATGTTGGAAAACAGATATAGGGAGATAGAAGACACAGTAAGCGCCTCCCTGCCCACTATGGAAAGTAAGGAATGCCACCCAGGACAAAACCAAGTAATCTCATTCCAAGACAATGACAAAAAACAAGTTGGAAAAAAGATGGGGGTTAGGAACCCCACCCAGGTTCTTACAATGTCAGAAAGGATGTAGATTCTTAGAATTACACAAAGAAACAATACCTTGATTATGGAATAGGATATCTTTCTTATTTCAAAATAAAGAAGTCTCCATCCCGTTGACAAAAATATTTGTATATAAAAATTTTAAAATCCAAAAGTTCTATATAAGTAAAATGTGCAGATCCCTTTTTACACATGATCCTCGACTATTTTAAAACATCAGAATATTTTCATGACCTGATTGATATCCTTTAAATCATCTTTTTTTTTATTTTCAGATACATGTGGCTTTTTTTTACAACATGCAAGTAAATCATTGTATTGATATGACAATATCCTAGACCACCTAAGACAAATAATAACCTTTTCACACAGCATTATATACAAAGTATAATAAAATAAAAATCTAAAGGAGACATAATATACATTCAAATACATTCAAAATTTTCCTTTCACTGACCTTATTTAAATCAGCAGCTAGAGCATGTATGCTGACAATATTCATATTTCCATCATCTGTGACGGCCACAATATGCCGGCCTGATGGACCCACAGTGACAGATTTGATTCGCTCATCAATGGTGCCAATATCAAACAAAAGTTTGCATGTGTCTGTGTTGATGAAACGCATGATTCCGTCCTGTGATAACACCCCAAGAATCTAAAAGAAAGAAATAAGAAAATTTGTATGATGGATTTTAAAATCTCAGAAAAGTTAATATACATAATATTAAAATCAACTAAAACCAAAATGTCAATTACAACATGAAAAGAATTTGAGACGCTGTCACTTGTCTCTTTGTCATTGGTTAATGGGGTCACAATGTAAGCATGTGTCGAAGGTCGGTCGTCCAAACAATGCCAGTTTGCTGTTCGGCCATGACCTGTGTAACTAAACAAGCTAAGCGTATAATCTTTTCACTATATAACATCAGAGAGGCAATCCAGGAAATGAAACAAATGTAACATTCTAGAGTGATGTCCAACCCTTGATTTTTTTTTCTTATTCTACATCTCTTTGGTTTAAAAATGAAATGTCTCAACCATAATTCATAACTAAGTCCTTTGAAATTCGGATTAATTAGTTTTCACTATACTATAAGCAAGTAACAACCGTGTGAAAAGTTAACAACACTTGGACTACTGCCAAGCTACCCAATCTTCTGGTAAAAGTTGTATCAAATAGCGATATTCAACGATATGTTCATTTTCCTGATTTAAAAATAATTTTACCTTGAGGTTAATGATATTTTGACTCAAGTAAAATTTGTTATTACTCTCATTTACTCTGTAATGTTAGTTAAATAGTTACATTTTATGAGAACAATGTGATTTTCTTTCCCCTTTAACTTTCCACAAATAGAGATTAATGTTACGAAAGGAACCTAAATAATACTCCCTAACATATTTGGAATAAAAGCTTTCATTTTATTTTAATGATTCACCTAGAAATACCATTGTTATTGCGGGGAAAAAATGTTAAAATATCAAATCAAACCTGATCTATGCCGTGCTGAAAGCTGTCGGGTAAAAACTTGACTTGTCGTATGGAGGTCACTTTCATTGGCATTTCAATGACTCGAATCAAACGCCTTGAGTCCAAAGACCACAGATGCAGGAATCTGGATTTTCCACCAGCAACCAAATATCTCCCATCTCTGAAATCAGTGAATAAAATACAACATGTAGCACTAACAAAATCCACAGTTACAAATTAAGTACAACCCTTTTTTACATACATTTTTGTTTTTTGGTATTACAATGCACTTCATTTCAGATGAAAATAAATCTTCCAAACCATTTCATTATTAAAAAGGTACTACAAATATCAATTGCTGTATTCATTCTTTATCTTACAAAGTGGAATGGCATTTGCAACACTTTCAGGTCAATTCATGTGAGAAAACAGCAGAATGAATAGTTACAGGATTTTAGACAATTAGATAATTTATCTAAAGTAAGATAAAAAGGCACTGATTTATAGAGAAAACTGAAGTAGATTCAATAGAAACCTATCATTGAATATAATCTAGAAACCAATTAAAGTCCATTCACATTCATTTACCAAAAAAGAATACACTTAAATCCATACAAATCAGCTGTAAGACAAATACAAAAGTCACTTAAAGGAAACGCATACATTTTGACAAATGATGATAATGAAATAATAAAATAATTTTTCCATGTTCCTATGATTTTTCTCTCTAAATTGGTAATGTACACAACACAACCTGAGCTTCTCCAATTTTTACTAACAGTAAAGCAATTGATAATTGACAAGCCATAAAATATCAAATTTGACACCATTTTTAAGGCCCACTTTGAGTTTCAACAGCTATTCAGACCTCACCTGGAGGCTGCAAATGTCCTATATTGTGGAGCCTTTCCAGCAGGCACAGGGAGTTGGTACTTGCAAGTCATGGAGTGGAGATCCCATGCAAAGATGGTGTCATCACGGAAACAAGTCATGATGGTGTCGCTGTTTGGGAGGAAAAACGCCTGAAGGGGGGGGAAGGAAGATTTGAATTAATTTAACATATGATTTTGATACTTACAATAAAAAAAGAGGGGGTTCTGATAGCTCGGTAGAGCACTCATTTCACAAACAAAGAGACAAGTATTGATGATGGGTGCAGCTTCCACCTTCCTGGCAACCCAACAGTGAATGGGTAGCAGCTTGGCATATATATAATTCTGCTGGAAGATACTTTGTGATAAAAATAAACATTATATCGCTAGTGGTCATTTAACACTATAGAAACAGGAATGACTCTGGCTCCACTGGTTTACAGCTCTGAAGGACAACAATGGTAAAAACATTATCCAATAGAGATGATCAGGGCTGATGACACCCTACAAGAGACAATTTATAAATATAAAAAATCGTGTTTCTCTCACAAAATTCATAAAGTATTCTTGTAATCTTAAAAGAACACTTTCTTTTATTGAAAATACATATATATAATAAAAATGGAACATATAACGCTCTGATGGTGATAAAAAGAGAAAAAGGAGTAAAATTTTGAACGATTGCCTTCTAGCTCTTCTTTCTACTGCACTAGCCCCCACTTTTAGAGCGATTGAGATGATAAATTAATATTGATATTCTAGCTAACTTCTGGATGTTGGGAAACTGCAAATATCTCTTCCACAATACATCAAGTTTCTCACTGCCTGAATATTTGATAAGGGAAAATGTAATTTTTTTAAAAAGAGGAAATTTCTCCTCTGACACAAAAGTTGCTGATTTCCACAGATCTGAGGAAAACCATCCGCACTGATATAAAATAAGAGCAAATTCATTTTATTTTTTTTTTTTTAAATGAAAGTCGGATATAGAGATGAAAAATGTTTATCAAACAATATGAAAAAAGAAAGAAGGACCAACATTCTTGAAAAAAAAAAAGGTCGCTAGCAATTATAGTTGTCCTTTTAACTCTACTTGGGCCTAATGATTCTGTGAGACATTTTTTTTTTAATTATTATTTTTAGAGATGGAGCTGTCTAAATTTGACACTACTGTCAATAACGACTTACTTGCAATAGGCCTACATCCTCTTTAATTGTCAGCTTATGTTTCTTTTGAAACGTGTCAAGATCCCACAGAAGAGTGGTCTCAGCTGATGTTGACACGGCGTAACATCCAGATGTATGCACAGAAATACTGTGGATGGCGGATTCATGACCTTTCATCCATGCAACTAAATCCTGTTTATCTGGATAAATAAAAACAAAAACATTTTTTTAAAAACAGCTGTCATGTCATAACAGTACTTAACTGACTATTGGCAGATAGAGTTCAAAACATAAAATGTTATTTAATCCAAAATACATGTCGCAGTAAATTGGCAAATGGACTGTATCAGGCAGAGTCTGAAAAATGGAGAAAGTAAAAATGATAGAATTCAAATCAGCAACCAAAGAGTTTAGATGGTGTGTCTTGTCACAAAGAAGAAATTAGATAACTAGGCCATTCAACACTTGTAGATATTTATGTAAAGTGTTTACTGTTTTTGTGACAACAACCCATAAAATATATTACTAGTACATGTTAAACTTACAACAAAAGAATTATATCGAAATCAATATGGGCATGACTTACCTGTATCAAAACATTTGATTGAATAATCAGACAAACCAACGAGAAATTCGGATTTGTGCTGTAAAGAAAAGGCAAAGGATGAGCATGCTTGCCCCGTCTTCTGCAAAAGATGAAATCTGAAATTTTAAAGAAAAAAAAGTGAATTATGAGATTTGGCAAATGAAGCAAACAGGTTCAACACTAAATGAAAAGTAAAATATTCCCCAAAAGCAGAAAAAAATTGGTATTTTCTTTTCCTAATTCTTTTTTTTTTTATTGGCTGTTGCAACTAGTCTGCACAAAAAAGTGTTTATGTATTCCCTAATTTTATATTCTATGCTGACAGATCAATCTCAATCCCACCTGAATATAATATGGAAGCTCAATATAATTTAGCAAACGGGGCTTTTAACAGACAACCTTTTTAAAAAATTATCATCATAAATAAAACGTAGTGTTTTTATGCACCTCCGTTGACGGTGTATCTTAACGGATCGATACTCACCGATTAGAAGTTAAATCGAAAAGAAATATATGGCCTTGATGATCACCAGCGAGAAACTTGTCACCACTTGAGTCAAACTCAGCATGAAGAAATCGTACATTTCGACTCGGGCCTGAAAATGGGCCTGTCACAGAGTGAGTCACCTTTACCATGAGACTGAAAAAAAAATTAAGGTAAAATTAAAATATTTTTTTCACTTCACAACGCAACGATTTCAATGCCAATTAGTCGACGTGCACTTATTTGGCAGGTCTGATAACCCAATTCCTTATCGCTCATGCTCGTTGTTGTAATGGAAATCTTTTAAAATGACGCACAATATTATTGTCCATTTCGTCAAATTTCATACAATTACAATGTCCTAGTCCAAATGCCAATGACAATGCCAAACCTGCATACATATACGTCGCCGTTAGTGAATCCTAAATTCATAATGTTATAGTTACATCAATATAAATTGAAAAAGAATATAAATTAATATCTTTTTTTTTCATTTCACCGATTTGTTTTGAATTCAGATCACACTCCAGATTAAACTCACCCATCATCTTTCGATGGACATGGCTTTCTGTGCCATATTTTACCGTTGTTTTTCTGACAAACGTCAAGATCCATGGCCGAATTACAATAACAGATGATTTTTATCCCTTAAATGTGAATACTGGTCATAATATTCAGAAATTCCGATAAAACATAAGCACTTTAAAATCGACTTCAGCCATCATAGAACATGTTCAGACACTTTCAAACTAAAGCCAAGTTTGTTTTGGAGATCTTGTTAAAAATTTGTCCCGGAAAAAGAAGTGTTTCAAATTCTGGCGTAATGAGACGCGTTTCTTTCTCTTTTTTATTTTTTTATTTTTTTATTTTTTTTTTTTTCTTCTTCTTCTTCTTCTTCTTCTTCTTCTTCTTCTTTTCTTTCTTTTAGATTTACTTTCTTTTCTTTCTTTTTTTTTTAATTTTGTTGTTATTTTATCTTTGCTTCATTTCGGGGGGTTAATCTGGCCAGGATTTCTTTGCTTCATATATCGGTAGATATAGATTACCCTTACATAAGAATTGTTTGTTAAGTTATGTAGATACTTGAATTAACAAAATAATCGGGCGTCCATTGTTTATTTCCTTAATTCAAGTATCTTCACATTTATTATCAAATAATATATACATGATGAGAGTATACTCAACATTGTTGTGTTAGTAAAACTGACAGCGATAACAAGTTACAAAGGGTGTTACGATATGCAGCGGCGTGGCATGCTTACAGTATAAAGGGGTGCCAGACGAAAATGACTTACACATGCTACATGTGTAAATATAAAAGAAAGAAAAAAAAACTTACATACTTGTAAAGTAAATTTGCATGGTGATGTTTCTATTCCTGCAAATCTTTTCAATAGTTTGTTTATATAAATCACGAACGAATATATTGATTGGAGTTTGGACACTGAGTTAAATGGCTAAAGGGACACATGCAGACATTGAATGTCAATCGAACAAAGGGTAATTTCAAAACTTACAAAGCGTAAGAATGTAAACAGCCCATGGCCTATTAAAAGAGTACTGTAGTTACGTCATGAAACAGCCCCATTCCACTTCGGAAATCAAACATGACACCATACAAGATCTCTCTCTCTCTCTCTCTCTCTCTCTCTCTCTCTCTCTCTCTCTCTCTCTCTCTCTCTCTCTATCTCTCTTCATCTATCTATCTATCTATCTACTATCTGTTAGTGTTTTTATCTGGATCGCGCACGCACACACAACAAATCAAACGCTATTCGTGGTGAAGTATGATTTAGATGAACTAGCATCACTATCAACAAAGTCAAACTCGTCACATTCCTCAAGATCATTTTAGCATATAATCATAATAAGAATGTTGACTTAATGTTAATCATATCAAATTTGCAATAATAATAAAAATATAATAATAATAATATATAATAATAATAATAATAATAATAATAATAATAATAATAATAATAAAAAATTAATATAATAATAATCAAAAAAAAAAAATAATTTAATAATCGGATATAATAATAAATCTGTATATACAATAATGCGCCGACATCACACGAGCGCAAACAATTGGAACTTGTTAATAATCGTGATAAGTCTAATAATCTCCCTCAAAAATGCGGCCGCTACCATCCGATTCGCCGCATCCTTTGCATCGCATCCAACTCCCATCGTCAGCAAAACTAAATTTCCCACTACAACTACTACTACTCCTACTACTACTACTACTATTCCCACACTTACAACAATAACTACTACTACTACTACTACTAACTACTACACACGCCTCCCACTACTACTACATACCACACACTACTACTACTATACAACTACTACCCACTACTACTTCTACTACTACTACGAACGACGATACTACTACTACTACTATACTACTACTACTATACTCTACTATTACTACTACACTACTACTATACTACTACTATACATTACTATACTACATACTACTACTACTACTACTACTACTACTACTACTACTACTACTAATACTACTACTACTACTACCCTACTACAACTACTACTACTACTACTATTACTATTACTACTACAACCACTTCTACAACGACTAATACCACTGCTATGACCACTACTACTCCTACCATTACCTCTATCACTACTACTATTACAACTATTGTTATTATTACTACAGTAAAGAATAAAATATTGTTGTTGGAATTTCGTTTCTTTTTATTTATCATTGTCATTCATGTGTATCTTGGTTTGTTTTGTTTTGTTTTTTTTCCCTAATCATTTGACCATGTAAACGTTAACTATTTTAGGTGACATTTTTTTAATTAACCCATTCTTAACACGCTACTCTGCCACAGAGGTTGGTGTAGCATGCTAAGGGTTTAAAATCAATGTTCTTTAAAATAGTGTACCTACTTATTTCTACATTGTCAAGTAGTCTGGTATATATTTCTGCTTTTTAGTTGTTTTTAATGAAACGAAACAACTTAATGTAGCTTTTAAACCTATAAGAATTCATATTTATTGTGAAAATTAGGTTTTGGGGGTTACAAAAGCATGCAAGAACATGCATAAATGTCGGAATTTTGGTATAATTTATGGCATAATGTCGATTTTATGGCATAATTCATGGCATAATTTACCTTTTTTTTTTTTGGCATAATATTGGCATAATTTTGCCCAAAAAATGGCATAATTCCACGGGGACAGAATAATATAGATGGTCGAAGTTACCATACTATGACTAGGACGTAAATGACCAACATTAGCTATTTTTCCCCAGTCCAACAGAGTTGGAGCAAAAATTTCTCGGCACCTGAGGCGGGTTTTTTCTCGTATGTGAAGATGGTAAAAATTCGAGCCAGGTATTCAATGTGGCAGCATTATAGTACATTATAGTAATAGCCTTAAATGGTGCCAGCAAAAATCCTCTCCTTGCAATCGTTTGAGTGGGGAAATCCAGTCACTCGCTCAGCCATGGTACACAGTCGCTGACAGTCATCAACGGACTGTGTGAATCGGGAGAAAAGCGTGGATAGAAGGCGTTGTGACAGAAAGGGAGTCTGTTTCGCACTGTTGATAAAAGGCGATATATACCATTTCTCAGTTTTATATATTTTAAAAAATGCTGTTATCCATTTTTAAAACATGGATGTGGTGCCAGGCACCATTTGAACCAATAGAGCCACGCCCCTGACGATATGTAACCTACAGTCTCAAAAGGGTCTGTATGTCGGGACGGTTAATGTGCTGGAAATTGAATTTAAAACCCACAATATCAGACTTGGGACGAGTTTATATTGTATATTGTATTGGAGAGAATAAATAAGAATTTTAGAGAGGGGGAATACAAGATTTCATATTGATCAGTTTGATCTTAATTTGACTTTTAGCACGTCGATATGACGTATTATATGCTTTATTATTATTATTATTATTATTATTATTATCATTATTATTATTATTATTATTATTATTATTATTATTATTATTATTATTATTATTATTATTATTATTATTATTATTATTATTATTATTATTATTATTATTATTATTAGTAGTAGTAGTAGTAGTAGTAGTAGTAGTAGTAGTAGTAGTAGTAGTAGTAGTAGTAGTAGTAGTAGTAGTATTTTGGAAGCTATAATTAATTTAGTAACCCAATGCCTCAGGTATGAATGAATACCTGTGTTTAGGCAGTGACATAATGTTGTAAGACTGTAATATAAAAAGGGGGTACTTTGTATTATATGACATGAAAAGATAGCGCGGAGCTTTTTCGTCTTGTGGTATGACACTCGCCTTTGGTTCCCCCCTCGTGGATCTTTACCTTGCAGTTGGTGAGGGGGCTTGAGGCACACGGGAGGGCAAAGGTGTAAATCCCGGTCGACCGTCACGAGACCATCCCGGGTATCGAGCCAACGAGCCACATGAGCTGCTCGCCCCGGTGTGTGACTAAATTTGATCCAAACCCGGTGCCCGAATAGCAGCCCTATCCCGGGCGCCACACTATTGTCCTTATGTCGAGTCCCAACCAGTCCCGTCAATGGCGAAGCGGTCTGCCGCCTAGCCAAATAATACCGCGTTCGTGTCGCCCGGGTCGTCGGCACGTCCGAGAAAAAAGCGAACGTCCCATGCATCAATCGATTCGCGGCCTGCCGATTGGAAAATGCGACGGCGGGGATGGCGAACTGACGCGTATATTGTCCCTGAACGTCGAGAGCCAGAGTATGGCAAAAAATGAGCTTTTATCAAAGCTATTGGCCGTTCATTGCGTTGATATCCTCCTTTTACAGGAGACCCACCTTTATTCAGGCGCGCAATCTTCCCGATTCCAGATCCCAGGCTATACGATGGTCCAACGCGAGGACACTTCGAGGCTCAAAGGAGGGGTTAGCGTTTACGCTAAAGAGCCATCGAAGGTAAGGGTCATTGAGAGCGTAACGGACAGCAATGGGGTGAACCGAATTTCCGTGGAAGTAGGTGGACTGTGTTTGCATAATATTTACAAACCACCTAGAGCGACTTGGACTACACCACCGGTACCGGTGGTCAGCCATCCTTCCATCTGTCTGGGAGACTTTAATAGCCACCATCACGAATGGGGCTACCGAGACTGCAACGAGGCAGGAAGACAACTCCGCTCATGGATGGACTGTAATGATCTACACCTAGTGTACGATCCTACAGCCAAGGGTACCTTCCGGGGTACCCGCCATAAGAAGGAGTACACTCCAGACCTCACCCTCGTAACGAAAAGCGCGAACGGTGAACCGCTGCAGGTGAAGCGGACAGTCCTCGGGGACTTTCCGCATAGCCAGCACAGGCCGGTTCTTGTCACAGCTGGGGTGACAATACCGAGGGTGCAGTCTCTCCCACTTTGCAGATGGAATTTCAGGAAGGCTGACTGGGAGGAATTCAGTTCCTATATCGAGCAGGTCTGCCCTGCCATTCCTCCCAAGTCCAAGAATATAACCAGATTTAGTAGGCTACTGGTTAAGAGCGCTCAACGCTCTATTCCACGGGGCAAGCGGAAATTCTACACCCCTTGCTGGACAGCAGAGTCGGAAGAGCTGTACCGAGAGTACCAGCAGACCCAGTCTCAGGACACAGCCGATAGACTACTTCAGTCTCTGGCAGAGGGAAGGAAGCAACGGTGGCAGGAGACCGTGGAAAGTCTCGACTTTACACACTCCAGCCGCCACGCTTGGCGTTTGATAAAGAAATTGGACCCAGATCGGAATTTCGCGAAGGCTGCACCGGAATGCGAGGCAGACACAATTGCCAAGAATATTAAGAACCGTAGTAAGCGGGTCCCTAATCAGGCTTTTGAGCGCGGTGTCCGCAAGGCGTACCGAACGATTTTGGACTCGCTACCTGCGGAGGAGTCGGACTGGACGGCCCCGTTCAGTCCCCGAGAAGTGGGTGCAGCCATTAGCGAAGTAAAGAACGGCAAAGCAGCAGGGATAGATGGTGTATATCCCGATATGGTGACGCATCTGGGCCCCAGGGCACGGGCCTGGCTAGCAGAGGCAATGTCGGACGTCCTTGCAAAAGGAAAGCTTCCACAAGTGTGGAAGCACGCGAAGATAGTTGCCATCCTGAAGCCAGGGAAGCCGGCGAAGGAGGCAGACAGTTACAGACCCATATCGCTGCTGAGCTGTCTTTACAAATTGTTGGAGCGTGTTCTATTAAACCGATGGGGGCCGGTCCTAGACGCTGCCCTGCCACCAGAGCAGGCAGGCTTCAGGGAAGGGAGGTGCACCACGGAGCAGGTCATTGCCCTTACAGAGCATATTGAGCACGGGTTCGAGAGAAAACAGCAAACAGGTGCTGTGTTTATAGACCTATCAGCGGCGTACGATACGGTCTGGTGCGATGGGTTAATGCTCAAACTTGCAAAAATCATAAGGTGCAAAAAGACCTTGAAGTTGTTCTCTTCGATCTTAGGGGAAAGGCAATTCCACGTCGCGCTGGGAGACGTCACGAGCAAAGTAAGGAAATTGAAGAATGGGGTCCCTCAGGGGTCGGTACTTGCGCCAATGTTGTTTAACGTTTACATTAGCGATATGCCGAACACTTCCTCCCTGAGGCTGGGATACGCAGACGACTGGGCACTCGTTACTCAGAGTAAAGTGTGGACCCGTCTCGAGAGCGTACTCAGCGAGGACGTCACCAGACTCAAATCCTACTTTGACAAGTGGTACCTGAAGATGAACACTTCAAAAACCGTGGCCACTGCATTTCACTTATGCAGTGGTTGGCACACCCGTAAACTGAATGTCCTAGTCGGGGACCAGCCACTCCCATATGAGCCGCGTCCAAAATATTTAGGGGTGACGTTGGATCGCAGCCTTACCTATCGGGCTCATCTCGAAGGGTTGCCCGGAAGATAGAGAAGCGGAATAGTCTTCTGAGGAAGCTGGCGGGATCGACTTGGGGCGCTAGCCAAGCGCTCCTGAGAACATCCGCCCTGGCACTATGCTATTCCACCGCGGAGTATTGCGCTCCAGTGTGGGGTAGAAGCAGAAACGTTGAGAAGGTGGATGTAAAACTTCGCAAGTCGATGCACATAGTGTCGGGAACGCTAGCAACAACCCCTAGAGAATGGGGCCCGGTAATGGCAGCGATCCAGCCCCCCGATGTCCGGAGAGAGACCATTACGGGAAACTGGCTGAGTAAGATCAAAGAGAGAGGGAATGGGGATACCCCTCTCATGCGCATAATGAACGGTGCCCCCGTTTCGAGCCGAAATAAGTCCCGGCAACCCTTGTACGCAGAATCCCTGACTACGGACAGAGCTGCACATACGAGATGGAAGTCGGTTTGGACGAATTCAATCCCTCGTGGGGGCGGGGACCTACACTCCTCTAAGCTTGGTGAGAAGTTGCCAGGCTTTGATACCAGTAAGAGGAGACACTGGGTAGCTGCGAATCGGCTTCGGTCGAGGAGCTGCCTAACGGCCGGTGCGTTACATCAGTGGGGTCTAACTTCCTGTCCTTTATGTCCACGCTGTGGACAAGAACCCGAAACGGCAGAGCATCTAGTCGAAAGGTGTGTTGTGACGATGCTACCAGGCGGGTTCGCGACGGTGCACGAATGCGGACCGGACTTTGCTGATTGGGTCGATCGTCATAACATAATAGTGTGAACCATAAGAAGCTGCCGCCTTTGGTTCGAATCCCACTCCGGGCGTCGCAAAGTTGATTCATTGAAAAGGTTCTTTTCTAACATTTGTCTCATCGAACCCAAGTATAAAGTGAGTGAGTGACTGGTAACAGTATTGTCTCTTTGAAAAATAAATGCCTTAAGGGTGTCATGTCTTGTCCAACATGTTAAGTGTTGCTTTTGATTTGGGACCAATTGTAAAGCGATTTGAGCATTCTCAATGGATATTGCAATTTGCAAAAGCTGAAGTTTTTCAATTTATTTTGTTTGTTTGTTGTTTTTTTTTCCCTTTTCTTTTGTTTTTTTTGTTTTTTTGTTTTGTTTTATTTGATTTTTTGTTTTATTTAATGTTGTTTTTAAGGTTTTTGTTTGTTTTTCTTTTTGCTGTATTTTCAAAGATTTATTTTTGTTTTGTTTTTTGGGGGGCGGGGGGGGGGGGGGGTGTTTTTTTGTTTTTCTGTTTAATTTTGGATTGTTGTATTTGTTTGGGTTTTTTTTTTGTTTTTGTTTTTTTCGTTGTTTTTTTTTTTAGGAGGGGGGGGGGGGGGTGGGCTGTTACTTTATTTTTCTTTAACCGCTCGAGGCTATGTGCACATAGGCTTAAAGAATGCGAGAAAGAAAGGAGGAAAAAATACCAAGGCAGAAAATTGACATGACCTTGATTATTCTTGGGGTTTTAGGTCGTTTGCGACCGTTTTATGTCATTTCAGCCCCTGTGAAAAGGAAGAAGATGGGATAGTCAGAAAATTAATTTGCATTTAAAAGCATACAAGAACAAAGGGGAGAAGTTCAAATAGGGAACAAAAATAAATATGAACATTTATATAGCGCATTTCAACTGATTTACATGATCAATGCGAATCAGTTTTATTTATTACCCAGTAGGCCACATGGCACCATATTTCAATTTCATACAGTACCCGTTGTCTGTTGGGCGTCTTTTTTTTTTTTACCTAACACTTACAATATCCGTCAGATACTCATTTCACACCTGAGTCGAATTGGGCAATGTGTGTTATGTGCCTTGCCCAAGGAAACAAGGTCGGGACTAGAATTTCTCACGACCTGGGCAGTGATCATACTTGACATCGCTTGACCATTAAAACAAGACGAGACACCTTATCTCTGAGCCACCGATTCCAAGAGCAAGATATCAATTTGCTTATTTGAGAGATTGAGAATTTAGAGGAATGCAAATTAATGTTTACAAAATATTATGTTCGAAACCAAAAAAAAAATATTAAAAAAAAAATAAAAAAATTTAAATAACAAAATTTTCTTTTTCTCCATTCCTATGGGTTTTATGGGGCTTTTCGCAACAACAAAAATAGAAATAGGACAGAGAGAGAGAGAGAGAGAGAGAGAGAGAGAGAGAGAGAGAGAGAGAGAGAGAGAGAGAGAGAGAGAGAGAGAGAGAGAGAGAGAGAGAGAGATGTTTTTTTAAGGGTTCTACGGCGCTTGCAACACATTTAGGTTATATCAGCGCCAGTAAAAAGGAAGAAAATGGGATAGTTTGACATCATTGTCTATATCATGATGTGGTCCATTAGATTCAAGTCAGGACTGGTTGAAGACCACCTAATCTTTAGAAATAAATCAAATATATGATTTCAGCGTCGTATTGAAAATTATGTAACATTGTTAAAAGGAAAACTTATTTCCAGAAGCTATCCAATAGGCCATTTCGTTTTCAATTAGGCGGGGTAAATTTCTACGCTCGTCAACAAAAAACTACTAAAAACAAGACACAAGTTTGAAAAACTTTCAATGTCGTAATTTTTATACGACTTTGGTATAACCGGAATAGTTTCTTCACCAATCATAGATTTTTAATCAAACTAAGCAAGTATTAACTCATGGAATTGACTTGCTACTTGAAAATTTTCGAGGGTTTCTGATTTCTTCGTATTGAAACAGCGTCACAATTTTTTCCTTTTTTTTTTCTCGCACTCTAAATATTTAAAACAAAAATTTAACAGTAAATAATAGAGAGAGTATTTACACGGGAAATAAGTAATAGAGAGATGATTTACAAGGGAAAAAAATCATCTCCCAAAACTATATACATTTGACTGTTTCCCTTCCAGCCAGGGTAGGACAGAACCAAGTAATCTCATTCCAAGACAAAGACAAAAACCATGTTGGAAAACATAGGGGGACAGAAGATACAGTATGTACCTCACTGCCCACTATGGGAGGCAGGAACCCCTCCCAGGAAGTTACTGTATTCCACTCCAAAGCAAAGACTGAAAGCAAGCCAGAAATAATTAATTGTTTTTTGGTTTTAAGGGTTTTACGGCGCTTACAACACATTAAGGTCATATCAGCGCCAGTAAAAAGGAAGAAAATGGGATAGCACAAAGTTCTAGAATTACAATTAAAACACCCAAGAACAAGCAAGACAAAGGGGAATTGGTTCAAATAGGAAATAGAAGTAGATTCCAAGAGCAAACTATCAGTGTACTTCGTTTGAGATCACTAAATGTCTCATCCAGACACAAGCATAGGTCTCCGCCAAGAGGAACACACTCAATTGTTTACGAATCATACATATGTATAAGGAAAAATAATACAGTCCATAACAGAGAGATGATTTACAAGCAAAAAAATACCATCTCCCAAAACTAACTACACATTTGACTGTTTTCCTCTCAGCCAGGGTATCCGGCCAGGGCCAGGACAAAACCAAGTAATCTGATTCCAAGACAAAGACAGAAAGTAAGTTGTATTTATTTTATTTAGTTTTAAGGGTTTACGGCGCTTGCAACACATTAAGGTCATATCAGCGCCAGTAAAAAGGAAGAAAATGGGATAGTAAAAAGTTCTAGAATTACAATTAAAGCATTCAAGAATTTTTGTTTGTTTGTTTGTTTGTTGCTTTAGGTCTCTTCCAACACAATTGAGGTTATATGAGAGACCGCTGAAACAAAAAAACAAGCAATCCAACAAAAATAGTACAAATGTCAATCAAAAGCATAACCTAAAGATATCATAAGCTAAATTATAAATAACCAAGAACAAACAGGCAGAGGATTTACAGGAAAAAAAATATCCCCTGTCAAAAATACAATCACAAACCAAAGAAGCAGGATAGGCTAGTAAAGAGAAGAAGAAACGACATCACTATCGGATCGTACACCAAGCATTCAAGAATAAGGCAGACAAAGGAGAATTGGTTGAAATAGGGAACAGATGTAGATTCCAAGAGCACACTATCAGTGTACTTAGTTTAATATCACCTAAAGTCTCATCCAGACACAAGCACGGGTCCCTACCAAGAGGAACGCACTCAAATGTTTACAAATATATAATACATAAACAAAACATAATACAGTGCATAACAGAGAGATGATTTACAAGGGAAAAAAAATATCATCTCCCAAAACTAACTATACATTTGAGTATTTCCCTCCCAGCCAGGGTATCCGGACAGGGCCAGGACAAAACTAAGTAATCTCATTCCAAGACACAGACAGAAAGCAAGTTGGAAAACAGACATAGGGGGATAGAAGACACAACAAGTACCTCCCTGCCCACTATGGGAGGTCAGGAACCCCACCCAGAAAGCAAGTTGGAAAACAGATATAGGAGGGGGACAGATGACACAGTATGTACCTCCCTGCCCACTATGGGAAATCAGGAACCCCACCCAGGCCAGCAAGAATGACCTCTCCGCCCAGCATATAGGAGGTCAAAAGACCCCCATCCCAACCACTTGTTCAAATTCAATAAAATGTAAACACCGCTGACTGCATGGAACATTTATTACACTAAATTCATGAACATGAAATGAGTTGACATACAAGAAATGTATACATACAATAATGGTATAACAATTAATATCATTATGTACAACAAAATTTTATCCAAAAAACAAAAAACAAATGCGATATGACAAAAGAATGGTCTTAGTCTTAATACAATGAAAAGTTAAAATACAATAACACCACTCTTTTTTTCTATACAATAGAGAACAATAAAACTAGATACATACATAACTGAAATATTTATTACAACTCGACCTTGTTAAGCCTAAATCAATGGCTTACGACTATAAAAATAAAAATAAAAATAAAACCAAACGTAATAAAAATATTTTACACAAATCGCGGATACCAAAATTTGTAAAAGAATCAGAAATATCTTTTTATGATTTTTTATCTTTCTAAATTAAATTCAGACAACGTTTTAAGTCAGTAAAGTAAAAGAGACAAGAAAGTAAAATAAATCTGAAACGGACATGATGAAATACATCAACGGTGATGACCGAATTTGTGACGCTGAACTACCACGATGGATCAATGATTTTTGTTTTTACAAAGAAAAAAAAATGTGTGGGGAAAATGTCAATTTTAATTACATAAGAAACGATTCAATTATTTGTCATTAAGAAGAAAAAAGTCTGTACAAGGAATCAAGTGACCCAATTGACAACAAACATGGTAATTCATTTTTATCATCTTTCCATACAAAAATAGTTATTGTTTTGACATTATTATTTGATAGCAAGATATCATCATCATCATCATTATATAAATAGGATTCGTCATTGCTTCAGTTAACACCCTGAGATTTGATTACAATTCAATGACAAAAAAAGAAACAACTGATTTCACTTCTTCTTTTGTTTTGTGTATTTTAAAATGTATACAATTTAATGAGTAAGGATAACAATTTTGCACATCTTATTTCTAAGCTTTCCAATAAATTAACTCAAAACAGAGCATTGCATCACCGAAAAAAAAAAAAAATGATATTGGTATTAACTCACTCCACAAACAACCAAGTGACAACATTAGGTAGTGGGCACTGATGTGAGTTAAAATATCTGACAAGGTGTCTATGAAACAGTACCGGAGAAAGCAGAAAGAAAATACAAGAAAAAAAAATCATCCCCAAAAAACCAGTCCGCTTCGACAGCCCCCGTCACGACAGGCTGGTTCTTTTGAATAATTTTCTATTGTATTTTATCTTTCTGCTTTGTCTGGCTCTGTTTCACGGACGACCTTGTCAGATTTTTAAACTTACTCCTATTGACACAACAAATGTTGAACGCAATAATTCATACTTTTAAACATTCACATTCTTTCTGTTCTGTTTAAAGGAAAACAGGATGGGATAAAAAAAAAAAAGTGATAGGGGTATAAGGTTTGCCACTTCCTTAGTAGAATTATTTGGACTACATGGTCAATTCCCAAGGACCAAGAATTACTATTATTATTTAAAAAAAAGATTTTTTTTTTAGGGGGAGGGGGGGGGGGGGGGGGGGGCAAACCTCCATAATCGTCTCGAAAGAATGCAAACAACTTTAAAAACACAACTGGTGTGAATTGAGATTACATCAATCATCATTGATATACTGGCTTGTCGGTTTATGTTATGCCCTTTTATTTATTATGTTCAAAGCTTTCAAAAAGCTCTCTCTCAGTTTCAGGAAAATGACATTCCTATTCAGCAATTGTAAATTTCGCAAGAAATGAAAAATAAAAAAGAAAAAAAAAAAAAGAGAAAAATAAACAATCAATTACATTATTCATAGTAATAATTACAACACTTACGACAATTAACTAGACACCATTCACTACACCGAAGAAAAAAAAAAGAAAAAAAAGGACGTGTCTGAACACTGAAGAAGATACCATGTCAATTCTTCATATACGATATATAATTCTGTCTATAATCGCCACCTTTGACAAGCAGCAAATTGTATTATATCACTTTTTCTGTCAGAAAGCAGCAGCAGCAGCACGTGAAAGACAGACTTTTCTATATATTTTCAAACTAATCGCTTGGTATTTCTTAAATTTTTACAAATGATTTATTTATTTAATTACTTATCTATTCATTTTCCAGTTGTACTGATTAAAAAGAAATTTACAATTCAGTCACTGGAAAAATAAATTCAAAATTATTTCACAACCTTCAAAATTCTCATTTATTCATATAGAATTGAATCAACACCAAAAAGTTTTTGAATTTAGAATAACGATTCAATTTTGATCAGTAAGGACAGTCTTATAAGTACAGTATATAGCAAATGACAACTAGTTTGTTCGACACACATAGGAAACTTCTGATGCATAATGGGTAACAAAAAAGGACTGTCTTCAGATGTGGTTAAAAGTATGGAACAAGCACTACATAGAAAATGATGAGATAAAAGGGAAAAGGAAAGTGCCAGATGAAAACAGAGAAAAAAAAAAACATCGGAAGCTGTACCCAGGATTTGCCACTGCCTCAAGTGGCTAAGCACTTGTGCATTACCTCACTAATATCTCATCTCTCTCTCTAGGCCAGGCAAAGGATGCCACAAGAGTTAGGTCCTGGCATCGTGATGTTTCAATTCTCTTTTAATCTGACACTTCTCTATTATTTCTCAACATTTGCTACAGGTAAAATATTTATCTTGGTTTTTAAAAATATTTTTTGCTTTATTTTTCCATTTCCATCTCACAAAACATTCTCTACCTTTTCATTTTCTTTGCATACAGCAGGGGGAAAAAAAAGTCACTCTCTTATGCTGTTACAGACAACGATTACAGTGAAATATAAGTAATAATAAATACAAAAAAAAAGGGGGAAAAAAAAAAGAAAGAAAAAACCCCCCAACAAAACAGGATATTTGGTTGTCATATCTTCTCCACTGAGACAATAGCATTTATAAATTTTATGAATTTGTCCTAAACTTACAATACAACGACTTGAAAGTTGACAATGAAAATTCAAGACAGAAAAAAAAAATAATTGAACACACCACACAATCTTACGCCGGACATGACAGAAAGAACTTGTGGGAATGGAAGAGCAATACAGAAAAGCAGTGGTCATAATAATAATAATAATAATATTTTAACAAAAGACAGCATTTCACCATAATATTATTATATATGGAAGTGACTGAATCTACGACATCATCACATTCAAAAGAATACAATCGTAATAGTCATAAAACAGGTGGTAACAAACGTGGTACGTGTGTATGTGTTGTGTATATGAGTCCGCACATGCATGTGTGTGTAGTGACAAATAAGACGTCCCGCTTCCCCTCCACCCCATTGTAATTGTATGCACTAATAACAACTTTTGAATTTTCTTTTTTTTAGCCTCCTCTTAAACACCAAATAGCCCGACATTATGTGGTAGTACTTTCTAAAATTGAGAGGTAAGAACATCAAAAGATCTGTAAACAGTGAAAACCAGTCAAACCAAAATTTGCTAAACCAAAAACCAGATCAAAAATGGTCATTTTTTTTGTTTTGTTTTTGTTTTTAAGGGTTTTACGGCGCTTGCAACACATTCAGGTTATATCAGCGCCAGTAAAAAGGAAGAAAATGGGATAGTAAAAAGTTCTAGAATTACAATTAAAGCACCCAAGAAAAAGTAAGACAAAGGGGAACTGAGAACAAATAGGGATCAGATGTAGATTCCAAGAGCATACCACCAATGTACTTAGTTTGAAATCACCTACAAGTCTCATCCAGGCACAAGCACAAAATCCAACAAAGAGGAATACACTCAAATGCTTACATTATACATTCAAAATAAAAATAATAATACATAACAGAGAGATGATTTACAAGGAAAAAAATATCATCTCCCAAAACAATAACTATGCATTTGACTGTTTCCCTCCCAGCTAGGACTCCGGCCAGAGCCAGGACAAAACCAAGTAATCCCATTCCAAGACAAAGACAGAAAGCATGTTGGAAAACAGATATAAGGGGATAGAAGACCCAGTATGTACCTCCCTGCCCGCTATGAGTCACCTCCACACACCCATTAATAAAACCCATAAAACTCTTTCCAATATAACTTTTACACTGCCTGCCTAAAATCGAAAATAAAGATGTTTGCATTTGTTTTACATCGTATACTGAATTTGTTCATAACTGAAGACCATTGACAACCAATACAGACCCAGACACACCCCTCCCCCACACATACACATGAAACAAACACCAAATTTTTTTGTATATTTTAAAAAGATATATCTGAATTTTGACTATAAAATGTTTATCAACCTTGTTGCCTTTTAATCATTATAATAGAATTGATGAGTGGTTTAATTTGGAATTTGGTCAAAAATAATATTGTAAACATTCCCTCATCCATAAATATCTGAGAAAAAAATTTCAAATGGCCTAACTTGACCCTCCCCCCCCCCCCCCCCCCCCCCCCCCCCCCCCCTAAAGTTACTACATATACCGATTCATTCTGTGTAGGTGGCAGGTAACACCATTCCAACCCAAAATGATATCTTTTCATTTTAACATTCAAGAAGCAACTTAATAGTTACATGAACAAAAATGCTTGTTATAAATTAGATCTTAGCCTGGTTTCTTATGATCTTTTGGCGACAATGCTTAAATCAAAGTACGTTTTCACCAAAATAGAAAATTTGACCCCACTTCACTTGTTTAACTGGTTTCTACTGTAACCTCAACTTGTATCAACACATAAATGGGGAGGGGGGGGGGGGGGGGATAGCAATCAAATCATCAAAGTATGTGGTACTGTAAAAGGAAACCACTTTAACCTCATTGTTTAATAAAACTCTATAATTGCATAAGAGATGTAAACAAACATTTCAGTCATAAAAATTTGCTCAGACTTGAAATGGAAAGCTTAATATAGACTAGCAAATCAATTGTATCTACAGAAGCTAACGTTGCTGGGGATGTTGGGGCGGTTGGGGGAAAGGGGGGTTGGATTGTGTGCGGATATTTTGTTATTTTAAGGACAAAAACAAACAAAAAAAAAATCATCATGACATATCTTCCACAAAAAAAAAAAATGAATGTAGCCACACTATTTTGTGCTCTCATTTCCAAACACATCACCTAGTTTGTGTACAATAACAAAAAGCTGCTCTTCCCATTGCATAATCTTCTTCTTTAGATAAAAAATAATGACAAAATAATCATTTTCCTCTTGGCAGTACAAAAATACAAATTTTAAAAACTACAGGGCCAAACTTTGAGTAACAAATAATATAGCATTTATGTTGGAAAAACCTTATTTCATATGGATGATCATGAGAGAACATTATCAGATATTAAGAATGAGAATATTTGTTGACAGTGTAAATGAGTTGCAAACAGCTGTACACTAAAACTTCCCCTATCAATACAGTAATACAATTCGAAAAGTTTCTTACTAAATCCAGGATTTGAGAATGGGCAAATGGTTGGTCCACAGTCCTGTTCCAGATAAAGTTATACTGTGACAAGAGGTATATACTTGGAAATTAGAAGATAATTAAGATAATCTAAGACAAAATTGTAACCCTTCTCTTCCATTGTCAATTAATAGCAAGTTAACCCAAGACAAATGGAAAGTATTCAGGACAAGCGGGCTAGCCCAAAAAAACTCAATTATTCACATTTTATTTTTTTGTGAATGTTTCATGCTAAACCTTTCAATCTTTAAAAAAAAAAATGAATGGTCTATAAATAGTTCTCATATAGTAAATTTTAAAAAAAAATCATGTCCCAGTAACTTAAAATTATCATGAGTGTTTAAGCTGAATGGCAACCCAGGATGACTAGTTAGGTAACAAAAACCCTGATAAATCTTCTGGGGTGGGCGGATCTTTCAACAAGGAGATCAAATAATAATAATAATAATAATAATAATAATAATAATAATAATAATAATAATAATAATAATAATAATAATAATAATAATAACAAACTATAATAATACCAACAATAATAACAACAACGATCATCAACATCAATATAAAATCAAATTGGAAATGAACTGATTGGTCTTAGTGGGTAGGTAGGTATTTGCAATGTGACAATGTAGTGTAGCCTCTCTATCATGGAGGTGTGAATGGGTGTATGAGAACTACTGTGACTTGCAGTTGCAGTTTGAAAAAACTGTAAACCATAAATAAGTTTCCGACAGAGAAAGAGAGAGAGGTGGGAAAGACAAGTGTTGGAATCAATAAGACATGCCTATCTAAAGAAAAAAAAAAAAAAAAAAAATCGTGATAATTTGAAGTCTTCGGCATTTACGTAAATTGCGTTTACTTCTAATTCATTTTGTATTAAAAGATTTCTGAATAACTGAGAAAATTTTGATCGATATCAAATAGTATGCGAGAAATAAAGGAAGGGGAGGGGGCAGGTTGATCATCTACCTTTGATTGAATCTCAACAATCCAGTTTGAAAATTGTCTGTTTCTAAAATTAAGTCTCCTGGGATAACATGGGACTATAATGACGATTTCCAGGCTTGTGTGCGAAATATCAAGCAAACATTGTTTTGTTTGTTTTTTCAAATTGGTATATTTAAGTACATTCATCAATAATAAAAAATTAGGTCCTACACTTGTATCCTATTAAATTTTATCACCTCTTCTCACTACATCTCCTCCCGAGCTCTGGTAAAAAATAAAAAAATAATTTTTCCCAAATAATTCCGTCAGTATCCAATCAAAGTGAGCAAAATTCCAAGAAAATATTAATTTACACATTCAATCTTTTTCTTTTGATTCCTCTTCGGCAGGAGGATCAACACTGCTTCCCTCTGCTTCCCCGTCCTTTTCTTTTGGCGAAGACGATTCTTGTTCTTTAATACTATTGCTTTCTTCATTTGATGTAGTTGTCGTGTTAGATTCTGCAGATGGTTTGGTAGTCGTGGTGGTGGTGGTGGTAGTGCTACTATTGTTATCATTGCTGCCATCTGAAGATGAAGATTTTTTGTCTTTGTCTTTGGGGTTATCAATTTTCATCACCCTGTCTTTGAGAGAGTCTAATATTTTATTCAGCTTGAGAGAGCCCATGATTTTGTTTTTGTTGGGAACTTTAAGACTGGAAGAGGTCGAAGGTAAAGCCGATGATGATGAATTTGAACCTGCTTTGGAGGAGGTTAATGATGATGATGACGATAAAGCAGATGATGACGATGATAATTGTGATGAAGAAGAATCGGATGGCTTTGATTTTGTTTTTGGTTTAGATTTCATAGACAAGTCTGTAGCTTCTTCCTGATTGGTTCTTGACGATGAATGAGAGGAGGCATGTCGGTCGTGCCGGCTACTACTGCTATGGTCGTGGCTGCGTGAGGAATGTCTTCTGACGGAGAGATCTTGTACCTGTGATGATGGGGAAACTGGTGAAGATGACGATGATGGTCTTGATCTTTTGACTGATAAATCTTCTATACCCTGTGACGTTGATAAGGATGAGGACGATGACGACGATGATTTAGATGCAGATTGAGGTAGTTCTGATTTAGGATTTGTACTGTGGTGGTGATGATGATGATGGTGCTGCTGAGATCTATGGTGGTGGTGATGGGAGTCATGGTGATGCTTTCGCTTTTTGTCAATGGATTGATGATGATGTGAGGAGGATGAAGAAGATGACTGATGCTGCTGGTGGTGTTTGGATGATGACGACGAAGAGGACTGTTGTTGTTGTTCCTCTTCCATATCTCCATTCAGAGTGGTGGGGATAAGACCTGGTGGCAACATACCAGCCAGGGATGTGGGTAGTGAAAAATTGGGTAATGTGCCCGATGCAGCAGCTGCAGCAGCCAGGAGAGCTGGGTTGTACATCATGGGATTGAAATAGAAGGAAGGGAAAGATGGGTGTGGGGAGTCTGAACTAGCCGAGGATCCTGCTTCGCTGCGTTTACTTTCACTTTTACCACCCTCATTGTCATGTTTACTAGAGCTACTACTACCGCCGTCTTCACCATCATTTTCCTCTTCTTTCTCTCTGCCTTCTTTGGAGGAAGAACCACCACCTCCACCAGCCAGTTCCATGGCTGCCTTAAGCTCTTTCTCTTTCAACTCTTTCTCTCGTTCTTTTAGCTCTTCTTCCATTGCTTTAGCCAAGTGTGGTGGGAATCCGGCCAGGCCGTGCATTCCCAGCCCCTGCAAACCTTGGAGACCCAATAGAGGATTAGCTAGGCCAGGCAGGCCTGGTATTCCACCAAAAGGTAATCCCATCGCCAAGTTTGGAAATTTACCCATCAGACCTCCGGGGAAGCCTGCGGCTGACAGGGCAGCCATGGAAACTCCTGGGAATCCTGGAATGTCTCCACTGGATGAAAGGAGGTTCTGGGCCTGCAACAAGCTGGCTGGATCCCTTGGTTTGCGTCCTCTGCCAGATGGCTTCAAAATACGGTGGTCCATGGACTTGGGCAGCACTCCCTATGGAATAAAAATAAAACAAAATGATAGAAAAAAAAATAAAATAAAATAATTTCAATGATTTCATCCTATTCTGATTACATCAAAAGGAAATAATTTTCTAACCCTGAATACTCAATTGTGAAATAAATATTACAAATTTACAAATCTAGAGACAATTTTAATTATCCATTACATACACATCAATTGCATACACACCCATTACATACACATCAATTGCATACACACCCATTACATACACATCAATTGCATACACACCCATTACATACACATCAATTGCATACACACCCATTACATACACATCACTTGCATACACACCCATTACATACACATCAATTGCATACACATCAATTGCATACACATCCATTACATACACATCCATTACATAAACATCCATTGCATACACATCCATTGCATACACATCCATTACATACACATCCATTGCATACACATCCATTGCATACACATCCATTACATACACATCCATTACATACACATCCATTACATACACATCCATTGCATACACATCCATTACATACACATTCATTACATACACATCCATTACATACACATCCATTAAATACACATCCATTGCATACACATCCATTACATACACATCCATTACATAGACATCCATTAAATACACATCCATTAAATACACATCCATTACATACACATCCATTACATACACAACCATTACACAGTCGTTCGGTAACAAAACAACTTTCAATTTCAATTTGGTCAAAAACTTCACCTAAATATACTGGATAGGTAAGTTTGTCAATGTATTGAAAAAGTGAAATTTTATCAATCTGAGCCAATCTAATCTTTCATCAAGGCCAAGTTTATTGACAATCAACTAACATTTCTCATTTTACCATTATCATAATAGGGTTACAATAGCTCAGCAGCAGAAAGTACCCCTAACAAGTAATCAAAGGGACCAATATTCATCCCCGCAGCAGGTTGAGATTTTTTTTCTCATGTCCACCCAAAGAAGTGACTGGGTAGCTAGGTATGTTGGATCTGTCAGAAAATACCAATTGTTACATTATACATTATGCTACAAAAATCTGTGATAAACTCCCTGAAGGCATTGTGTCATGACCATGAAGGACTACTTTTTTAAATACATTGAGCAGGGAATGTTGCCAGCTGACTGCAGTTCAGGATTTGGTGCAAACTGACCTTTGCCCTGACCAGGTCACCCCATTTGGGCTCCACATCGAAGGATGCATTCTGATCCAGCCATTCTTTCAAGTGTCTCAAAGGGGGGGCCTTGGCTCCAGTGATCTGTTGTAGGTGATGAATTGGAGGTAAACATTAGAACAGAAAAAAAAAACACTTAAAAAAAATAAAGAGAACCACTGTCCTTGAGTAATAAAAACGGGATGTTGTGAGTAAGGTTTCGATGATGAGTAAAAAGAAAAGCACATAATTAGACACACACACACACAAACACACACACACACACACACACACACACATACACACATACGTACACAAATATTTTTGAAAAAGAGAAGAAAAAATGCACAACAGCAACATTTCGATATTAATTTGCCATCTCTTCCAAGTTACAGCCTTGTCTTCGATGCAACAAAGAATCCAAAGCGTAAAGATTTTGTAAATAGCAATTTGTGCGGTAGATGACTAGTACCAAAAAAAAATATTATAATAAAGCAAAGGTAAAAGTGATAAGTGCTGCAATATGACACAGTGTAGTAAATGAGTGCAAGCTCTGTACATATTTTAAAAAGTAACTTTCACCTCCACCATTTTTGCCCTTCAGACCCAACTTCCCTTGAGACTCTCTAGTGTGTTATTTAAAAAAAATTATTATTGACATATTTCAGGTTTGAATAACTCGAGAGCTATGTAAGATTTCATCAAGAGGTTTTTTTTTGCCACATGTGTAGAATTTATTCAAGTTTTGGTTGATATATAGTTTAACACTGTGCGCCTTTGGTAGCTGAGCTATGACGTCATCAGTTATTCGTGATTTATTTTGGCTTTGTCCGACATGATTCTCGAAAGTTTATTTTATTTAACTTGTCAATCTAAGGAAAATCATTGCCTTGACACTGTAAAATTCTTTTGTCAACCGAAGACGAAAATAAGAAGCCATTCGATCGCTGCAAAAGACGTGGGACGAACTGGAGAGATGCTTGGGGCTTGTCATTCAAAAGGTTGGTGGTAACATGGAGCTTTATATCAGACAAATGCGCAAATACACGATCACCAGTAAGATATCAGAAATTATTTTTTAAAATTTGAAGTAATATGTAAAAAAACCAAATTGATGTCATCATAGCTGTTCTTGAGGTAATCAAACCTGAAATGTGTAGTTGATTAAAAACAAACACACTGTACATTACGATTTATTTCAAAATTATCCTTTTCCTACTCATGGCATCATCTCAGATACAAAAGGGTGCACAGTGTTAAAACGTATATCAATCAAAATTTTAAAAACCCTGCACCCATTGCATAAAACCATTTGATGAAATCTTATATAGCTTTTGAGTTATTCACATCTGAAATGTGTAAAAAATAAAAAAACACTATGTTATCATATACTGAGCAGCAATCCAAAATGCTTCTCATCTCAAACGTTTTGATTTTTCAATCAAATTAATAAGCACATACAATTTCATTCACTTGACAAGTGTCAAGAATGAGAAGAAAACTTTGCAAAGATTAAGAAAAATGAGTAATCTAAAAAGGAAACACATTCAGTAGGGTCTAAAACTAGGTCGGTTAAAATATCTATATTTAAAAAATAATAATAAAATGAAGGAATATGGAGCTGTTACAAAATGAAATGAAAGAAATCAAAACTTAATAAAAACCTTCATTTATGGTGAAGCAAATTTTTGTCAGCATGCAATAAAACCAGATAAGGGGGACAAGACAAAAATGTGAGTAGTTTGATGATGATGATGATGATGATGATGATGATGATGATGATGATATGAAGATAAAGTTGGTAATACTATTCAACTGACCACAATACATCGAAGGAATCACCAACCAAGACATGCTTTGCACCACGACAGATAAAAATATGAAATGTAAAAGTGAACATGGGATCTCTGTCTGAAGCTTTGGTTTCAATGGATAATGAGAAGAGTGAGGGTGGGGTGACTGTGACAGAATATCTTCCCATCATGGTGGTGGTGGACCATTTGAAGCGACTGGCCTATTTGAAATAAGACGAGATCCAACCGTTTGTGTAACTATGTCCGACAGTGATGGAATGTTCCCGATTTTCAAAAAACTTTTTTTTTTCTTTTCTTTTTTTTTAAACACCAAGGTGGGCCTATCAAAGAGAGAGGGACCCACTACTTGAGTACTGATATCCTGTGAGAGCAGCCTTACCTTTTTGCCAGATACTCTTTCCACAACGGCTACATTTTCATCCCCAGTCAGCCGATCCAAGTCCAATGTTCGAGGATCTAGCTGCGGTTTCCTGCCTCTCTTTCGAGCAAATGTTTCCTGCTTGTGAGGGGATAGGGTGGTTTGGGCCATGGGAGGTGGGGGGGACATGAATGATGGAATGGGTGGGATGGGGGGCAGATGGATATGGATGGAGATGTGACAATGAATGATTGAATGAATGTATGAATGAATGAAACATGACAACGCCAATTGGTCAAATACTCGTTCAGAATTTCACAAGAGACACACAGAACTGATACCCCGACCACAAATAATAACAATGTGTTAACAATGACAATGATTGGTAATGATTGTGTCATATCCCTATTCAGAAAGGCTATTTTTTGTGGTAATGCTATGATCTGTAAATCTGATATTATTTTTAAAGTATATATCAAAACAAAATGCAGGTTTTTCCTCCTTCCCTTTAAAATGCTTTAGAATTAATAGTGTTTAGTTTGCTCAAACATCTTTTTCTTATATAGCCATAATATTTTAATCAATTTTCCTCCCAAAGGTTTGTTTTCAATATCAGAATCTGAAGAGGAGTAAATCCAATTTTGACAAAGCAAACTCTGCATTTACTGGTTGAATCGGTACAAGTGGCAGCTCTGTGAAGCAAATCTTCAATTGTATAAATTATTTCCATCAAAAAATCTGCTTTGCATATTGGACTTTTCATTTTTCATGATACTGCTACAAATCAAATGTAAAATAAGCGGCATCTACCCAAAATACAGGTGAAAGTTTCTTTTGTGGTTTTTCTCTCTGTCTTAAATCTCTTTTGCAGCCATTTTATCTTAATAATTTTTGGTTGAAAATCCACATCACCATGATTGTCATTTTATTTTTAAATTGTATGCTAATGTAAAATTATAATTGATGTATAATGCAGAAGACAAAGACAGCGGAGAGGGGTGGAAGATAAAGTAATATAAAACTTAAATCATGTTTAACAAAGACACAAGGTTTACAAAATGTAAAGCGATGAATGACATCAACACATCAGCGGAAAGATTTATAATAACATTACCCCACAATAAAAAAAAACTATATGTATCAACAATTCATGCACAAAGGGATGCATTTCATTATCTAAATTGAACGGCAGCTAAATGCTTCTTTATTTTTCTTCATTTGTCTAAATTAAAATATTGGTTCAAATCCGAAATTCCCTTGATAACTATCAATGTTTCAATCATAAATCTGAATTTTGAAAAAGATAATAAAAATAAACAATCTATAGAAACCTATCAAATCTGATTTTTTAATGACAAAGCCCAGGTTTAAAAAGGTATCTACATTGAGATGTATCATCTTCATGGTCCAATTTACACACAGTACTTAAGTAAGATCTAATACGTTACAAGTTATCCCACCTTTCCTAATTTTTGTTCCTCACATCTTTTCTACAAATATCCTGTTACTTTCTGTCTGACTATCCTATTTCTTTCTTAATTTTTTTCCAACTTCTTATAGTGTTCTGAACGAAATAACTTCCAACCTGAAATTATCGAGCACTGGGAGAAAGAACCAAAGGACCCCACAAAGCAGTGGAAACTGATAATTTAAAAATAATAATAACAATACCCATTCATATAAAGGATAAGAAAGGGAGGTAATATAGATTGTCAAAATTGTTTCTCAAAGCTGTAAAGCAGTAAGCGTGAATGACAAGGCTAGGCTCAATAATTTGAATTTTTTGCCATTTTAAAAATATTGATTCCCTATGTTTGGAGTGATGTAAATAAAACAAAAACTATTGTTGCTTATATATTGGCTTGTTATTAATATTTGGTTTTGGGTGTTTAGCTCTTGTTAGCAATACTTTTAAATTTGATTGTTTTGTTATTATTAATGATCTAAACAATACTTTGAAAATCAGAGAAATAAAATTTGATTTGCTAAAGCTAATTCTACTTCCATTCTATTTCCACGATGACAAAGAAATAAAAACTGAATAGCCGTGTCAGACTCAAATGAATTACTGGCATTAGTGTGGGATGCTCAAAGTATAAGCAAAGGCACCCTTATTCAAGTCAGCATGCATATAGTCATATAGGTCAATGATCACATTAGTTTGAAGTTTTATTTGATCATTATTTAGGCAATAAATGGAAAGCAGTTCATATAGACATAGTAAAACAAATTATCAAATATTTCTTGAGGAAGAGAAAGCGTTTTATTACTACTTTCATTTCTAAATTCCTTTTTTAATTTTCATTTTTTGATCGTTATAATTTGTTAGCTATTTTTGGGGTTTTTTTTGTTTGTTTTTGTTTCGGTCAAATTTTTTAAAAAGCAACTTATATCCTATGAATTAAATTTGAGAATGTAAATTCCATTCTTCTTGGAGAATAAAATTACTGTCTTCCTTGTTTCAGAAGAAAAAGTGCTTTCATAATATTACACAGCATAAAGCAACTCTTTTCGTGAGTTTCTGTATAATTGCTTGTTTCTTATTTTAACAAAAGATTAATATTACGCGACATCTACTAAAAGCAAGTGTTGAGAATAAAACATTGAATTTTTAAAAAAAGGTAAATAAATACAATCATGCTATTTACCGGTCTGATCTCAGGTGTGTTGAGCACAAAGTGGGGGTTGACTTCTTCCTCCTCCACACGACGAGAGGAAGAAGAGGATGATGAGGTCATGAGATGGGGAGATGAATTGGATGATGAACGTTGTTGTTGCTGGTGTTGACTAGTACCGCTGCTGCCTGCACTTTCACGACCACTTTCAGTTTTGGAGGAATGAGCAGAGGGAATCCCTGATGACGACCTACTCCGACTTCCACCTCCTACAAATGGGTCTAGCAGGCAGACACTGTTGTCCACTGTGTACAAGGGGTGTTTCAGTAACCAGTTATCGAGATTACGTTTGCGTGGAGCATTCTCGCCGGTCAGGATGCTGCCATCTTCCAAGTTGATGACAGGAATTCTAACATCTGTTGGGAATAACAAGAAACCAGTTGAGATGGAACTGATAAAAAGTTTAAAAAAACAAAAAAACCTGAACCCAAGACAGTCTTTAAAGTTTCCCAATTTTAGTAGTATGAGTATGTCATCAAGATAAAATTTGTGAAACAAATTCTGTAACAAATATCAATATTAGCCCATCACAGTTAAACATTCATTTAACTAAATTTAGATATTGAATGACGCTTGCCCATAAGGTGACTTTGGATTATAATTCCATCGGCATTACATAATATGCATATTTCATCACCAAAGAAGGAGTGCTGTGCAATTACAGCAGTTAGAATCCCAACACAATACACTGTATGAATATGATGACCACGGGGAGGAAAAAATGGCAGAGGCACTTTCTAATTTTGGATGGGTTGGTAGAACATAAGACATATGAGTTATATTTCAGAGGATGTTATATTGATTAGCATTCTAAGACAGTAGAATTTTTCTTTTTTGTATGACATTAATTCAGAAAAAAAAGAGCCCACATTTTCAAATTTTGTATTTAAATTTGGAAAATAAGTTTTTGAGAGAAAAAATCATTTTAAAAATATGATTCTGCCCTTTCTTCACCCGAGCTCTTCATGTATGGACTGGCAGGCTCATTTTTATATGATGGTAATTCATATTCATGAGTGAGTACCAATGGAGCTTTAGTCTCTTGCAACATCAGCTAAAGTGTTTTTGACAAGATTATAAATGACACTGGTATAGCCTATAGCAAGAATGGAAGAATAATAAACCATCCTCTTGATGGAGGAGAAAGAATTCATGAAAATGCAATGGTAAGAAAAGCATTCGCAATTAACAACAATAAAAAGCATATCTTATATCATGAATTCAGTCCTTTACTATCTGCCAGAAGGTTTTGTCAGATTAAATGTAGAACTAATATGTACAATAAATGTAGAACTAACAACAATAAATGTAGAACTAACAAATACAAATCAACATTCATTCCATCTGCAATAAAAATGTTGAATATTTCATAAAGCTAAACCAGGGACAGACTGGTTGATTGATTGACTGATTGATTTATTTATTGTTTGATTGATTGACCAATTGATAATGATGATAATATTTAATGTAAAATTACCGCAAATGTAACAAATTGAAAAGGAAATGCATCTATCTATGTTGTGTGTATGAGTGTGTGCGTGGGAGTTATAGAAAAAGAGGAAGAGAGATAAAGAGAGAGAAAGAATATGTAGAAGTGAAATATCTATTAAATATTATAGTTATCATATAACAAGTGTAACTAAATGACAAACTGCCATGTTTATGGAATATCAACTAACCCGAATCAAGCAGTGACAACACCCTGGATTGTTCCTGTTTGGCCATTGCTTCCACCATAGCGATCTCCGCCAGTTTTTCAGAACGTCTTTTACGTCCTCGTTTTTTACGCTCGGGAATGAACAAACCTTGCTCCATCTGTTGTAAGGAAAAATAAAATTTTAAACAATGAAATTTTCAAGAGTGGATAGGCTGTTGTTGATGTCATATTTGACACAGAAATATATTTCAATCAAGAAAATGGAGAGATAAAATCTGACTTTAATCACAATCCTAAATAATAATACCTTAGCCTTTATATGTGGCTTTTAAAAAGTGTAATTTACATCGCATACACATCCATTTTCATTAAATATCCTAATAAAATACTTTTTAAAAAATCAAGATATGGGGAAGAAGGAAGGTGTGGGGTATTGGGGGAAAAAAAATTCAACTAAATTCAACCTTAGAATAATTAGTAGTTAAAAACATTATTGGCATATCGAGATATTTTAGATAACTGATGACACGGTAATTGAATCTTCCTCAACTCCAATACAAGATCTTACTGTTTCCGACGAGTGATATCCAATGTCAATGTATTGCTCTCTTGATGAAAATGGTTTTGATTTACAGGTATATCTTGATAAATATATTTAGAGAAATTGTGATTTGAGGGAAATTCATCCCACCACAAAGGCTATAACTTATAATAGGTTGGAGACTCCTAAGTCACAGATAGAGAGAAAGTAATACACAGTAATTTGGTGCAAAACCTTCATACCATCATCTTTCGTTGTATTTGTTGCTCCAAGTCTGAGGCAGATGCGCTTCCATTCAACAAGGGGCTGGGCATCATTTGCTGGAAAGGAATAAAGGGTCTTACCATAAAAATATATTCTAAAAGCCTGAAATCTGAAGAAATGATCTTCCAGAAAATTAAGAGAAAACCATACATTATCAAATGAACATATCTACATTTCTCACTTGCATTTCAGCTGTTGACTTCTAAACCACAGAAGAATCCATCGTACAAAACAAATGATCAAGGGCTATATTAATGAGTTTTTTATAATGAAAGAGAATATCTGGGGATATGCAGATTACAAGCAAATCAAAATTATCAAAGTGAAAAATTGCAGAGCAGGCACTGGTGTAATAGAAAGATCTGTAAAAGTGTGTATCAAAAAAAAGCTTTGTCTGGCACTGTTTCAAACACACTTTTTCAGATCTTTATTCCGACCTCTGCCCACCATGTAGTGATTTATAAGCTAAATCAGTTTGACCTGGCAGAAAGTAATTCCATATAAACTAGCATACAATTCAAAAGTAGCAAGCAATGGGCTACAGATATCAAGATAAACTCCCCGTCCATGGGCTTGTGGCTCTAAAAGAAAAAGGTCTTCTAGTGAAATGGAAAAGGTATCAGCAAATTAAATTTAACTTACATGCCGAGATCCCAATGGGTGTCCCGAGGAAGGAGGTGTGGATGACTTGGCCAATTGTGAGCTTGACAGGTGGCGCTGTGGTGTATGGGGTGGGGTGGATGTCATGCTCCTTGACGTTGGAGTGTTAGAGGAACTGGAGGGTGGTGGTGGAAGCTCTGACTGGCTCTCATTGTCACTGGACAGGGTGCCTGCAGCACTCTGGTTCAACAATTGCTGTATACGATTTGCTGGATGGTGAAATAAGAAAAATATTAGTAAAATATATAACTACTCAATTCAAATATCAATAAATCAAAAATGGATATCCAATAAGTTCAATAAAATGTCCAAATTATTTTAAAAATCAATCAATATTTCCCGACCTCGTAACAGGACAAAGCAACTTTGTAAAAGGGGAATTGAAATAAGGTGACCATAAAGAAATAAAAGACAATTCCCTTTATTCATCCCATAGGGGAAATTTGTCTCTAGGGTCTACTCCAAGGGAAGACTGGAATAGCCCAGGCGTCAGCCGCAGTGCAGCGCCGCAAATTGAGCTAGGGCGAGGTGACTTGCTCAAGGCCACTCAGTGCAGCGGCCGCTGATCAAACTCTGTACATTTCGGGAACAAAGCAAAGACAGACCACTGAACCCCTAACCTGTTAACTTTTGTAATCAAATCTGAAAGTCCTAACCTTATTAAATTCTCTTTCCACTATAATCTTTCTTTGACATTCAGATATTTTGTTATAAATTCTTCTTTAATAAAAAAACAAAAACGGTTTAGCTTATGATGATATGTTCAAAATATTTTTCCACATTTTTATCAAAATTTCTAAATAATTTGATGTGATACTGCTTTAATTCTAAAAATTTAATTCAACGTATACGAGGCTATTGTTTTAATTACTTTGCCATCTGCCTGCATACAAACAATTGTTATATCACAAAAAGATCGTGTCCTAACTATTCAAGACAGTCAACTAAGCTTTAATGTTCATGGTTGTGAAATTATTTTTACCTTGATCTGGGTCTATTTCGTATCTTCGTCTACCTCGGCCACGTCCCACATTCTTCTGAAGAGTCATCTTCAGGCCATCCATCCTCTGAGAAAGTCGATTTGAAAAAGGAAATAAATGCATGAAGCATGAACTACTCAAGAAATCGGTAGGAAATAAATAAATATCCGATCAAATAAAGATCGTGAAAGAAAATTCTAAAAAAGAGGATTGAAATTCTAGAATAAAGCACCCTGAATAATCTAATTGTTCTGTGACCTATATATTGGATAATAGTGTTCATTTATATAGCACCTACATCTCATGCGATATGAGCTTTACACGCTTAAATATATAGCATTCGACTTGTGATCTGCAGGTAGTAGAGGTTCGAGTCTTGCTGTGGATGGCCCATTCCTTGGAGGGGGTTCTTTACTCAAAACTTTCTCACAATACTCAGGTGTAAAATAACAGAATGTTTGAAATGATAAATGAAAGATAGATGATGGAATAGTATATTATAAAGATTTAGATATAATGAATAAGAGATGGATAAGTTAAACAGGGATCAGAAGTAAATCTGTTCCATCTGCCCTAGTGCCTAGTCTGAAAAGGTAGCAAGAGTGTGAGTTTTCTAAGAATCCACCAATGGTCTGGGTAGACAATCATTTCACTCCTTTGAGGAAATTCCATCCACGGCTAAAATGTATAAAAGTGAATGGTAAGAAAAACATAAGCTTTAATACTGACATGGCAACATATATAAAGATGAAAGCAAATGGTATCTAAGGTAAATTACGATGAAAACAAAGCAAATGATTTTGATTAATGATTCTTCAATTAACTTTAAATAAAAACATAATGCCTTTTCTGATAAGCATATTATATGAAATGTGAAAAGTTGTGTGGCATCAAGTCCTACAGGACAAGTTATATAGTTAGCAAATCAATCTCTCCATAAATGAGGCTGTGAGTACTTTATCAAAACTGGATTTTCTGTAAAAATCCTTTCAAAATAATCAACTACCACTTTTTAAACATTTTGTTTTTATTTTGAAGGCTGGGTCTACCATTACAAAAATTACCTTTCGTCATCCCCTCAAATACAGATGCAAATTCTTGAGATAAAATGTTTTTCTTCTTTAATTTGAAATAATTCAAAATGTCAAAGAATTAATCTAATTTGTAAAAAATGTTGGATTCCAACCACACAACTCTTCACGATTTTGGCTCATTATAATGAAATATGATTGTGGTATAAATTATTTAAATAGAGGGTAAAAAATGAATGTTCAAGCAGGCAGGCCAGCATACCAAAAGCAACAGGGAGTAAAAAAGAATCAGAGGAGGAAATTATTTTAAAAATCAAATCACACCATCATCATCGAACAGTTACGACCAATGAGATGAAAGAAGAAACCGATAAGCAGATAAAACAAAATCAATTAAGAAATTTTAAAATTGTCTATATCATATTTAAAAGGATCTGAGAAAATAAAAATGAAGTAAATAAACGAATAAATAAACAAATACATGAATAAATAAATAAATAAATAAATAAAATAATAAATAAATAAATAAATAAATAAATAAATAAATAAATAAATAAATAAATAAAATAAACAAACGATCAATCCAAATAAATAAATAAATAAAATAAACAAGTGATCAATCCCATTTCCATAATACAATTTGTGCAGATGAAAGTCAAGATTCCAAATTTATTCTTCAAAAGGCAAGTCTTTCAAAAGACTGTATTGGGCCATCTCGTTAGCTATCTTTAGCAATGTTATAAAATTTCTTCTTTTTTTCCCCCCAGATTACAAAAGTAATCAGAGACAATAACAAATATTAATGTGCAATTGAAGCAGACTGTTGTTATCTGTAATATAATCTAATTATATTTTTGTTTTACAATTTACATAAGCAGTGAGTAGGATTATATGAAATTATGTGATAAAGCTGAGAGAGCTGTGTTCTGTTGGTAGGCAGTTAACATTTGCAGACAGGGTGTTTCAGAATTCAAATTACATATAACAAATAGCCAAAGATGATTTTCAAAGCGCCATAAAACAATAGACAATACTTGAAAATAAAAATTCAATAAAAGTTGCTCTCCCCACAGATATAAAAAAAAAAATTAATTAATTAATTAATTAAATGTAAAAAGAAATACAAAGTTAATCTATTTTACCTTTAGTCCTTTTGTTTTCAAAAATACTTTGTTGAATGTTAAAGCAACCCATCATTTGTACATATTACAGTCAAAAGTTTTATTGCTATACTTTCAGTAATATTGATCAATTTTTTAGCTAAAAGGTTTATATCTTGAAATCACTCATGGACTTTACACATGCATTCTATTTATTTCCTTACATGTATCAGCATTAAGTTCAGTAGAGTATAATGTATAAAAGTGAATGGTAAGAAAAACATAAGCTTTAATACTGACATGGCAACATATATAAAGATGAAAGCAAATGGTATCTAAGGTAAATTACGATGAAAACAAAGCAAATGATTTTGATTAATGATTCTTCAATTAACTTTAAATAAAAACATAATGCCTTTTCTGATAAGCATATTATATGAAATGTGAAAAGTTGTGTGGCATCAAGTCCTACAGGACAAGTTATATAGTTAGCAAATCAATCTCTCCATAAATGAGGCTGTGAGTACTTTATCAAAACTGGATTTTCTGTAAAAATCCTTTCAAAATAATCAACTACCACTTTTTAAACATTTTGTTTTTATTTGAAGGCTGGGTCTACCATTACAAAAATTACCTTTCGTCATCCCCTCAAATACAGATGCAAATTCTTGAGATAAAATGTTTTTCTTCTTTAATTTGAAATAATTCAAAATGTCAAAGAATTAATCTAATTTGTAAAAAATGTTGGATTCCAACCACACAACTCTTCACGATTTTGGCTCATTATAATGAAATATGATTGTGGTATAAATTATTTAAATAGAGGGTAAAAAATGAATGTTCAAGCAGGCAGGCCAGCATACCAAAAGCAACAGGGAGTAAAAAAGAATCAGAGGAGGAAATTATTTTAAAAAATCAAATCACACCATCATCATCGAACAGTTACGACCAATGAGATGAAAGAAGAAACCGATAAGCAGATAAAACAAAATCAATTAAGAAATTTTAAAATTGTCTATATCATATTTAAAAGGATCTGAGAAAATAAAAATGAAGTAAATAAACGAATAAATAAACAAATACATGAATAAATAAATAAATAAATAAATAAAATAAATAAATAAATAAATAAATAAATAAAATAAATAAATAAATAAATAAATAAAATAAACAAACGATCAATCCAAATAAATAAATAAATAAAATAAACAAGTGATCAATCCCATTTCCATAATACAATTTGTGCAGATGAAAGTCAAGATTCCAAATTTATTCTTCAAAAGGCAAGTCTTTCAAAAGACTGTATTGGGCCATCTCGTTAGCTATCTTTAGCAATGTTATAAAATTTCTTCTTTTTTTCCCCCCAGATTACAAAAGTAATCAGAGACAATAACAAATATTAATGTGCAATTGAAGCAGACTGTTGTTATCTGTAATATAATCTAATTATATTTTGTTTTACAATTTACATAAGCAGTGAGTAGGATTATATGAAATTATGTGATAAAGCTGAGAGAGCTGTGTTCTGTTGGTAGGCAGTTAACATTTGCAGACAGGGTGTTTCAGAATTCAAATTACATATAACAAATAGCCAAAGATGATTTTCAAAGCGCCATAAAACAATAGACAATACTTGAAAATAAAAATTCAATAAAAGTTGCTCTCCCCACAGATATAAAAAAAAAATTAATTAATTAATTAATTAATTAATTAATTAAATGTAAAAAGAAATACAAAGTTAATCTATTTTACCTTTAGTCCTTTTGTTTTCAAAAATACTTTGTTGAATGTTAAAGCAACCCATCATTTGTACATATTACAGTCAAAAGAGTTTTATTGCTATACTTTCAGTAATATTGATCAATTTTTTAGCTAAAAGGTTTATATCTTGAAATCACTCATGGACTTTACACATGCATTCTATTTATTTCCTTACATGTATCAGCATTAAGTTCAGTAGAGTGAGAACCCAATGAAAAGAAATTACTATCAAACAGATCAGTTTAGTTGAATTGTTTGAGCCGGATTATAAAGAAGCTGCTGAATTTTAAACGAAAAAATATAAAGCAAAAATACAAATTTAAATATTCTTAACTTAATTCAATTCACTACATTTCACACATATGACTAAAGTATATGAATTAATATATTGCAGATAAATGATCGATGATATCAACATAATTTAAATCTAACAAGCCTTTCAACTGGAGCAAATTGTTCAATGAACACCCAATTTAAAAAAATTAAAAATAGAAATCATAAACAAACCCCAATCAATAAAAATAATAAATATATAAATAAGTAAAAATAAAAATAAATCAATCAATAAATAAGTAAGTAAATAAATGAATATATAAAAAAAAAAAATATTAGATGTCAAGATTAAAAAAAAACCTATATTGAAATTGAAATGAAAGCAAATGCAGATATGTGTGTGTGCAATGACCGCAGGAACATGCAATTAAAATTTTCCAGACGTTGCAGCTTAGGTAGGGTCATCGAAAACTTTTGGTGATATCCACGGCAATGACAGAAGCAACATCAGCAGCAGTAGAAGCAACATTGGTTTGCAATGGTTCAAATTAGTGGCAGCAGATGATGGAATATGAAGAAAAGAAAGAAAAAAAAGTCACGGATATACACCACGTCAACCCGAAGAAATGAACGGATGTGGATATATACACAGACAATAAGAGTTTGGTTTGATTGTTGGCCTGCCTTACCTCCATCCCTATAGGACACTCTAAGTCTGAATCCCCACTAGCCATAGTCGAAGAACCTATTTTCATCACCTGCAAGACAGGGGGTACTTGGTCCGCCCCTGTATTATGCGGCACCCCTTCGCTGTGGTCCGAGTCTGTGGCCCCTGTGGCGCTGTCCGACTTGATGAGATTACTAAGTGGTGTCTCGCTGCGAGAGTCGTAGGAAGGAACACCAGGTGCAGGAGGGTAATAAGGATTGGGAGCCCTTCGTGTGAATGGCCACTCTCCATTTTCAATCGTGTAACAGATGTGTTCCAGACGGTGGAAAATAACTCGGTCCTGTAACAGAAAAAAAAAAAGAGAAAATTTAATAAATAAAGCAATGCGATTAAAAAGAAAATCTTGCGACATTTCCTTTTAAAGAAAAACTTTTGGTTAACTTTATAGTTTAGAGAAAATATTTTTTCCAAATGCATTCAGGATACTTTTAAAAAATTTGTCAAATACGTTTTTGAAAAAAATATAATAGAATACATCAAAATAATATGTATAGCGACAAGCCCCATTAAATACATCTTTCACAAACTTCTGACTTTCCAGTTCGACAAAAACTGTATGGGAAGATACCTTTTTAAATACAGGGAACAGAAAATAATTTACTAATAGAAAGCAAAACAAACAAAAAAAATGTGCACGTAATGAGAATCTGGAAACACCCCTCTTTAGAAAATAATTGACAAAGCTTTGATGCAAAATAATGCATTATGTCTTCAAACCCTCTAAACAGCAGATTAACTAATTGTCTCTATGCCTGATTATCATTTCAGCATAAACATTAAAATCCATTGCTTTTGAAGTTTAATCGAACGTAAAAAGCTGGGAAAATCCAATTATCTACATTTGATTAGCAAAACAAACAAAAGAACCTTTTAAAATTAGTCAATAAATAAATAAATGAATAAAATAGAATAGTCCAGTGTTTCCATTAGATATGAATTCTTTCAATCCGAGGACAAATAACCTACCCCCGAAACGATTGAAAACAATGGGAGATAATTATTTTATCCTCCGATTTTAATCAAGTCTGGGACACTGTGTTTGGTAACATAAGTCCTTAAATTTGACAGTAGATGTGAGTAAAATATAAGAGTTAAATCTTACCTTTGGCCACTCAACAGCAGGTCCAAAATATCTGGTTGGTGCAATCTCCCCTGGTTCCAGGCCCTCTACTTCCATGAGACTTGGATCGTCTCCAAAGATGCCTGGAGGACCTCCAACAAATGGCTGAGCAATTAAAAGGAATGACATTATTTTTTTAAGTAAACATTTTAAGTTGTCTGAAGTTTTAAACTGCACAAAGGTTGGACACAAATGAATTGACAGCTTCAAAAAGCAAAAAACAAAATATGTTTGACACATTATGACACCCTACTACTATTACAATTACATAAATGACAAAAACTATCAAACAGCAATTCAGCTTTCAATAGTGTATTTTCTTTTAATTAGATTCAACGCATTGAATCCTTTCCCTGATAAACTGTTTAGCTGAAAGTACCTTGTAAAGAATGTTAATCTTTTTAAAAGTTATTGCATCTATAATTCATTTATTTATCTATTTATTTCATTTTTTGTTGTTGTTGTTAAACCTAATCGACCATTTAAAGACAATTTACAAATGAATTTTTTATCATGAATTACAAAAAATAATAAATCAAGAGGAAATAAATCAATAAATCTATACGAATATACAAAATTCTGAAGAAAACAAACTCCCACAAAACTAGTCTACACAGTTACAAACTGCTTATATAGAATACTTACAGAGCCAGCCAAGTTCCTGGCCTCCCTTTCACGTTTCAGTCTCTCCTCGTTGATTCTTTCAATCTCAGTCTTGATGATTTTCTCTTTCAACTTGACATAGTCGGGCCTATCATCCTCCTCCTCTTCAGGAGTCACAGAATCACGTTGCCTTTTTTCCTCCTTAATTGCCACGCAATCTTTCAGCTTCTGAGCAACATTCGCATCAACTTTTCCTTCACTCTGTGTTTCCTCCTTTACTTCCTCACTTTTAACTGTCTTATCTCCATTTTCCTTCTCTTCTTTCAGAACTATGACAGCTTCTGGTTCCCCGTTTTCTGCGTCTTCCTTGACGCAGATTTTAACAGGCGGTATAACTTCCCCCATTTCTAACGGCTTCAATGTCGGCATGTCATCATCTAAAGTATCTTCATTCATATCCTCTTCCACTCTACCATTCTCATCCTTTTCTTTCTCTTTGCCATTTTCCGACTGCACTTCTTTTGCACTCTCTTTCTCTTCATCACCAGATTTGTTCTCTGACATTTCCATTTCAGACTTTTGATCATTTTCACCATTCTCAGTTATTCCATTACACTGGTGATCCTCTTTGGACTTTCCTTCTTTCGTTTCAGATTTATCTTCCTTTTTCTCTCCGCTATCGACATCTTCCTTTATTTCTTCTTTCTCTCCTGTCTCTTCTTTGTCCTCCTGTTCTTCTGCTTTCGCTTCTTCATCTGCAGATGGAGATTTAGCAGGTTTACTTTTATCCTCAGTTGCTTCTCCTTCTTGAACACCTTCCATAGGTTCAACATCAGCAGCAGTAGCAGCTTCCTTCTCAGGTTCAGATTTCTTTGCATTCTCACTTTGCTCCACTTTCTCTTTTTCAGATTTCTTTTCATCTGACATTCCTTTTTCCTCCTCCTTTTCCTTGGCAGGTACATCTTCCTCCTCCTCCTTCCCACTGCTAACTCCATTAACTTCGTTTTTGTCTGATGATGATGATGATGCTTCTTCTTTCTTCACCTTCTTGTCTTCATCTACGTTTCCCTTCTCTACTCCTTCCTCCATTTTTACTTCTCCATTCAAAGCTGATTCAGGCTTGATTTCTTTGGGTGGCTTCTCCTCCGACTTCAATCCATCTAATGCTGGAGTGAGATCATATTTGGGTATAGGTGTACTCGCTGTGAAGACACAAACAAAGATATTGATTACAAAATCTGTAGAAGCAACAGTTCAACCATTAAACCTAACATACCTCAAAAATTATAAATGTGGGATCAAACAAATTATCACAAACTGTAAATAGAATATAAATTATAGTGGACATATTTCATCCATTAAATTCACTTGGAAATACCTTCTTTAGTAAGAGACAAACTAAACTTTTCACTCAGGCACATGTACAGGACCTCTACCAAACAGGATACCATCAAATTTTAAAAATAAATATATATTCCAGTGCTTCCTCCAAGAAATTATCAAAAAGGAGGATTTTTTTAGAAGCAACTGCCGAAGGGGGGGCTGGGGGCATGCTCCCCCGGAAAATTTTAAAAATTGACATGCAATTAGAGCCATTTGGAGCCACTTTGGCATCAAAATTATGATTTTTGTTAAGCACTCCAATAAAAAAATTTTTCTTGAAATTTTCCGAGGATATTTCTCTTGGTTTTTGACAAGTGTGAATTTTTCACGGATCATTAAAAATGCGGAAATCCACATAAAAGCGGAAAAGAGGAAGCACTGATATTCAGTAATTCAAGAACACAATGAGCTATGCAGAGATAATTTCTTCTTTTAAGCGGATCCGTGTTGGACATTGCCTCCCAAATAACCTGCTGGAACTCCTTTCTGGTTTTCAACTGTGCCAAGAGATGATTTACAATGGAAAAAAAAAAGATAAATCCATCTGTTTCCCTCTCAGTAGAGGACTTCTAGTGGGGCTTTGGCGAGATAAAATGGTCTTGTTCCCAAACAGAGACACAAAACCTCATGGGAAGGGGGCTGTACTAAAAGGTAGTTTTCATAACATTCCATGCAACAATTCATCAATAATAAATTATTTTGAACAGCTGTGGAAGGAAGATTTCATGTTTATTTGAGATGAATAGTGACCAATAGTGACCAAAACAAAACAGTCTGGCATCAATTATAGAAAACTCTCAAAGGGTAAAAAAATAGTGGACAACGTTTATACTTTGCCCACCCCTTTTTAACAGTTTAAATGGCTAGAACTGCCATACTTTTGGTGGCATTATCTCTATTTTTGGCCTATTTTTCACTGTTCATCCCAGTGAAACTAATGAAGACTAAATAATTCCTAATAACTTAAAATTGATGTATTCCTGCGCTGAATGTTATGATTAATGACCATTTATTGACCCATGATATATTTACAGGGAGAGATGGAGGAGAGGTGGTAGTTTTACAAATAAAATTCAACTTACTACTGAGTGGGTCCACTCTTGGTCCTTGTACTGGGGTCATAGGAGTGGCTTGACCTCTCAGGTTTCTTAGTGAGTTTTCTAGCACCAAATGGAAAGACAGGGTCTTGTCTCGCAGTATGTTGAAGTCTGTCTTTGCCACACCGTGTCTGGTTGACAATTTTTAAAAAAAAGAAGAAAAAATATTACAGACCTTACTATTATTACACAAAATTTAATTTGTAGAATTACAAAATTTTAGCTCCACTAAATTCATGAGCATCTCTAAGTGAATAAAACTTATTGAAAATCAAAGTTGATGCTAGCTGCATACCTGCCAACCCAAAACAAACAGGGGTCAACTAAAAAAAAAAATATAGGTGTAAGCCTAAAGTTTATATACCGTTACCTTCCTCTTCACATAATCTATGTAAAAAGCAATACTATATGCAAGTGATATAATAAAATGAAACAAATACTCTTTTAAAATATTTCATAACAGTATCCAAAACAAAGGGAAAAAAAAAAAAATTTCTTGTTTACTCTGAGCGTGCATGGTTTGAAAAAGGCCCTTTACTCCCATTCTCTAACCGTACTCAGGTGTAAAATGAGTACCTGGCCGTTAACAGCACTGTTTCTGTCTGAAAAAAATTTATAACAACCCTTAGCAGGCGTCATGTCACAAATTGCATTTTAAGTGTTGCTGTCCGCTAGGGACCCCTTGTAAAGTGCTTTGAGCATGTTTAATGGTTAATGTCTGTCTCGTTTTTTTTTTGTTTTTTTACCTGGCAGCCCCGATGAGGAGCTCCTTATCATGCTGGCCACAAATCCACCAACTGGGCATATCATAGGACGGCTGGCAGGCTTTGAGTCGTTCCTCAAGCTTGGTGTGCATGAGAATGTCTTGGCGAATCTTATTCAGCAGGTCAATGCGGGCCAAGCAGCGACTGGCACGTTCCTCTGTGATGAGGTCCACGGATATCATGTTTGGTGGTCCTGAAGTCAAAAGTAGAAGACATAATTTTCTTTTTTTTTTTTTTTTTAAAGTTGATAGTGAAGTGAGAATTTGAGATATAGACAATGGTGCAAGATACAAATCTGAAAAGTTGTGTATGGTACAGTGACAGATAAAGCAGAAGGAATTAATATAAAAACTATTCTAGGAAATTGGCCTTTCCTGACTGTTGAGGATGAAACTTCTTTTGGAGGTCTGAGAGTCGATCCTCAATCTAGGATGGCTGATTATTCATTTCTTATACATTCTTACACCATTGTCTGTCACTATACAATGATTGAAACTTTTCATATCTTTATCTTTTAATGATTTATGTACTTGGGGCTGTCAACATGCCTAAATTCATAAAAGGGACACTTATGGGAAATCTACAGTGGTCATTATTGTTGATGTGATATGATGTAATAAAAGGAATTTCAAGTTCTTGCTTTTCATTGGTTTTTAATTTTATATATATGCTTTAAAAAATATTAGCATAGCAAAAATTAAAAAAACAAAAACAAACTTAAAACAGAAAAAAAGCTTCAAAATCTTAAAAATTGGTCTGAATTTAAAATGAAGTAAGAAACGGTAACCTTTGTGAACAGATCAAATCATGTAACATCAATGATCAAATCGAGGACTCACTATCGCTAGCCTTGACCTTCCCACAAACCCTTTGGCACATAAAATAGAAGGCATGGAAGTACTCTGTCAGGCTGTCGTCATGCTTGCGCTCCAGACGAGCCTGCTCCCTGAAGCGATCCCAGCGGAAGCGGCCGGCCGTCCTGCTGAACTCCACACCAAAAGTGGAGACAGTGCGGTAGAAGTCTGCCTCCTCTCGTCTTGTCCATCGGCTGTTTTGAATAAAGTCAAAACTATAAACGATTTGGCGCAACTCACACCTGCCTCTACCAAAGCCAATTTTGGGAAAATGTTTACACACAGATAAATAGATCATAGTTTTAAATAAAAATCAAAAACAAAAACAAAAACAAAACAAAACAAAAAAAAACAAGCGTAGATAGTGGTAGCAGCTGCTCGGAGACTAGAATCATAAAAATACTAACGAAAAGGTGAAAATGGAGAAAGGCTTAGGATGGGAATAGAACAATGGACATTTTGGGTACAAACCCTTTGTCAGTAAAACAACGAATAACACTTTGTTTCATTTGTTTTCAACAATCCTTTATTTATTGTATTGCTCACCAACAGTTTGTACCCGAAATGTCCACTGCCCATCCTAAACAAACAAACATAGGATAGGAAAATTAAGGATGGAACCAAACTTTTATACAAACTCCAGAAATGTAATGTTTTGTATTCAAAATTTTTTCGTTTAAAAAAAAATAAATTTTTTTTAAGAAAAGAAGAGAGAAAAAAGGAGAAAAATTGAATGAGGAAAATCAGAATTTAAAGGGGGGAAAAAAGATTGTTAAATGGTAATGCTTTATTGAAAACATTTCTTCATTGCCAAAATGAGAATAAAATGAGGACTAAAGATTTTTGGCATCTAACATTTTTTTAAAATAAAAAGGAAAGTAAACAGAAAACGTGAGACTTCGTTTGCAAAACATTGCGGTTGAATCAGAGAAGAAAAAAAATAATATTACCCACGAACGCACATTTTAACAATTGTACATACCTCTGTTTGATATCTTTCCTCTTGTACTCTCTTTCTTTCAAATTACAGTCAGTCCTTTCACGTCTCTCCATTCTCTGAAAAAAATTTTTATTTAAATTTTTAATAAATAAAAATAAAATTAGATTAATTAATGTTCGGTGTCCTTGTTAATAAATAAAACGAACATATTCCTGAATATCAATCATTGAGATATTGTTCCAACAACTACCTTATCAAATAATTTTTATTTTAATACTAAAGATAACATTAGAAGATCCTTAATCCAAAACGTTAATAATAACCAAGACTATCTTTTATCATTTTTGCAATGGGAAACTTACAAAAATTGTAAAAAAAAATTATTGTTTAAAACTCACTCTCTGAATCTGTTCATTTTTCAACATTCGTTTCTTGTAATGTCTCTGGAAACTAGTGATGACTTTGCGAAGTCTGGTATTCAGACCTGATGCATCGGGGAATGGCAATTTGTCACTGTCAGCATCTGAAATAATAAAATTCCATAGAGATGTGAGGACAAGGTTCAACAACTAGTCTGAATGAAAAATATTGTTGAATTAAAAAATTATTCAACAGCCATAACAATATAAATATATGCATTTTTTTTTAATTTAAAAGATCACATAAATTTAAACAAAAAAACAAAAACAAAATCTCTCAATGCCTTGACCATTTATAATAACACAACTACCAGTATGGAAATGTGCCTGGTTGAGTTTCACAATTTCAAACGCATCTGCAGAACTTGTCGTCTTACCCCCAATGAAAAACAAGAAGACCAAAAAAAATAAAAAGCAGAGCCTAAGGTCACCCAAAGTCCCACCCTGATGTCAACATGCACAGGACCTTTCTTAAACAGAATCAAATAGTCTTTTATAGTAAAAAGAGTTACAGTTATAGGTAACAGAATCTCACTAACAACATAAAATGCCCCCTTCCCGTCTGTATCCAAGGTATCTTGGGTGTAATTTAGATTATTGTTTATTTTGACAATTCTGGGCATTTAAAAAAAAAAAACCCAACATAATCTACATTACGCAATGTGCAGCAACAAATTAATCTACAAGAATCTTCAAGTGCGCCATTCAATGACTGAAGATAGGAGAGAGTGTATTATTCATTAAACGTCACCAAATCTAAATATCCTCATTCTAAGCATTTCGACTTGAGACTTTTCATCTAGTTCATTCCAACACAATACACAAAACATGGAGGGTCACAATTTTGTATTCACACACCTTCTTGCCCTCCTTCCTTTGGTTTCTCCTCCCCATCAGCCGTCACCTCCATGGCATCGGAGGAAGCAGCCTCTTTCTTATCACTATCAGCCTTTGCAGCAGTGCCGTCTTTATCATCCCCAGCCTCATCACCATTAGCAACTTGCTTATCTTCAGCAGCAGCAGCATTAGGCGTGTCTGAGGAAGACGTTGCTGTAACAGTAGCAGCAGTGTTGTCGTCCTTTTTGTCATCGCCCGTGTCGGAGGAGGCAGGGGTAGCTGGTGTGCCGTTATTATCATTGACAGGAGTGGCTTCTCCACTCTCTGGAGCGATGATGGAACTCTGGGAACACTCTTCATCCTCCACCACTTCATCTTTGGTAACTTCATCATCTTTTTCATCGTCGTCTCTGGAGGAACAAAGACAGATGATTTTATATTCAATTAAATGCATTTTTTTAAAAAGAATTATAGAAATTTTTGTTTTTCACAACAATGACTGGACCTGCCTTACTCCGAAATATAAAATTCGCATTTTTTGGTAGATAAAAATTGTAGTCATTATATGGACTTTAAAAATCGACAATTTACCCTCACAAAGGTTGAATAACACTTCAAAATCCTTAAAATCATGTAGACTGGCATCAACTTTCATTATCAATATGTTTTAATGAAATTCTGAAATTGAAGACAAAATTTTGTAATTCTAAAAATTCTTCGTATAGTAGGGAGGTCTGAGTCACAATATACTTTTACAAATTCATTAAACAATAAATATTTCCTGCTTAACACATTAACTCCCATTTTAAAGTGTCAAATTGACATAATAAAAAATAGAGTCACAATTTGATCATTAAGTTTGAGAATTAAAAAGTAAAATCAATTGACCAAAAAGAACTTTCATCATCATCCAATAACTAAGCACAAATTGGCTAAATCTATGTTCCAGTGATCTCTTACCTTTCGTCTGTCTGCTCTGCCAACAGGGCAGCTCCATCTGGAGGACCACATCGAGACAGGAAACATAGGGCAGGGTCTGAGCGCATACAGTTGAATTTCTCATAGCCATACTTGAACACACCAATGATGAGGGACTTGTCAGCGTCCTCGTCCCACCATGGAACTGGAAGATCTGTTTCTAAGAACGGTTGTGGAATGTGGATTTCGCTGCAAAAAAAAAAAAGAGGAAATTTTAAAATCATCATGACAGTCAACCAATCAATCTAGAGGAGTCTCTTTTCTACTTATTGTGAAACAAAATTGCTGTAAAGATGAACTGCCATCAAATTTTTATAGGCAAAACGTCTAAGACAGTCAATTATCTAGGCAGCTTAGCTAGACATTCTTTAGTCCTCTAATTTCTGAGAAATGAAAGATGGTCAACGATAATGTTTTCCTCTTTGGCTGAAACAGTGCCTGTAATATTATTTATTCCTATAAAAGCTAGTACATTTATTTATTTTGTTAAAAAACTGTAACTCATTGTTTTATGATTCAATTATTTTTTTTAAAGTGGTTGGGGGGGGGGGGGGGGGGGGGGGGGGGGAAAACAAAATATTACCATTTCAATTCCACATTAGGAACTTTTGATTACATTTTGTCTACTCTTTCTTCCATCAATAAGTTGATGTTTAAAACTATTAAATAGATGATGATCAATTTACTTACGTATATGGAACATTTGAGTACACTTTGTCTGCTTCCTCTCCTATCAATTCTGTCTTGATGTAGTACAACATCCGCACTCGAAGTAATACTCTGGAAAATAGGTATGTTTAAAGAGTATGAAACAGCCGTTTATTTTATTCCATCAGTTTGCAGTGATGACACAGAAATGACAATATTCATATTCATGAGATTGAAATACGATTTTGTATTCCAATCATATTTGAGATGTCTGTGATAACAATGACAAGCTCAAGCTCTTCAAAGGACAAACAAAATATCAATTTTTGAAACGGGTGAGAAGGTTAGACACCATAAAAAATAGTGAAAAAAAAAAAAATAACAGGAAGTGTGTAAAGGTCCGAGCACCCCTCGACGTCTATTGTTCATTTTTTAAACAATTAGTTTAACAACATGTGCCAAATATTTATTCACATTCAATCCTCCAACAGGCAGGGTTCAATTCTGATCTACTTTTAACATCACATCTTGCAGGTTACAACAAGAGTACAGTAACCACAATGATGACTCTTCGAGACATCTGGTCTGGCATTGCTTTTGTCTTTTTGTGAAAAACAGATCGAATAACAGTTAATCTAGCCTTGAAAGGCTTCAACATACTTGTTGGAATGGCGATGTAGGTGGCGTTTGTAGCCTTGGTCTAAAACAACATCAGGATCAAAGTCCAAGACCCTGTCCTCTCCTAGAGGATTCTCCCTCCTCTTTTTTCCTTTACGTCCCCTTGGTACAGGTGCTGATAATCCTGGAAAATAAGAATTGTGCAACTATTATGAATGGTATATCAAAGAATAAATGGTGGTAACGCTATCATTACTGTTTAAAAAACACAACGAAAAAAAAATCAATCTGACAACATCTTTTGTGTTTTCAGTTTCCTCCACATTAATCAATTCTTCAAGCCTCATGATGAAAATTTTAAAAAGGGAAAAGTGAAAGAGACTAAAAGAAGATTGTGTTGAAAATTAATTTCAAAAGAATACACTCATAGCACACAAGTTCTTGCTATAATCCATATGATACACATTATGTATACTACTCTTGAGTTTCATTTCATATAAATGCAACTTAAGAAATTCCCACCTACTACCATCCGATTTCACCCCTGCACTAGCCAAATGTATTGCTTCGTCAGCTTTATCAGTACATATTACAGCTGTATGCACACTCATTTGTATTTTCTTTACCATTAAAAAAACAAACATGTAAATCTAATTCAGAATTTAACATAGAAGGTTTTAAGCAATTTTGAGACACTTCAAATGGCTTTTTAAGTAGACATTATGTTACTCGATTTGAAACAAGACTCATATTACGAAGTATATCTGTATCCCTATATCATTAAAGTTTGAGAGAGACAAACAGATGCCACTGGGCTGTCTTTTATTCTTGTTATGAGTGTCAAGTCTGTTTTATAACTACTTACCACAATGATTCTTGAGTTCTCCATCTTTCCCTGAAGAGATGAGATCCCAAATGAACTCTTTGATCTTCTCATCTCCTTTATAGAACTTGAGTGAATGGGCCAACTGAAAGAAATTGACAAAACAAAGGAATAATTGAATATTACTGGAAAGTAAAGGAATTAAAAATTTCTATGGCAAGTGTACCAAAAATCAAAATGCGATTTTCTTCCCCAGTTTGTCCTTTCATATGTGCATTGAGAAGCAGGGGTTAATTTGGGGGGGGGGGGGGGGGGGGGGGGGGGGCTAACAAGAAAGAAGGAATATACACATGAAGGGGGAAAAAAAAAAAATTCAACCAAAAATAAACACACACAAGACGTTAGATAATATGCGACATATGATGCAGGCACAGGTGTAGGGAGCAAAAAAATCAACAAAAAAACAAACAAAAATGGACGACTCTTGAAGACATAAATCAGATAAGGGTGCAAGAGAATATTATTAAGTTACACAATCTGCCAGCCTCCTGTAATTCTTCATATACATAACACTGATTATACATATGTATATTTTTTTTTAAACTGCACTACAAAAAAAAAATTCTTTCAATCTATTTATCTTTAACCAGTTAATTGTCGTACTCTAGAAAGACACATATTTTAAAACTTGGCCAGAAAACTTGTCCGTCAAAAATTGATCGATTTAAACGATCCTCATCTTGGCAAAAACTCTGGGACATCTATGTGTCCTTCCAGAGCATGGCAGTTAACTAGTTATTAAATTCAGAACTTACGACAGCCCTGGCAATCATGTTGACGTCATGTTCACCAAGATTCCTTTTAAAGTGGCCAAGTTTGATCATGTCAGCCCATCTTCCCCATCTGAAAAATGGTCAAAAGATATATTTAAAAAATAAATCCCCACACAATGATGCTAAATGTTCTTTAAAATGCTCATTAGGTTCACAAAACTTAATTTAATTTTTACTGTAGAGTGAAATTTATTGTAATGTGTGATGGAAGAGATCTTATAACCCATAACAAAAAAAAACAAAAAACACCTGAATTAATTATGCATGGATGACAGTGGGTTAGGCCAAAAATGCATGAAATCCAGTTCCAACAAATTCAAAGAGCCTGAAACTTATTTTGATATGTGATCTAATACCTCAAAACAGTATTATGTTGGGGTGATGATATAGATAGAATGAAGTTGGTGTCACTCTAGTCTTTGTTATTGTTTTTTGTCATCCACGTTTAAGAGTAATTCTAACTAAACTGTATTAACCCGACTATAAATGTTTAGGATACACATAGTTTTGTGTGTTGGTCCGTTATACTTCCGGATGACAATGTTGTGAGCTTCTTAGCCAAGCGCATACTATCTATAGATACTGGAAATAAAATCCATTTAAAAAAGACGGAAATCTTGCACCCATGATTGTGTACCACGAGAGACCTCAGGTCCATTATTTTTCATGGGAAATCTTCATGTCTATATAATCCATTAACCTAAGAATCTTGCCATCAGCAAGAAAATACTGCTTTTCAAAAAAGTTTTAATTTAAAGCAAAATTCTACCCTTACCCATAGACCAGCAGCATCTTCTCCACTTTAAAGCACTCGGATCGCAAGTACTTGTCACCAATGGGAATATCACCATAGTCACCGTCGTCTTCATTCTTGCCACGATGACCTTTCTTGCGATGACTCTTTTTGACACCGTTCTCATCCTCTGTGTCAGAGGAAGTGTCCAATTCGCTCATCTCTGTGATGGCCTCATCGTTTCCATAACGCGAGGTTTGTTTTCGTTGTCTTGGTTCAGCAATGATCAACATATCATTCTAAATTTGAAACAAGGAAGACATCAAAACGTTTAAACAAATAAAAATGAAAATCTATGAAAACAAAGTGTTTAACTCTCAATGAACAACCAAAAATCTTTTTCATCTTCTAATAACATGTCATATTTACAAAGTTGCAGCTTAACAGTTATTTCTAAAGAAATGAAAATTGTCAAGTATACAAATATACATTGGTTTGGCTTACTAGTCACTACTATATAACTCTGATTTTTTTTTAATGAGTTCAGAAATATCTAAATTGACCATTTGTGAGCCACAGAGTAAGTTAGCTGAAAGTTCTCATAAAGGAAATTGGATGAAATTAATACAGAATAAATATCCTAATTACCACTTGGAAAGCCTTACCTTTTTCTTGTCTAGATCAGTATCAATATCGGCCTTCTTGGCCCACTTCTGCCAGAATTCAGGATCATTGATATCAATGTCGTCACGGTTTTCACTCATTGAGAAGCTAGCCTGTAGGATCAATCAAACGTTGTTAGGAAATGGCTGTATATCAATTAGGAATTAAAATTCTTCATAAGAAAGAAAAAGTTAACATTTTTTTCAAATTATTAGTAAAATGCTTTTCTTCAATAAATTGTAAATCAAACTGATCATCTGTGTATGCATTTTTTTAAATTATATTTTTTTTTTATTTGTGCTTAACTTTCTCCAATGTCTCAAAAAGGAGACAATGCACTGGACAGACATTGGTGGTACCAACCTTAGCAAAGGTGGATCCCTTGCCCTCTGATTCAATCTGGATAACTTTGGTACGTCTCTGTAGGATCTGGTCAATATCCTCCTCACAGAAAGTGTCTCCTGTATTGTCGTCTTCCATCAAAGCGCCATAGGCACCCTTTTTCAGAAGATCTTCAATCTCTTTTTTGGTCAGCTGGTTGCTCTGAGAAGGATATAAAAAATGTTTTAAAAATTTCGACAACAATTTTTTTAAAAACAAGTAACATGCTGATTCAACCTCATTTTGGCGTTAAGTTTGGGGGGAACCCTGATACCAAGAATTGATTTCTTGAATTCAACGTCAAAATTATTCAAATTGCAAAATTTCAGGAATTTATTAATTATTTTGTATTTAAAGAATCTATGTTGAATATTTTTAATAAAAGCGTATTGATATAAATTGAACTCAAAATTTTATACAAGAAAAACTTCAACAGCATTTTAAGCATTTGGTTCATACTGGCTCAATACCCAATTGAGCTTGTATTTAGAGATGAAAGGTTAAATTTACAATTTTAAGTGTCATCAAAAAAAATGTTAAAACCATAATAATTTAAAATATCATAATTGTATTCATTTGTACCTCTAAGACTGTCTCCTTAATTCATTAATTAATAACCATGATGGAAATCAATCAGAATAAATATGAGGAATGAATGAACAAATGCATTAATAAAGATAATGGCTAAATAGATAAATAATATAAGCAAAACTGCATAGAAAAACCAAGTATGAAAGGAAACAACTGTTTAAACACACACTTAATCCATCCAATACTTACATTAACAACCTTATCCCCTCCCATGGACTGTAATACAGCTTTGTCCAACCCAAGTTTCAGAGACGCCTTGTCAAACATCTCTCGTTCATAGGAATTGCGTGTGATGAGACGGTAAACTTTCACAGCCTTGCTTTGACCAATACGATGACATCGGGCTTGAGCCTTTAAAAGAAAAAGGCACATATTTTCTTAAAATCAAAAGTGAGTCTTATAGATAATTGTAAAAAATAAGGAATAATGCAAGGAAATTAACTTACACATTTTTAAAGCAGCAGGAGTGAAATTTAAACAAAAGCTTACTACAGCACATATTGCAATTAATTTACATATAGTTAGCTGTACTGTTTACACATGAAAGCAGGCTTTCTCCAATGATGAACATTCAAATTATTGTTTATTGTAAGCCGTCTTTCGTGGAAAATATATCATTTATTGTTTTTCTTCTCTCCATATAATAATGATTAAATGTTTTCCTAAAATATTTAATTTCATTTATGAAATGTGAGAGATAAGATAATTGAACAATAAATGTTCTTGCTATACTAGCAACAATGATAGTTCACCTTTATTAACAACATATCCAATTTTTTTATCAACCTATAACTTGACAATGTCATAAAGCAATGTCAAAAAAGCTTTTCATAATGATCTCATCTACATATGCTTGTGTGTACTTTTTACATTTTACAAGAACAGTAAACTATGAGATCATGGAGCCGAAAAAACGAGAGAGAAAAAAAGACCACCAAATATATGATTCGACAATAAAACTGACCTGTAAGTCATTCTGAGGGTTCCAGTCAGAATCGTAGATGACCACAGTGTCTGCAGCGGTCAAGTTGATGCCCAGACCACCAGCCCTTGTACAAAGCAAGAAAGCAAATCTGTCTGAGTCTGGTTTGGAAAATCGATCTATGGCCTCCTGTCTGACCGTACCCCTGATACGACCATCCAGTCTCTCATACAGATACCTAAAGAAAGAAAATCAAAGTCATGTGGTATTATTTGCAATTGTCTTTTGGGCACCAAAAATAACAAAAAAAAAAACAAATAAAATTAAAATAATAATAATAATATGTATTCACAGAAGTTTCAATTATATTTCTTATTTATTTGTATTCAAATAGCATTTTTGAGTGAATGTGAAGAAAAAAATATCTAGCATTTTTTTCTTTATTTTTAACTTCCCTGTTCACATTTTCATAGCAACATCAAGTAATTCAAAAATGGACAAGGACATAAAACCACATCCAAGAGGAAAACAGATATATTTATATATGGATATTGGAAGCACCAAGAGTAAAGAAAGATTTCAAACCCATTGTCTTAAGAAAAGACACCACAAATTTATTTCTTTAATTACACTGTTTCTCGATTTCCATAGCTTATAAATTGTTACAATTAAAAAAAAGTAAATTATAAAATAGTTTTAAAAAGGAAGCAGAAAAATAGAAGAACTAACTTTTTATTAATCAAGTAATCCTCAATGATATCCAAGACCCGAATCATCTGTGAGAAGATGAGAACTTTGTGTCCTGAAGACTTGAGTCGAGGCAATAACTTGTCCATGAGAACCATTTTGCCAGATGATTGAACCATTGCATTCAGCATTATTTCAGGATCGTCTGACTTTTTCTCTCTGGCCTCATCCAAGATGTTGTCTTCAGCACCTGAGTGAACAAAATAACGGGTACAGGTATAATAAATAAAACTTATTTGAACGGTATTCATAAAAATAATAACTTTAAAGAAATAAGTTAAATTAGCTGGGATCTAAGCATAGAATAATGGCAGAGAGAAAGAATGCAAATAAAGTAAAAAACACCAGCAAATCAATGAGTAAATTAATAATAATATTGAATTCATGACAAATAAGATTTTTCTACTGTTATGAATGATTCCCTATGAATAATCCATGTACCCTCCTGTAAAATAATGCAGTGAAAATCACGAGAAACAAATAATATGAGCAAAGAAAAGTATGTAGCACGACACAAGCATCACAGGATTACAGATCCCTAAATTCCCGTTGATTAATAAATACAAGAATTTACAAAACCCATGTTGACAAAAAAAAAAAAAAAAAAATTCTAGCTTTTTTTGTTGTTTTTTTTTTGTAGCATTACTAATTACTGTCTAATAAATTTTAAAAGGGTTTTTATCATATAAAAAGCTACATGTTTTGCTGTTTTATTTTTCTTTTGACTCGAAGCTGCTTTTTTTTTTGTGCAGCTATGTGGTCTAGTTGTATGACACTCGCCTCCAGATTGGAAGGTCCTGGGTTAGAGTCCCAAGCGGCGCATAGTTTGAGTCCTTGGAAAAGGCTCTTTACTCACATTCTCTCACTGTACTCAAGATGTAAAATGAATACCTGGTCATTACAGTGTTGTCTCTGTCCCAAAAAAATTGTAATATTGACTGTATTATATATTAAGTGTTGCTGTTGACTTGTGGGCCCTTGGAAAGCACTTTGAGCATGTTTAGTGGATATTGTGCGAAAGAAAAGTTCAAGTTTGTTTTTGTTTTTTGTTGTTTTTTTTTTTTTTTTTTGGGGGGGGGGGGGGGGAGGGGGGGGGGGGATTTTTATCTTTTCAAATACAATTTTTTTTATCAAACATAACATTTTGACTGAATAATTAACACGAGGCCTGAGGCCGCATTACCATTGATGAGATAAGGATGGTTGCAGCATTTTCTCAGCTCCATCATAGCATTCATCAGGCTGGGGATTGAACTACCAGATCCTTTGGCCAAGAACTGGAAGTTCCTTTCCAGGATAGCCCTGTAGTATTTCTTCTGGATGTTGGTGAGCTCCACTTCAATGATGGTCTCTTCCTTTGGTGCCAGGTTCTTCTCCACATCCTCTTTCAGTCTCCGAAGCATCATTGGTTTCAAGATCTAAATGGGCAATTAAAATCGAAATAGTTACAATTTACAATCGTCTGTGTTTCACCTTTCAAAGAGCTAAAATGGATCATCCTAATGAGATGACTACTATAAGTTAGATTGAGAGTTATACTCTCTATTTGTTTGTTGCTTGTTTTTAATGTCTAGTTTTAAAAAATCATAATCTTGGTGGACATATCATTCCCTTACATATAAACAGTTTATTCTTTTTTTTTTTGGTTACTCCAAACTGCCAAATCGGAACAGTCGACCGCTAGAATAAGAAGGGAAGAAAAGGAGGGGGGGGTTTCAGAGTCTTTTGGAGCAATCATTTTAACAGATTATGTGTGAGGAGTCAGTACAGCACAGATAAATTAGAGCAATTATACGAGTGTAACTAATATATATTTGTATGGTCAACATTCAAATTGTCGAACGTAGCTGTAGGCTATTTAGTAATCAAATCAGTTTCCTATGACTCTACCAATGGTCAAAATGTTATGATCAACTCAAATGATGGCAATAAGTGAAGATGTTATATATAAGTATAAAGATGATGGCAGGCAAAATGCAAATGTTACTGCTTGAAGCCCAAACGCACAAGATCAGAAACAAAATTAAAACATTAATAATAAGACAAATGATGTGGATATTTCCGATTCCTCCTTTGTCAATATCCTCATGTGCTTTTTGTCTATTGAATTTAACTGAATATAACGAGGAAGGAGGGGGTGGGTGGGTGGTGGAAAGCAAACAAGCTGTTGCTACTGATGATGTTTAATGGGGATGTAATGTGTTGACATAATAATAACGTAAGAAATAATGGTTTCATTATTGGTATGAGTACAATTCGTATGATTGCATTAGCAGTACAGTTAGTAGTAATTACTGCAGCTTTTTAAATTAACCAAGTAGCTAACACGTCATTTATTCAAAATGGTCCAATACCAGCATACATCAACTCACTTAGATTCAATGGCAAGATCTAAATATCACTTAGTTATGTTTATCAGATCAATATCATGTGCTTAGTGTGAGCGAGTCAGCTGGCCAGACTCCGTTTCAGCCTGCCTTTATGCCGAGATTCATTACACAGTCGATTGGTTTCTAACTTTGACAGTAAAATTTGTTAATCATTTATATCATATTGAAATATTGCATCAGAAGAATGTCTTGGAACTACTTCATCATATTCATACCATATCTTCTCAAAATGGAAGAGGGGGGGGGGGGGGTCATTTTTGAGTTGACACCCTAATGCATGCTTCCAAAAATAGAAAAAATACAACAGAACCTGAGATTCCATTACAGTAGGAAATAGTTAATTATGGAAAGGAACTAACAATTATGATTCAGGATGTAAAATAGTAAATGAGCATCCTACTTAGAGAGAACCTGAAAAAACTTGTTTAATCTTAACAAATTAATTGTCTCATCTACTGAAATGACAAAATGGAATGCCCAATGTGTAGGTAATCTTTACTCCAAACCATCCACTACACTATTTCGTGTTTACTTGAAAAAGGCCAAAGGCCGAAACGTCATTTGTTTTGTGTTGTTCCCTTTTATATGAGTCACGTTTACTCCATCTATAGAAGTAAGCAGTGATCTATTCAGGTCAATGGTTATGAATTTCTTTTTCTTTTGATATTTCAATAATGAGGTATTGCACTATTTATTTATCCGACCAATGTATCAAATTAAAATACTTTTATCTCTCCAGGAATTAAAATGCATTGCCTATTACGAATACTTCTACCTAAAAATATAAATCAATGTTTTATATGGTTCCCATTTTTGCTGCAAATTAAACCTCTAAAGCGAGGAAGTCAAACGAGTGCTTGATAGATAGTTCCTACAATTTCTCTTTCCCTGTACCCCTATCCATTTTGTGTAGTTGTAAATGTTCTATTTTTCAAACTTCCCTGTTGTAACCAAGTTCTACAGTCCTTATCCCTTCACATTAGAACAAATATTTACCTTCCTTCTATTATTCTATATATCAATTAAACAATATGGTAAAAGACAAATTGTCAAAATTTCAATGTTTTTATCAAAGAGGGAGCAAGAACCTTAAGCTTATTCAAATCAATACAAACCTCTTTGAGAGAATCCACTTGCTCCTCTGTCTTGAGATCTCCGAACTGTTTGATAAAGCTGTCTGAACTATTAAATTTAGCTGGACTCAAGAAATTGAGTAAACTGTACAGTTCCTCTGTGTTGTTTTGTAGAGGTGTTCCAGTCAATAAAACCCTGTGTTCCTGTTGAAAACCAAACAGACCAAAGTTAGATCCAATTATGCAATTTACAAATTACTTGAGTAGAAAAGGGCGATGAATGATTATAGAAGAACGATGCCACTTGGCTTTAAAAAGTTATAAAACATACTTTAAACCCAAACCCCTAATGCATAATAATTGATTTATTGTTGCCATGTTTAAAAATTTCCCTACATACGACTCTTCAAACTAGAATATTCCTATAGTCAATTATATTTGTGTCAACATGCAAAGAAAATTTTCATCCTCCATCATTTTACTTTTTTTAATGTGAATGTTAGATGCCAACATCTAATGATTGAATGGAGAATACTTTTAAGAAAACACAATTTCCCTATCTATCCCTATCAATCTAGATCTCCTTTCAATTGAACCTTTTGCGAGATACAATGACTGATCTCTTCCAATTTAAAATAAAATTGACAGTTAAGGTTGACAGCAACAGATCTACCCTATGAGGTGTGCAGAAAAATATGTAGTTTTGAATTATGAGAGAAAAAACACACAAAAAAAACAAACCAGTGCCAGCTTAAAACAAAAATAACTTACCAAATCCAAAAGTCTCAGCCCTTCAAGCAGACGGCAGTTTTTGTTCTTGAGTCTATGGGCCTCATCAATGATGCAGCACCTCCACTCTATATCAGCAAACAATTCCACATCAGTCAAAATGATCTCAAATGTCGTGATAAGAGCCTCAAAGCGATAAATATCAGGAATTCTTTGATTCTTCTCATCCCTGTAGAACAGTTCGTATTCTTTGATCATATTTCTACTCAACGTTGTTCCGTGGAACACCACCACGTTCATGTTGGTCCATGTTTCAAATTCGCGTTGCCAGTTACCTATGGTTGACAAGGGAACAATGACTAGGTAAGGACCTTTGATGCCAAAGTCGTGAATCTCACTGAGAAAGGTGATGCTCTGAACTGTTTTTCCCAGCCCCATCTCATCGGCGAGGATACAATTCTGACCGTTGTACCAACAAAAAGTTAGCCAGTTGACTCCTTCAAGCTGATATTCCCTGAGACAATTGTCATTTTTGTAATTTCTAGACTCTTCTAGCTTTTTCCACTGGCCAGGACGTGGACGAGCAAACTGTTTTCTCTGATCCTCAGGTGGGACTTCTTTAAACCTCATAAACATTTCAATCTTAGTGGGGTCAACGTCCTGCTCCAACTCCCAAGTGGCATCTTCATATGGAAGAGCCCGCCATTTGACTAAGTAGTTGTTAGTTTCTTTAGTCTCCCCTGATTCATCTGTGTTTGTAGTAACAGCCAAATCCAACACTCTATCAACTTCAACATAATCAGGGTTAAAATATTCATCGTCATCAACTTCAAAATAACTCTGGGCTTTCTTGGCCCTATAACGCTTGATTTTCCCAAGTACTCTCTTATCCCCTCTTTCCAACTCTTCCAATGTCTTCCATTCACAGTGTAAATATGAATAATTTTTGTACTTGACGTAAAACTCCTCCACTTTTTCTTCCTTACCCTTTTTCTTATGTACAACCTCTTCCTTCTTCACTTCAGTACCCTCTTCACCATTTTCCTCCTTGGCAGCAGGAGATTCGGGCTCTATCGTCCTTATTCTTTCGCCTAGCACTTTATCAATAATCAACGTGTCCTCTTCGGTTTCTTTTTTCAGTGTTACAGGAGCCTCCGAGCTATCGGCTTCATTCTTGTCATCATCGGACAAATTCAAATCAATATCATCTACATATTTCGTCCTTTTCGTATTTCTTGCAGAGCGACGCTTTTCCATGTTTGGATCTGCCCCATCGACTGAAGCATCCCCTTCTCCTCCCACCTCCACTTCTACATCGGAACCGGAATTTTTTCTCTTTCTCTTCTTGGACTTGAGAACGAGAGTTGCAGGAGGCTTTTTCTTCCTGGGTTTGAGTTTGAGCGTTTTTGGGGCCCTCGGTTTCTTGGTCCTCTGAGACTTTGGTTTTTCTTCTAGAGCTGGTTGATCACCTGTTTGGGTATCAACAGTAGACGACTGTTCTTCTTGTGTCGTAGAAGCTATTGTAGCATCCATGTCAACTGCCATACTGGTATCAGAAGTTGCATCGAGGGCACCAACTGTACTGTTGACAGCACTGGTGTCAGTCACGGCTGTGGATGAATCAGCATCTGATGCCACAGCTCCACCTGGAGGAGTAGTACTTTCTTCTTGTTTTGCCTTTCTCTTTCGGACCCGGGGTGTTTTGGGTTTTGCCTCTTTTGGTTCTTTGGGCTCTTTTGGTTCCTTTGGCTCTTTGGGAGTTCGGGGTTTTCTGGGCTTGGGTTCTCTAGGTGGTTTGGGCTCTTTGGGTGTTTTAGGTTCTTTAGGAGGTTTTGGCTCTTTTGGCTCTTTCGGTTCTTTTGGTTCTTTTGGTTCCTTAGGTTTCCTAACTCTCTTCTTCTTTTCTTTGGGCGGTTGCTCACCATCAACCCCAGGCTGCTGCTGCTGCTGCTGCTGCTGCTGCTGCTGTTGCTGTTGCTGCTCTGCTTTAGGTTTGCGCACTCTCTTCCTCTTTGGCTTCTCTCCCTGGCCTTCCTGTGCTTCAGCAATTTCTGTGATGGTGGTGGGCATGATTGAATTGGAAGAAACCACTATCTGGCTGGATACGGCTACATTATTTACAGTCAATTCCTGTTTGTTCATTACAGCTGCCTGGTGTTCCTTTTCACTGTTGGTCAGCTGGTCGAGAAGAGGTAGGGCAAAGCCTTCTAATTTGGGCGGGGTCATCTGTAAACTGTCTGGGAACGAAGGGGCTGGGTCAATGGTGAGGGAATCAGCAGGTTGGATGCTGACTAGAGGGGTTTTGGCTATGGGCTTTTGTTGACTTGGAGTCTCTATCTGACTTGTTGAGCTGGGACTCTGTAGAAGAAAAGAAAAACATATTACAATTTAATGAAATTTGAAGACTGTTACATTTTTATATAACGAAATTTATAATAAATATCAATTGTCGAATAAAAAATCTAAATACCTTAATTCAAAAGATGAAAAGTAAAATAATGTTGATATAGAATAGAGTGTGTGTGTGTGTTTAAGTGCGAGAGAGAGAGAGAGAGAGAGAGAGAGAGAGAGAGAGAGAGAGAGAGAAAGAGCGAGCGAGAGAGAGAGAGAGAGATAGATATAGAGAGAGTGAGAGAGAGAGAGATAGAGAGAGAGAGAGATAGATAGGTAGATAGATAGATATAGAGAGAGTGAGAGAGAGTGAGAGAGAGAGAGAGAGAGAGAGAGAGAGAGAGAAAGAGAGAGAGAGAGAGAGAGAGAGAGAAAGAAGGGGGGGGGGGTATTGCAAACATAGGGGAGAGGGAGCACCGATAAGACTATGAAAACGGAAGTTT
>NC_088366.1:14176625-14244125 GCF_034508935.2 Berghia stephanieae | reverse complement strand
GTCTGAATTGCGATCCACGAACAGCTCAGCCATTGTGAGAACATTAGCATAATGTAGCAATGAGCAAACTTGATTTTCAATCAGTAAATGACAGAGAAAAAAAAACTTAAATAAATATGACTTCAGGCCAATACACTGAATTATTAAGTAGAAGTGAATTATCAAGAAGAAACTTCGGCAGGCGTAGAGGTAGCGGAAAAATTCAAATAATCGAAATGAAGGTAAATCGCCACAAAACAGCAAGCTCGCTTGGGCTTGAGCAAAACAATGCCAGAAAACGTCCTGATTTGCACGGGAATTAATTAGGCTACTTACCATTGTTCCTTATGATCAGGTACTCAATCAGTGAAGAAACGATCAACCAATTTGTTTACAACGTGAGGCAATCGAAATATGCTTGTAGCAATCTATCCTAACTTTCGATTTGAAGATGTCTACATAACGGACTTGCGGCATTCGCAATTTACTTTATCATAGTTTTGAGACTCAAAGGGTAAATGTGGTCAATTTTGGCTTAGATGAAACAGTGAAATTTATCGCTCAGTGGCTCAGTTAAAATTGGCTACAGTTGGGATCACGACGGTTTGGAAAGTGAAAAAATAATTTAACGAAGGATGTGTGAAAATACCCAGGGAAGTGTTCAGACACGCCTTTTATAAAAAGCGTCGCTTAGTCTTGGCAATATATACATCGTTAAAATAAACGGTCCCATGAGCTATGCGTAGCGCTGTGGAACACTCCTAATTATTTTACGGTCATTCGACTACGATTTGTGAATTCTTTCTTTTTTTTTATTTCTTTCTTTCTTTCTTTCCTTTTTTAAATATTTGAATTTGACAAATTGACTGATTTCAGTTAATTGACTGAGAATTTACAGGTCTAAATATATGTAGTATTAGTGGATGCGGATGACAGTGGAGAGAGACAGGAGAAGAAAAAAATTATAAAATCAATATCTTGTCAATTCCATGTCCTCTCCCTTCGTTACTTTAGGTAGATCATAGATCATCAATATCAGTCCTCATCGTTATCATTTCCAGCTCCAATTTCATCAACAACTGTATCGTAAATCACCAACTTGATAGCATTATCATCATGATGATCATTACTACCAACACTCATCAATTTTACCATAATAACCATCATCATCATCAGAAAATCTCTTATAGCCGCTATTGACTTCTGCCTTCTGTTGTTGTCACTCACATGCAAAACAACTACGGATTGAGCAATAAGGCGGCAATGACTACATCGGGCATGAGTCATAGAGAGTGACCACGTAGTGGGTGTCCTGTTGTCATAATATTGATGATGATGATGTTGGATGATATTTTTGAGAGAGAGAGAGAGAGAGAGAGAGAGAGAGAGAGAGAGAGAGAGAGAGAGAGGGGGGGGGGGGCTTTCAAAATTGTAAATAGAAGAAAATCATCCCCCATCCTCCCTTGACAACAACAAAAAATGAAAAGAAAAGTCCCTCTTCACTGCCGATCAATTTAAGTCCAGTCCCTCCCCTTCCCCCTATCATCTGCTATGACAAGGCACAGAGGGCAGAAAATCGAAAAAAATCCTTGGAGATATTGACAACCAACTACTGGACATTGAAAAGAAAGAAGAAAAACGAATAGAACCAAAAATTCCCATCCTGCAGAGCGCCAATGCAAACAAAGACATTTTGTCTACACCATACACACTCCCACAAACAAATACACACACACACACACACATGCCAAAACTAACTACTTCTACACCAACACACGACAAAAAGTATTCGATACGGTTCACAGTATATGCGAGTGTGTATCTCTTTCACTCATTGACATTATATTATATACACACACAAGAACAGACACGCAATTTTAGTATTATAAAGTAGGGTGTTTGTGTGTGAGTGTGTATGTGTGTGTGTGGGGGGGGGGGGGGGAGAGAGAAAAAAGATAACAATTATTGGAAGTTAACAAAGGCAAAGCAGCGCGCTGTCCTTTTGTGGACTGTTTAACAATACATACAACCTTCACACACACATACACACACACACATGCCTAACAGTATGTAGGCTGAAAATGAAACGCATGACACACACACACACACACACACACACACACACACACACACACACACACACAGAGATAAATCTACCTTTAAGTTATTCGATGGAAAATGTTAGTCATAAACATTCTTTAATGTAAGTGTACAATTCGAGAAAGGAACGGAATGCGTAATAGCAAGAGGTCACGTCTTGTGTGCGATGGGGGAAGGGCTGAAAGAAATCACACGACATACCTACCTATAAATAAATTATACGGCCTAATAATATCAGCATCAATACAGAATTCGCATTTCGACCTATTCAGCTTTTCCCCAGAATAGTGCAAAGATAACTCATAACCAGAGACATCTATAGTAATCTTAGTAGACTTACCCCTGTCCACACATACACACACACACATACACACACAGAGACACATACACACACTAATATAAAAAAATATAGAAAACCTTTAACTGCTTGATATTTATTGTCTCATAAAGACATTTTGACAAGTTGACATATATAAAGTAAAAGCGCTATATTGGTAATATAAAAAAGGTGTTATGTCCTTATAATCCACAAAGGGTTTAAACATGAATTGAATAGATTCTCATTTCACCACTTAACCAAAAAAAAAAAAAAAAAGAAAAAGAAAATAAAAAGATTTTTAAATTGAAAGAAAAGAAAAAAGTACAGACTAATGTTTGCAATCTGTGTGTGAAGCGCTCTTTAGAAAACTGGAAGAAAAGAGAAAGAAAAAAAAAATCCTGCTCATCCCACGTATCGATGTGTCGTGTTAAATTTGGAAGGAGAAAATCTTTAATATAGATATTGATTTTATTTTCACCAAAAAAAAAAAAAAAAAAAAAAAAAAGAAATACAAAAATTGAAAAAGATTTGAACCTTAACACTATGTCAAAAACTTCTCTAATCAATCCCATAATATTTCCCCTCCCAATGGAAGAACTCAGTAAGCATTCACTTGAACGGCTCTCAATCATGGTGAGGAGGGGGGGGGGGGGATATCTGCCAAAAGTAAATAAAATAATTATAGAGAAAAAAAAAAAAAAACCGAAAACTGAAAAACAACCCCTTCTCATGCTAGACCATCTACCCCAGGACACAACCTCCGACCTTTAAAAGGTTTGTATTTCACAAAAAGAATGACCTATATTATTGGACTGGCAGGTGTTGGGTTGGTTTAGGAGGGAATGATGAAGGAATAAGGCAAAGACAGGACGAATTACACACACACACACACACACACACACACACACACACATAAAAGACGGGGAGAAGTGTGTCAAATGACGGTCACAGTTATAACAGCTGTTTATTTTTTATTTTTTTAATATAACACAAAAGATTAAATTTAGCTCCAAAGGGAAAACTTGGGTTTTACACATTGACACACTAAAAAAAAAAACGCAGTCTAAAGCTACATACCATTGAAATCAACTACTTATGTCTGTTGCCAGCGGTTGTATACATGAAGACGTTTTTGTTAAGATATGGCAAAATTATGAAAATGTCAAAACCGTGAAGAAAATGCTTGAGGGAGAAAAAAAAATGGTGATCACTAAAAGACCTCGACTATCGACAAAAATATCACTCTTTAAAAAAATGATGCGGCATCGTTTTCAATCACCGCAGTATCGAAAGAAAGAAATAACTGATTAAATATTTGTGTGTGTGAGAGAGAGAGAGAGAGAGAGAGAGAGAAGAGAGAGAGAGAGAGAGAGAGAGAGAGGGAGAGGAGAGAGAGGAGAGAGAGAGAGAGAGAGAGAGAGAGAGAGGGGGGAGAGAGAGAGAGAGAGAGAGAGAGAGAGAGAGAGAGAGAGAGAGAGAGAAAGAGAGAGAGGATGGAAACAAAAAAATATGGAACCATGTTGAATGTCTGTATAGATGAGTCAATCATTCAATTCATCAGCATTTAATATGTATTTTACCTGTCTTGGCACCATGGCGCCATTGTATCGACGATTGTCCTTCACCACCCCGTTGGTCAAGCCCCCGACGAAAGGACTGACCCTGGAGGTTGGGGAGTGAACCGGAGACATTCCAACGTGCATGGCTGATAACAACACGTCCAGTAGTATAGTAGTGTTGAGTATTACTCCATCCAACCAATGGAAATCATCGTCACTAAAATATTATTATTGTTGATTATTTCCAATCAGGCCAACAACACAGTTATCAATCTCTTGTCCCCCACAAATTTAGTTAACACAGTAACACTTTATAATATAATACAATGTTATTACACGTGTAGTCCACCACCGTGTGTAATTCGGAATGTCACAATGGCGATATTTATTATATATACATACTACAATTCCCTTCAAAGAATAAAAAAAAAATCGATTAATAATCCTTGATAACCAAAAGAGGAAAAGTCTTTGTTGAACACATCTAAACCACAGACTAGAATATAATAAAGACAACTTAACACCAGGGCCATGCCGGTATAAAATCTTATTTTTAATAGATTTTTTAGGCACAAATTTTCCTTCAATTCTGAATGGATTCATTGATGAAAAAAAAACATTTAATTTAATCTTGACGCAGACGTGAGCTGAGAAAATAAAGTTTGTTGTTTGTTTTTGCTTTTTCTATTAATTTTGGAGGTGTATCTCTTATTTTAGATCACGTCTAAATTAACAGTACAGACTAACAATATTCTTATAAAGGCCTATATTTCATGTGAATAATATTAATATCAGTAATGAACATATCATTTAAACAGTCCCCCCAAAAGATAATATGTACTCCTGATCATGTGACAAACATCACTTATTAAACCGAACTTAAGGTTCTCATTCATTCAATTTATTGTAGAAACTGGCGTCAATGAGACAATAATACGATAATCTTTGTTATCCAGCATTGTAAGTCAGAAATACACGAGAGGTTTAGAACACAACTAATTCACACACACACACACACAAACACTGTAAGAGTAACTGTTATAAACAACATCACACTAATAATAATAATGTTAAACGAATACATCCGAATAACCCTCAAGATGACCATGGTTCGTATCCATTAGTCGATGCATGGTGTCGACAAGCGACTCGATTTATTTCCATTATCAGTATGTCGAAATATTGTGATAAATACCCACAAACTATACTGTGCTGGTTGCTTCAGGCGACAGACAAGCAGAGCCTAAATACACATAACATCTGCAGGTCTAAGTCTAATAACCCAAGGTAATTATGGGCATGTTTTAGCATTCATTGTCGGAATGGCGTAGTTCCATGGACAACGATGAGTACACAACAAATCTATAAATAAGCCTGGTAAACAGAATTAAACAGATATACGTAGGTGAGAACCGTTTCCATAGATCCACTCACATATCAATACTTTAAAAGAAAAATCGCATAGATCGAAATAGGTACAACTCCAGAATTTATAGACATGAATGATAATCCACTGAATAAACTGACCTGCCTGACCGAAACACGAGTTCTGTTAGCAATCTAATAATAGCATTGAAATTTTGTCATTAATGAAACATTAACTACACACATTACAATTGAATATTAAGAAAGGGGGGAGGTGAAAACGATAAACAACGAAAAAGGAGAGAAAGGAAAAGAGAGTAAGCGTTAGACGCCATTTCAACCTAAAATTCCTCTTCCACGCCTAATCCCAACTAAACTAGCAAAACGCACAAAAACGAATGATACCCAAAAGCCCCCCTAAAGTAAAAATAATATGGCTTTATAATCGTGAATAACACAGTGTATAAAATGATTCACTTCTTTGTCCTGTGGCTGCTGCTAACTACCACCACTAATACCCCCCCCCCCCCCCCCCCCCCCCCTCCTTTCCCCCCTTTTCTAAACCACCACCAATCCACGCATTATAATACAGCATAGCAGATCACAACGAATCGGTCGATAATTCTCTTCAACTAACAATCCACAAACGAGAATGGAGTGTACAGAGAGAAGCCTATCTCTCTCTCTCTCTCTCCATTACTATCAATACCATTGTTTGAATAAATTTATATAGTATTATTGTATTATTTATAACAATATCAACCACAACATCAACACCACGTCCAAGCACCATACCATTCATTCCCAATAGAATTCAACATACAGCTACTACAATCGTTTAGAATACCAACATTCTTATCTCTGCCATGACTAAACAACGAATAAAATTGCTGTAACAATACAAAATGAGCGACTCGCCTGTATCCAATGTAATATTGAAAACTAATAATAGATTACACATAATAATATACGACAAAGGAATTGGTTCCGTTGAGTTAACACACCGAATATAAAAACTATTCTTTCAAATCATGTCCCAACCCGAATCAAGAAGAAAACACAGAACAAAACAAAACAAACAATAATCAATAGAACACAGACTCAATGACAATACATATATCATTATAAAATTATATCAAAGAGACATGACACGAAATCACTTCACACTAATCACTCCTCGAACTCTTGTTTAATCAACTTATTATCATTACTTCTATTTTATTTTTTAAAATATATACATCGACTAGAAACCAAACCAACAAAGATAATTGACTCTTTTTCTTTCTTCCTCTTCTACATAAAGTAAGAAACACAAGTATAGTAAGTTCTTTTTAATACTGAAAAAAAAAAATTGAACAAAAAAAAAAAAAAAAAAAAAAAAAAACGTTCCACCGGCAAGTACTTATTGGTACCCCGAGTTCCACATGAAGAACTTTTTTTAAAAATCCAACCAAATACCAGATGTTTCTTTATTATATAAAGTGGTTAAATGACAGACACACCCGATACGAAATAGCCATGCACACACCTTTTTTTTTAAACAAGTAAAAACAAGAAGCTTTGAATAGCGAAAGTTGTCTCCAACATCTCTCCATTCGTTTCCTCTCCTCCTACTCCTGCAGGTGCATCACTCACATACAGTTAAATATTTGCAACAATAATAACGATAGCCAGTAAACAAGATTCGAATTCGATGACAAAAAAAAAAAAAAAAGAGGGGGGGGGGGGGGAATTATAATTAACCGTAACAAGCAGAAGTAAGACATGGTGGAACAAACCGACGAGAGTGAATCTAACGTATGCGTGGATGAAATTGCAATCAATCAATTCAATAAAAAAATCGCCCGGATGAGACAAGTAATAAGACCCGCGATCCAATCAAATTAATTACAGTAGATCTAATGACGATACGTGTATTATTATTATTATTATCATCATCATCATCATTAGCCTTCAACATCAGAGATCCACACAACACACATGATGAGCCCATTGCACTATCTAGATGAATTTAAAACCGTGTCAATCAGAGACCATCTCTCGTCTATTCATGATTCTAAATTTACTTCGTGTAGTTCGATTTAGTTCTAGCCAATGGAATCATCATTATCATCATAAATGTACTGACTTTACCTTACTCACTCTCTCACAACCCCCCCCCCCCCCCCCCCCCCCCCCCCCCACCATTCACCCCACTTTTATTTCCATCCAACAACTATTTATTGCACGCTGGCCGCATATAACATACACAGCCAGAGAAAAAGAGAAAGCAAGAGCAGAGAAGAGGAGATAGACATACACACACACACACACACACACACACACACACACACACACACAGTGGGGGAGGTGGAAGAAGTGGAATCAAATGAGGAGGAAAAAGAAATCCGATCAATCACAGCTACTTTGACGTCTTCTTCAAATAAATGTTATCTGCTGCTACTGTTCTGCTCGCCATCACTTCATTCCATCACGTGATCGAAATAATCAATCCCAGTTTTAACGAATAATAAATTAACGTTGCCTGTCGTTCGCTTCGCAAACAACTAAACATAGAAATAAAGAAAAAGAAGAAAGAAAAAAATATACGAAACGTGGCTCATACTCATATTTATTATAATTATTTTCTCCCTTTTTTAAAAATTTAACATTGTACGCTAGCACGCAACAATAATTACAATGGTATTGAACGGTTCCCTGTCGATGACAAAACAATTGACTGGATAATCCAGTGGTAACCTGAACTGAATGCACAACGTGACACGAGCAACAGTCAAACACAACCACGTAAGGCTACAAACATATCATCTTGCAATACCAGGGTTTAAAAATCATAACCCTAAAATAAGAGAGAGAGAGAGAGAGAGAGAGAGAGAGAGAGAGAGAGAGAGAGAGAGAGAGAGAGAGAGAGAGAGATTCGAACATATGCATCCTGTCTAACTAATTGACAGGTGTGCGAGTTAAATATATTATTTCTGCACCGAATAACCCCAACAAAATAACCGAAATGGCTGAACATTTGCAGTCGTAGGCACTCACACAAAGTAACAATAATATGACACAAGATTACGCTGCTTTTTATGCTCTTCTCCAAAGAGTCTACAATCAAACAAAACAAAACGACAAGAAACGAAACATAGACCCTGAGACCTTCCCTTCCCACTTGCCAAATGATATTTTAACACATCTTTCATTGTGGCCAGAACATTTCATCTTCAACCTATAAAGGACATTCAAGAAACGAGACCACTGAAAAAGTATACTCTCTCTCTCTCTCTCTCTCTCTCTCTCTCTCTCTCTCTCTCTCTCTCTCTCTCTCTCTCTCTCTCTCTCTCTCTCTCTCTCCTCGAGGTCATCTTAACCTGTCGATATCATACACTCTGAACTATCTTCTTTTTCTTTTTTTTAAAAAAAGTATAATTAGGCTTTGGCATTGCCATGCAGTTTAGTCTACACGTAATATAAAATTATGTGGTTAGTAATAACCCAATGTGCAACTAAAACTGAAACTATATCGTTATATATAAAGTACTCGATTATTATAATATGTATGCATAATAATAATAAACTTTAATCCACAAGGCCAAGGCCGTCTCGAAATTGATTTGATATATATGTAACCCATCGTCTCAAGGCCGTATTATGTCGGGATGAACTTGGGGGCTGGAGATTTAATTTATATTAACCACGATGAATATTGAAACTCGGAGTTGATTCCTGCGCCCCGTGGTGGAAACAAAACAGATTCCATACAATTCCCTTTATTTCATGGTACGATCAACCTGACATAATACAGTTTTGAGATTGTGGGTCACGTGTATATAAATATAAACATAACGATATCAACACGAGTGATTGAATGTTACACCAAAATCCAATCCACAAAGAAAGAATTGCACAATGAGTGACTAACACTAACACAATCTTATGACTAACACTAACACATTCATATACACGTAACACAGGCACTCTGCGAGCTATAAAGATTATCATCATAATCGTAATAGGAAGAAACAAATTTATGTTTAAAAATAAGAATCCACAAAACTGCTGCCATCGACTCACGCATCAATCAAGACACTGCACTTAAACCACACCATCCACTCGATTATTCTTATCGTCGATCCTCTTTCAACTCCAAATATTGGAAGTACACTACACTCTACAAAATCTGTACGTTGCTGTAATATTATGAAATGTAAGCGTGTAAAATGACTTTTGAAGAAACTGAAATCTTGTACTAGATATAATATAGATATTACAAAAAAAAAAAAAAAAAAAAAAAACAATTGATAAGCCTACACACTTTAATTTAAAAAGGAATTGAAGGTTAAAAATAGGTTAAAATCCGGCAGGAGAAGAATACGTCGTAATTATGGTTAGTGGAGTGCGAGTACGTGGTAAGGTATTAATGCTAATGGCGAGAGGAAGATAATAAATTTATTTTGGAGTTGTAGTCGATAAAGAAAGCGTGTATTTTGAGAATTACGACAGCAAGCGGCAGCAGGGAGGGAGGGAGGGAGGGAGGAGAAGAAGAAGAAGGGTAGTGGTGAATATTTTTAGAGTTCATACATAGTAGTTGAGTGGGTGGGGGGCGGGGGGCAGAAGGAGAAAAATTAAAACTCGACGCGTGGCTCGCGCTATCATCATGCGTTGGGTGTGCGTACTATTCAATGAATTCAACACAAGTAACAACACAAAAACTCGCCAAATCTGTCGATTTTCTGTTGGCTTGAACTTCAAGAAGGAGGGAGAAGGAAAGGGATGGGGGGAGGGGAGGGAAGGAGACAAAGAAATTTTTACCCAACAGAACAGCTGACGGTGGATGAAAAGCAGAAACGGCCATAATAATAAATTACAGTGTTATAGTACGGTTATGGCGATCAAGTGGAAAAAGAAGAAAAAGGGGAGGGAGGGAGAGAGAGAGAGAGAGAGAGAGAGAGAGAGAGAGAGAGAGAGAGAGGGCAGGTATCTAAACCTTACAAATCTACACAATAATTGCATACGTCAATTGCCACTGCAAACGTTGCATGAGAGTGTGTAGATAGCTTGGGGGTAGATTTTGAGAAGAAGAATAAATGTATAACCCAGATACAAATAAAATGCAACAGACTACATGAACTAATGAACATTTCAATAAGTTACCAAATGTACAGTTGTCCTTTGGCAAGAGTTAAATAGAGAGAATATTTAAAATAACACACTGGTGATGACAACTTTCCTCTGAACGTCTCATAATAAAAAAAAAATCCCTAAGCAATTTTACACAGTGGGAACACACAATAACATGATAAATTTATCCCAAGAGTCGGTGAGAAGAATTCATTAATATTATTATCTTATATTTTATTTTATGCTAATTTATTCCCTATCTATTTTGGGAGTGGAGGAACCAAAACATGTAGGTATTCGATAAAATTAAAGTCTCAAAATCGACTGCCACTTCAACACCCACCCTGTGATGAGACTATATATTTCACATTTTAAAGCATAACAGAGTAATAATATTATTTTACATAACATGAGTTAAGTCAGATGAAATCCCCCCCCCCCCCCCAAATAAAAAGAATGAAAAAGATCAACAACAACAAAAATATCAGTTTAAAAGACATCAGTTCAGCAGATAAAAGGCAGGAAAACAAGAATATATTCGCCTCCTCCTCACCACCATTACCACAAATGGGAGGAAAGAGGAAAAGTGTGATGCCAAAAAAAAAAAAATGGTTCCTATCTCATTGGTAGTGTAAAACTACTCTTCCGGAGGACTGAATACATACACACCAAGTGTAAATGAGCTTCTGGTATCAGAGTGATTGCATCTTATTTTCTAGTCTGAATATATATATGCTGGTCGTCAAAAAAGACCACCCATCCTCGCTCTTTCACGATTCTTAGAATCAGCATATACATCCTGCTACTGGAATAGTTGCGCCACCTTATGATTCAACATGTAACCTATTCATTACTCATCGTCCTCCGAAGTACTGGTTACATAGACACTTCAAAAGATTTAGGAACCAGAAGAGTAGAAGGTATGACGTCATGACTTGTCTTCCCTATTCAAGACTCCAACTCCGACTCTATTGGTTTTAAGGTTTTGAAAAAGTGTGTTCTTTCTGTCCTTTTTATTTCATCATATTTTAAATAAAATAAATACATAATGGCTTACAATCAGCCCCTGTGCTCTAAGACTTCATAGTAGTATCTATACACACACACACACACACACACAAACACACATACACATTATATACAAGCACGTACAAGGGAGCCATTTCAAAATGGTCGTCGATCAATTGAACACAAGACAAAAGATAACCCAATAAATGTTCAATCGATTTTTATTCATTCTCCTCCTCCTCCTCCTCCTCCTCACCACCATTACCACTACCACTACCACAACCATTACCACGACCAATTCTAACAACAAGAACACAATGAATTGTATATTGTATGTCATGATCATGATGATGATGATGATGGGTCATAAGAAATATTATGTAATATTTTACACGAAGTAGACCTTTGTGTACTGGGTAACGTTTAGGAATAGTGAAACTATGTAAAATATATGTGTATTTGAATTGAGTAGTCTTGCCATGATGCATGTGCGCAGAGGAGGAGGAGGAGGAAGGGAGGAATGGGGTGAATGAGGAGAAAGTGGTGGTTAAGGAGGTGGTGGAGGAGGATGAGGAGAAGGTAAAGATGGTGGTTTGGGAGGAGAAGGAGAAGAAGGAGGAGGAGAAGAAGAAGAAGGGGGAGGGGGGGAGGAGGAGGAGGAGGAGGAGGAGGAGGAGGAGGAGGAGGAGGAGGAGGACAAGGAGGACGAGGAAAAGATCGGTACAGAATCTCGGACACATGATAATACAATATCATTAAAACACGCAGGTGATAATGTGCAGATTAAAAAACAGGAATAATTTATGATTACCCCCTCTCTCTCTCTCTCTCTCTCTCTCTCTCTCTCTCTCTCTTATTTTTTTTTTTTTTCATTCTCAGACAAGTTCAATCTGTCATTTATTGCTGAAATCATTTCAGAGAAACGATGTAAACTAGATACACTGCATTAGCAAAAAGACGCATATTGAGTGAGTATCTGCTTGTTTGTTTTTGTAAAAATGTACATGAGGAAATTTTAATTTGACACAGAGCACAAAGTCTCTCTCTCTCTCTCTCTCTCTCTCTCTCTCTCTCTCTCTCTCTCTCTCTCTCTCTCTCTCTCTCTCTCTTGCCCACCTTGGTCTCAAATAAAAAAAAAAACAAAACAAAAAAAAAAACAAAACAAAACAAAAAAAAAAAAAAGAAAAAACCCGACATAAAACGAGCACAACCGGTGATTTCTAGTGGATTTCAGGGTGCATTCAATTGTGTCAAGTGTGCACATCAAATACTAAATACAGAACTGCCTTCTGAACTTTTTTTTTTTTTTGTGTGTAATTCGTAATTTTTAGGATATAAAAATAGGAGTCGCTTTAGTCAACTTTATAGATCAACAATTTATTCTCACAATTATTAAATAACCTTTCATATCTATTAAAATGATGTGCTCTTGCCTCAACTTTCATTGTCATTAAGTTTTAATGACTTAAAAAGTAAAAAGGCTCATAAAGTTCTGAAATTAGAGCCGAAATTGCGTAATTTTACGAATTTTCGGTAGTAGTAGGGAGGTCTGCAAATAAACAATATGGATCCCGAATTTATCCGGGTTTCTTGAGCTTTAACAAACATATATTTATAGGACGCGAAATAATTACAGACTACCCTTCGCCATGAGTTCAATGTTCAAAACCCCTGCTAACACCTTGGCAATTAAAAAAGAAAAAGCATGCCCCCCCCCCCCCCCCCCCCCCGGAGGAAGAAGAAGAAGAAGAAGAAGAAGAAGAAGAAGAAGAAGAAGAAGAAGAAGAAGAAGAAGAAGAAGAAGAAGAAGAAGAAGAAGAAGAAGAAGAAGAAGAAGAAGAAGAAGAAGAAGAAGAAAGGCAAAGAAACAATTCATAAACACAAAAACTAAAACCCAGCTTGATTAACTAATGATTAACAAACACATAGCAACAAAATACCACGGCTAGGAAGTGAAAGACTGAAAGAAAAAAAAATACATTACATAGAACAATGACACAAGTTTCAACTGGATAAAATTGCTTTACAAAATAAGCAAAGCGATCGTAATGTCATTGGAACGAGCAAAGAAAATGGAAAAAAAAAAATAATAAAAAGCAGAAAAATCAAATGAAAATAGGTTGTTGAGAGAGATGTTTTGTTGTTTTTGTTTTTGTTTGTATTTTTAATCGATTTTTATATTCAGCGCTGGCCGACACGAGAGCTCTATGTTAACATTGTTGATCTCATGTTGATGTGGAAGATAAAGCCAATTCAATACAGTTGACAAAAAAAAAAAAAAAAAAAAAGAGGGGATGCGGATAAGGTTGGATTTTGAATTTATCAATAATATCTAGTGAATATCTGAGGCTGCTGACGCTGATGCTGGTGATGACGACAAATGTGTTTTGTTTTGTTTTTTTTTTAATTTCTATTTTAGGGGTTTTGCGGAGCTAGCAACACTTGTAGGTCAATTCATAGTCGGCTAACAGGAAGATAGATTGCGCTCCAGTCTTGTGCGTAGGTGCGATGATCTGGTGGGCAGAACGTGGGTATTTACTTAAAAGCAGACCACCGACAGAAGTTAAAAAGCATGCGTGGTCGGTTCAGTTGATGATTAATAACAATTACACAGCATAATATTATAAACTATCAATAGTTTGTGGGTGGTGGTTGGATGAGTGAGAGGTGAGGGGGGGGGGGGGGGGGGGGGGGGTTAGAGGGACAGTGATCACATGACACACAACATTTATTATTCTTTTTAATATTTCTATCATCAATTCTTCTTCTGAGTCTACTTATCTTCCATCGTCCTCCTCCTCCTCCTCCTCCTCCTCCTCCTACTACTACTACTACTACTACTACTACTACTACTACACTTCTAATACTACTACTACTATACTACTACTACTAATACTATATATACTATAATAATACTAACTAATATATAATATATATACTATATAATAATAATAATAATAATAATAATAATAATAATGCTACTCCTTATTCATTTACACCATCTCTTCCTCTTTCTCCTCTTGATCATCATCTTGTCACACAAACTGTCTCACCGCCACCACCATCATCATCATCAACGTTGTCGTCATTATTTATTATAATTATAATTACCACTGCAGCTATATCATCCGTTCAAAATCAAACATTTTCTCCCTTTTCATCGAGACAAGATTCATTCAAATCGGAAAGACGAGATGGTCGGTAAGGGGGGAAATAAATAAAATCGATATTTTATCTCCACAGCCTAATATACACTATATCACAAATACAAAGATTGGCGTTGTGATAAAGTATGATAGAACAGAATTAGGAGGAGGAGGAGAAGGAAGAATGAGTGGAAATGGAGGAAGGGGAGGTAATACGGACAAAAATAGACAGCACAAACCACTTGAGGAACTTGGAACCAGGAACGAAGGGAAGCCGGTAAATGGGGATTAAAACTAGATATAATTCAAATCACGACGAGCGAGAAGAGCGATCGATCGATCAATGGAAATTACTTCATTTTTTTTTTTTTTTTTGGAAAAAAAAAAACCCCACTAGAAATCGAAGGATAATGATAACGGAATCATCAAGGTGACAAATTCTCCTCTCAACTCCCTTTATCAGCACATTTTCAGAACGATAGAGGAGGGGAGATTGAATGAAGCTGAAGAATTCTAAAATTTGACATTATGATTAACAGAAAGAAGAGATATAAAAAGATAAAGGGAGAAAACAAAGGAACAAAGAGTAAAAAATGAAATTTCCGAGATGGGAACGGCAAATAAATAAATGGACGATGATATCAAAATAATTAGACTAGAACGGCGTCTTGAACTTGAACCTGCAACGACTGAGAAGATCCAAAAAATAGGTCCTAAAAAAGTCTCCTCCCATGCCGCATTCTATACATTGCTACAACAGCTAATAAAATAAGTTTGATCGGATAATTTTTATCGACCCATTACAATTACATCTAGCTCGTTAAAAAGTCTCGACGCTGGGATTTACCACAACTCTCGAATCTCAACTTATTTATTTATTTATTTATTTGTATTTGTTGTCGATTTGCTTTGTTTGTTGTGCTGTTTCTTTTTTTTAAAGCTGCAGGTTACCTTAATCGAACGGTATTTGAAGGAAATATCTCGCGTCAGAATACGGCAAAACACTTAAAGGCTCACCTTAAGGAATACAACAACCACGGATTTTAGAAGCACACAATTAAAGGAGAATAATTCAAGTAATATATTGATGAAATATGTTCAGCATGGTTATCGAACTTGGTCCTCAATTCACGAAATTCACCACGCACGGTATTGTCATCATTTATTCATTTATCTTTCTCTTTTCCTTTTCATTCTTTCCTTTATTTATTTCCCCAAGAAACTATTTATTCGTCTCAAAAATGCATGTATGTTTTTTTTTCAACCAAATTTTTGACAACAGATTGAACATCCATCACCTAATTCACCTGAAGTCATCAATGTGAGGCGGTTATCACAAAATAAACCAGCCCTCCATTCATTTTTTTTTTTGTAACAAGTAAGTCTTTAAAATATACAACAAATAACAAACAAACAAACAAACAAACCCAAACTGACTAAAAAAAAAAAAAAGAAAAAGAAAAAAGACCAAAACAGACTAGAACAACAATCCCTATAATCCGATTCTTTAACATGTTGCGGAGGGTACTCTACTTAGTGAGTTACACAACGTTAACTGGTTTGAAGTCCCATGCATCTGGAGGTTATCAATCCTTTTGTCAGGGCGATAATCATAATCAAATGGTCAACAAAAACTGCTTGCTATCCTTTAACTCTCCTTACGATCCTTTTCAGCATTTTCCCAAATTGGCAGGCTTACCCAGCAGAAAAACATTGATTTTTTATACTCAAACAATCTCTCTACAAAACAACTTAATGTTCTTATTAATCAACCAAAAATAACTCTTCAAAGTTTGTGATGTACAAAATAAATCTAAATAAGAAAGATGTATATTTTATCATAACAAATGTGACGATTTTGCTGCAGGTGATGAGGAGAGGGTTAAATAGGACAACTGTCTCTCGCAAAGTCCTTAACTCCATATCCAACAAACCCTGCAAACCAATCACTGCTGGGTAGATAGATAAAAGAGAAGTCAGGCAATGAAAAACTAAGACTGCACTTTAAACCAAGGGTACCAATACAGTCATAAACAGGGCTGCCTGCCAATCAAGAAGACAAAACATTTATTGAACCTTTACGCAAAGCAGACAGAACCATGTCTGAATGCTGAACTCCAGTAAAAAGGAATTATGTACTTACTTCTTTTCCGTCTAGCAGGTGATTGTAAAATATACCGAGGGTTTATAACATACTGAATTCCGTAAATATACGGAATTTTGGCAACCCTGTCTGAGTGCTGAACTCCAATAAAAAGACCTTTGTACTTACTTTTTGCAGTGTAGTAAGTGATTGTAAAATATACCGAGGGTTTATAACATACTGAATTCCGTAAATATATGGAATTTTGGCGACCTTGCATGAGACAAACGCTCGACCTATGGAGCAATCGGATATCCAGAAATTCTCAAATATGATAAGAGTCAAATTTTATTTAAAGCGTTGCAAATCACAGAATTTTCACAAAATGTAGTAGAAACAGGAAGAATAAAGAAGAACAGGACAGATAACACTGAGTAATACAACTGGAAGAAGATGGAGATGGACGAAGAACACTTGGGAAGACTTGAGACTAGCATAACAAAAAAGATAGAAAAAGACAAAAAGTGTAACCTTTAACATTTAGTCTGATCGATAGAATATATTGAACTAAGCTCTCGTGCTGATTAAAAACAATAACAAAGAGATGAGTAGCGTCATCTTCGTTCCTTCTAAAGGAATCCAATGGGGAAAAGAATGATAGGGAGGTATCTGGGTTCTTGAAAGAGGAAAGCAAACAAAAATGGAAGGAAAAGCAAAGAATAATATTGAGAGGCAAGCCTAAGATAGGAGGAAGGAGGAGGGAAAGAAGAGTCAAAGGTATATATTATCGCTATCGGACTACATCTTGTACAAGGATGTGACAGTGTAATGATGATGATGATGACGAAGACGATGCTGTGTAAATAACCACCATATTATTTAACATATTGACAGTGTGTGGTTCAGTGATTTATTTTATACCTACCAAGGTCTGGCTTATGGGAAAAAAAATAATGGCAAATGCACAGACACGTCTCCAAATCTAACAACAGCTTTTTGCATAGGATCAAATCTGATTAGAACATTGTATCTTTTTTTAAACTGGGAGGAAAAAACAAAAACACAAAACACACACTCGCATACACAAACACGAAACAAACTATTATTCAACACATAAACTCGTGGCATAGATAAAAATATGTGTGGGGGGGTGGGGGGGGGGAAGGATAGGAGAGGGAGAGATAAAAATACAGACAGAGAAATAGAGAGATTAATATTGAGTTATTGAGACCTTGATTGATTAAAAATAGTCAATGAACAAACAAAAGAAGTGAGCATTTATATCCACTGATAGGGACGAATAGAGTGAGGTCAAAATACTCGTTCCAATCTCCTTGAAATCTGAAACCAGTCCTCTGCAGGACTAGATCATGCTTTGTGTAACTGATCTTTTGGTTTCAGAATGATGGCATCTTATTTTCTAGCCTAAATATGTACATGCTGGTCATCAATAAAAATTATTTATCCTCGTTCTATGAAACCTATTCATTGTTAGTCCTCCGGAGGACCGGTTACACACAGCCAAGGAGTTTTGGAGGAAGGTGTGATGTCACGACTTCTGCTTCGCTCTATGAAACCTATTCATTGTTAGTCCTCCAAAGATGGTTACACACTGCCAAGGAGTTTTGAAGGAAGGTGTGATGTCACGACTTCTGCTTCCCAACACGCTCAGAGCCATTCACAAGGGCCCAAAGCCAACACCAAGGCTTAACGTGTAGGTCAAGATAAGATACCTGGTTAGGCCCTCTTACCATTTTATTTTTCAACTGAGAAGACGTTGTTACATTTTACACCAAGTATTGTGATAAAAATTACTACAACGGAACTCTAACAAGACCTACAAGTCCAAAGCTGAGATACACACTCCTAGCGCATCCAAGGAAAAGAAAGGAAAAAAAAAGAGAAGAGAGAGAGAGAGAGAGAGAGAGAGAGAGAGAGAGAGAGAGAGAGAGAGAGAGAGAGAGAGAGAGAGAGAGAGAGAGAGAGAGAGAGAGAGAGAGAGAGAGAGAGAGAGAGAGAGAGAGAGATTTTTTTGTTTGTTTGTTGCTTTAGGTCTCTTCCAACACAATTGAGGTTATATGAGAGACCGCTGAAACAAAAAAAAAACAAGCAATCTAACAAAAATAGTACAAATGTAAATCAAAATGATAACCTAAAGATATCATAAGCTAAATTATAAATAACCAAGAACAAACAGGCAGAAGATTTACAGAAAAAAAATATCCCTGTCAAAATACAATCACAAACCAAAGAAGCAGGATAGGCTAGTAAAGAGAAGAAGAAACGACATCACTATCGGATCGTACACCCATGCGAACATCATAGGTATATGATTCAAGGGTGATGCTCCCATCCAACCACCCACGGAGAGAGAGAGAAAGAGAGAGAGAGAGAGAGAGAGAGAGAGAGAGAGAGAGAGAGAGAGAGAGAGAGAGAGAGAGAGAGAGAGAGAAAGAGAAATATACATGAGTCAAAAACTCACCTGAAAAGGCTGTACTTTTTGAGGGGATGGAATGGATGGAGGACCAGCAAGACTATGTTGAGGGATGCCTGGCATCTGTTGGTTCCCTGTAGGCGACGGCTGCTGTTGTGGCTGCATGCCAAGTTGGCCTGCCATGTGCGGGGGTAAGCCAGGTCTTGGCCCTCGGAGTCCGTAGCCCACTTGGTGGTGCTGGGATGGAATCGCAGGGTTGGTCATCATCATGGGTTGCATGTGCGAAGATGGCTGCTGAGGTAGAGGACCTACATGACCCATTGGATTCTGTGGAGGAATCATCTGCTGTTGAGGATGTTGCTGCTGTTGCTGCTGCAACTGCATTCTCACAGCTGCTTTACCCATTGGCATTCTGACATTCTGCTGTTGAACATTTGGCATTGCTTGTGGAGTCTGCTGCTGTTGTTGCTGTTGCTTCTGCTGCTGCTGCTGTTGCATTTGAAGCTGATGCTGAGATCTGAGGATTCTAAGACGCTCCTGAATGTCAAGCATTTGTTGGGATACTTGTTGGTTCTGCGGCATGTTGATAAGTTGCTGAAGCTGTGCTTCCAGCATGGAGATCTGTGGGTTGGTGTTCATCCCTGGAGGAAGCATACCCTGGTTGGGGCTGAGAGGACTATTGACGACAGGGGATTGACTACCTGGTACTGCATTAGGAAAGCCACCTACAGTGCCACTATTACTGTTATTATTACTACCCATCATGTTTGAAGACATTTGCAACTGTTGCTGTTGTTGTTGCTGCTGCTGTTGGTTCATCATTTGATTTTGAGGATTTGAATTGACGAGGGAATGATTATGACTGTTACCACTAACCGTGGAAGCAACAGTGGTGGTTGGAAAACTCGTAGTACTGTAGATCGGGGTTTGAGGGGCTTGTTGCTTGTTAGGATGGGACGCCATCGTTGAGCAGACAGTAGGAGACGATACTAAAGTTTGTTGTTGATGTTGTACAAGCTGCTGGTAGGGGTTGGTTCCAGACATAGGGTTACTGCCACCATGGCTGGTGGGGGAGACTAATTGTTCCAGTTGTTGCAGACTTGACTGGCCGTATGTTGATCCCTGAGAGTTTGCAGTTGAGGGTGTTACACCCTGGTTGGTGAGCGCAGGCTGAGATGAAGGTGGTTGGGTGGATAATGACGATGGGGCTGAGATGGAAGAGGATGATGATGATGCCACTGGCAGCCTCGGTTGTTGTTGTTGTTGTTGATGCTGTGGTGGCATTGAAGGATAAGGTTGAGAGTGATAATTACTGGGTTGGTTGGTCTGCTGACCTGAGAAATGATGAGGGTTTTGATTATGAGCATGAGGATCACTGGGCATGGGCTGTTGCTGCCCGTGTTGAGTGCCTGGGTATGGAGAATAATGCTGAGGATTCATGGTAGAAGCCACCATTTGGGGATTGGCAGAGGACGTTGATCCTTGTTGATGGTGCCGCATATCACCATGGTAGTGATGATGAGCATTTTGCTGCATATCCATGGATGCTTGAGGATGACTATTGTACGGTTGTCCTCCACCAGCCATCATGGGGTTGTTATGCTGGGAAGGAGGTTGTTGTGACGGATTTGGATAGCCACTGCTGGTTCTAATTTGCATCTGTTGCATGGGGTTGACCATGTGAGGACTAGGTACAGGGGGACTGGTCATGCCAGGTGGGGCCATAGCGTTTGGGTTTGGGGAACGAATATACGGTGAATTGGCAGATGGACCACTCACTGACATCTGCTGTTGCTTGGCAACAGGAGAACTGTAAGGGTGAGTCATCTGCTGTGGTTGCTGCGGGAACTGACTATTGTAGGGTAGCATATTTTGCGTACCACCCGGGGACATCATGTACTGGCCATGTGGGTGATTGACTTGGGTAGGACTCGATTGATTCTGGTTCCAGGCTGAGTTAGGTGACATCATGGGATTCATCTGCTGTTGCTGCTGCTGCTGGGGGTGATGCATGCCGGGGTAGCCACCACCACCACCACCAGGGTACCCAGCACCTGGATGTCCGGGCATCATGCCTCCAGCACCACCGGCAGAGGGGCTGAATGGTTGCTGTTGTGGTTGGGAAGGAGGATGAGGATGATGGGGTGATTGAATATGCTGGGCCTGCTGTTGCTGCATGTGAGGCATTGGCTGTTGTTGCTGCTGCTGCTGCTGAGGGTGCATCATCATTCCAGGGTTGTGTCCAGCCACCTTGGCCATGGATGGGCCATACTGGTGGTTGTACTGGTCAGCGCCATACGGCTGCTGTTGCTGATGACCTGCCATCATACCAGCTGCCGTAGCCTGAGAGCTTGGGGGAGGCTGCTGCTGCTGCATCCCCTGAGCCATTCCCATGTGATACGAAGATCCGCCATTACCACCCATGTTTCCAGGGACCATTTGTTGACCTCCCATCATCATACCTGAAAACATGCATAAATACTTAATAATCAATAGGCTTCTTGACAGTCAATATTAAGGGGAAAACAATTGATCAACTTAAAGAAACAAGTCTGATTGTACTGAATTCAATTTGAACACATTTCTAGCTTTGAGTAAAATATGCTATATCTATCCAATAATTTTTATCTAAAATTAATTAACTTTAAAAAATCTGAATTTGCAGGGGGAAAAAAATGTAACAAAAATTTGGCCAAATATGACTTCCAATAAATCTGTGTAAGTGTCAGGTTTGTTGTGTACCTTATGATATTCAGCAAGAAAGAAATTCTGTCTTTAAATGAAGCCTGGGTTGCACCTTTGCTCGGTAAGTTAAAAAAAAAACCCCCCAAAAAAAACAGCTTGATTTAATCTATTTGCAATAAAAGCAAGATAAATAATGTGAAGAGTATTGATCTGGAAAAAAAAATAAATCACTGTTGCCATTTAAGAGTAATCTAACAGCTGGTACAACAGGATTAAGGCTGTTCAAACAGAAATTTATCAAGGAAATTATTCATGACAAGCGAGCAGATTTCAGTGAAGTATTTTAAAATAAAAAATGGAAACCAATAACGTCACTCAGTTGCTATGGACCCTATCATTCTCTCATTGAAAATCTAATAACTATTGAGTAGTTACAATATAAGTTTACGCAACCAATTTTACGACACACCAACACAAATTGAGTCCAGGAGGAAGGAGGGAAGGACAGACAGAAAGAAAAGAAAGAAAGAGAGAGAGAGAGAGAAAGAGAGAGAGAGAGAGAAGAGAGAGAGAGAGAGAGAGAGAGAGAGAGAGAGAGAGAGAGAGAGAGAGAGAGAGAGAGAGAGAGAAGAGACTACTCTACCAGAATCAGAATGTTATGTTTTTTTTGTTTGTTTTTAAGGGTTTTACGGCGCTTGCAACACATTAATGTCATATCAGCGCCAGTAAAAAGGAAGAATATGGGATAGTTAAAAGTTCTAGAATTACATTAAAGCATCCAAGAAAAGGGAAAACAAAGGGGAATTGGTTCAAATAAGAAACAGGTGTAGATTCCAAAAGCACTCTATCAAAGTACTTAGTTTGAGATCACTAAAAGTAAAAGTCTCATCCAGACACAAGCACAGGTCCCTGTTAAGAGGAACACACTCAAATGTTTTACAAATCATATATAATATAAAGAAAGCATAATACAGTGCATAACAGAGAGATGATCTACAATGAAAAAAAACTATCATCTCCCAAAACTAACTATACATTCGACTGTTTCCCTCTCAGCCAGGGCATCTGGTCAGGACCAGGACAAAACCAAGTAATCTCATTCCAAGACAAAGACAGAAAGCATATTAGAAAACAGATATAAGGGGATAGAAGACATAGTATGTACGTCTCTCTCATTTTAATTAGAAATGTTCTAAGGATTCTATATTTATAAATAAACAAAAATCACTAAAACATCATCTTGCCCAATCTCTTTCCCCTACCCTGTCAACCATACAAGATAGTTACTCATTTTGTATCATTTTTATCACTTGGCGCCAGCCACTGGGTTGACGTCATTAAACTAGCAGTGTCTACAGATTTCATGCAAATGAATACAGGTGTCAAATTATGACATACAACATGATCACGTTGATTTTCCCGTCAGAAGGACCCCCCATTCATGAAATATTACAAAAAACTTGAAATTATGCTGAATAAAAAATAACAACAAAAAAACCAAAAAACCAACCAAAAAAAAACATACATTTTTTAATGGCTAAAATGTCTGAGAAGCTGGAATTCTGCCAAAAGCCTAAATTTAAGAGCACTGACTAATTGTTAAGTAAAAATAAAAAAACGGCTACGAGGTAGTATATTGGAGTCTTTCACTTCTTTGTGCTCCGAGCACAAATTTGAACCTGAGAAAATTATACTTTATCCCACCCAAAAAAAACAAACAAGTGGTAAAGAAACTGATGGATATGAATATCTTCCGATTTAGCGACAGATATTCTTTTTTAAAAACAAAGTCATATACTAATTTGGCACGTTAATATTCTTGTCAACAAAGCACTAACTCACCCTGAGACATTGATTGATGTGTCATACCGGGCACCCCCTGGGGGCCACCAGTGCCACCACCAACCATCCCTGCAGAGCCACCACTTATGTCTGTAGAAGGGCCGGCCAGCTCATCCAGAAAGTTGGTGTCCCCATCAAAGAGTCCAAGCATAGGCTCCTCAGCCATCTTACTGGCTTTAAATCTGATGGTAGAAAAGACATAGAAGGAAAATTAAAAATCTTTCAATACTTGTAGCCAATAAATGTTCTTACTTGACCTCTGATCCCTGAGGTTTGAAATTTCTCAAAGAGGATGAGCCAGTAGTACACTGCTCTTGAGTCATTTATCTGTGAACCAATAAGAGTAGAAAAGTTCTTGAATCTTTTCTTTAAAAACCTAAGTAGACCTTCAGAGCCATTCATTAGGTCCATGGAGCTGAACTATATACCGGTTTCTATAGCTGGAAATGGGCAATAGCAATCGCTCGCTATCCATTGGATAGGACACTAGTCCATTACAAAGTACTATCCACCAGATCTAATAGACCCAGCTACTCAATCACAACTGAGTGGACGTGGGGAAGGGGGGGGGGGGGGGGAAAGAGAGAAGATAGAAAATATCTTAACTGCACCCGGAATCCATCTCATACCCTTTGCGTGTAAAGCTGAGTTATTGAGACCTTTTAACCTAAGGATGCTACACGATCTATCCCAGATTGATTTCAATGAGGAATAACATCATAATGATTCAAAAGGTAAAGAAGAGAGAATTAAAATGAAAATTGTTTTGTAAAACAACTTCGCAAAAGACTTGTGTGTTTTCCGCATCCACCACTGTCACCATAGAGGGGAAGAGAGGGATCACGCCTGTTCCTGCTTAGTCCAGTACTGATGATGCATAAAATTTCTTTTTAAAATTTACTGTTCTCTAGTGCAGACATATATCATATATATTTTCTCATGACAACAGAGAGCATTTTCATCACAATATTATTTGCCATTTGAAAAAAACAGAATTCAAAATAGCTAGTTTTAAAAATCAATTTACACCCCAAACTCAATAGAGGGGTAAAAATGGCATGATGTCACCTTACTCCTCAAACCTGCCCAACCCCTCAAAATGAATCACTCCTCATTTCTTAAATGTGTCAAAATCCAAGATCCAGAACCAAACAATTCCAATATAGATTAATGATGGTATGTATCCCTTTCCCAATTTTTGCTCGACTTAATAATCTCATACGTCAGCAAACTTTATCTGATTAACATATTTTTGACAAAATAATGCAGTCTGTTCCATTTTACAACAACAAAAAAAAAACCTACTAAAGACCACAGTAAAAATTTAAATGATAATCATATGGCATTCTGATTAAATACTTACAATCAAAGAGTGGCCTGTATCAACTTGTATGTTTTATCATCATTGAAGTCTCGAGAAACAAAAGCTGTTCACTTGTACACATGGTACTGAAAATTTAAAAAAAAAAAAAAATTGTACACAAAAAGTCAAGAGGGACTTGTAAACATAAATCAAGAATAGTATGAGTATTGTGTACTGAAGTTTTAATGTCAAATCCATCTGAGTTACATATCAATATAATAAATGAATGTTTCTGAAATAAACCTGAGCAGTAAACTGATTAGAGAGAAATTCCTATCAGTTTAAAATGCAAATAAACAACCCATTGTTATAATAATAATCTTTATTGCCCAAATAAAAGGCAATTCATGTGAGGTAAACAATACTTAGTTTGGTTCATGGTATGAACATCAACACATTTACAAATACATAACTAAATGTGTGAGAATTAAAATAGGACGGCATATGCATAACATCTCATAATTAAGATTTCAGATTAGGGGATGAGCAACAGAAGTTCCAAAACTTGATTGGTGAGCACTTGGACCAGGCTGGAATCAGTGTAGAATCAGAATTTCTTCTGTCCCACTTTGTTTTTTTAACTTTTAAATAGCTGGGTCCAATAGGTTTGACAGAAAGTTTTTTTTTCTCGAAAATCTAGCCAAAAGATAGCAATCAATTGCTATTGTTCATTTCGCGTTTTAGAAACAGGGATGAACTCCAGCCAGATAAAAAGAATAATGAACTAGAAATCACACTTAAACAATGAAACAACAGAAAGCTCTGCCACTGCAGTGAACATTTTATATATATAGTTAACTATGGACTCTCAGCATCTAGCATTCAAATGGATTATGGAATGGACTATAGTTAACTATGGACACTTAGCACCCGGCATTCGCACGGGTTGTGGAATGGACTATAATTAACTATGGACACTCAAGCATCTGGCAATTTTCAAGCTTAAGTGCATGTTGTATGTTCAAAACCATATTTGTTTATATTGTAGTTTCTGAAAATGGTGTGTGCTATTAAAGCTAAGGAACCACTAGTTTGGTTTTATGAGCCTTCAGGTTTTTTTAAATGATTTTTTTAAAAACACTCGGAGTTTGCATATTCAGGGCACACCCGTTCACTCATTTACTTTTCTGAGAGGGTGTCACAAAAGGAGCCCTAAAACTAAAAAGTAAGAATTAATTTTTCACAATTCATTTTTTAGAAGTCTCCCAGAGCACGAGGCCCATGGAGCCGGAGTTTATCCCAGTTTCTATAGCGTGAAACAGACAACAGCAATATGCTACCCTTTGGACAGGACTCACAGTACTTTCCATCAGATCTAACAGACCCAGCTACCCAATGACTGCTGGGTGAAAAGGAAGGTCAGAAAAAAATCTGCAACCGGGGTCGATCTCGGTCTCTTTGATTGTGAAGCGAGTGCTCTACCAACTGAGCTATCGGGACCCCAATTCATTTTTTTTTGTTTAACTGTAATCTAAGGATGTTAATTGCCATAAGAAACGTTTAACCAAGACAAAACTTTGGTATTTAAGATCCAATTTAATTATTGAAGGGAAAAAAAGAGAGAGATACCTTTAACTTTTCAGAATGATATATCAAACCCATCATGTACAGAAATAATTTTTAAAATAAATAATATAAACACGCAATGAGTACTCCAATGACTCCGAATACATACTCCGGAGCAATTTTGAGAATCATTGCATCATCATGTCTTGCGTCATATTTTGACACTGCTGTTCAGATGCATGGGCATGCATTGATATTTGTGATATTCCCATATTTATCACCGTTAGCCTTGACAGGCTGGTGCCGTATGTCAAAAGTGACAAAAGACCAGTGATGGTCTTGGGACAAAAAAAAAGGCAAGTTGAATCTTTTAAAGTCTGTGAATCTTTTGGTCACTAGAAGATTGTTGCACATGTTTGAATTTAGGGAAAAACACTGTTTATTGTCTACAATATCCTTAAGACGATGGAGCAAGAAGTAGGCTTCTATTAAGGGGCAAGAAGCCCTAGGAAAAAAACAACAAAACATTTAAATTAGTATTGAAAACTTTTGGGTCCCAGAGGTTTTAAATGTACAGGGTTCCTACAGCAATTCCAATGTGGAATTCAAGGAGATTCCGCAGTGACTTATTATAAATTATATAGGATTAAAACAAAGATTAAATTCCTTCGACAGTTTCTCCACCAAACAGATGCAACTCAACTCCTTGACTGCTGCTTCCAAAGAAATGTAAGGTCCTCAAATTCACTTTTCTTCAATTTATCTGAAGGTATCAATGCATGTCATCGAACAAAATAGTTCATGGTATTCAAATACTCTGCCGTTTCTGCTATTTTTTTTATTTTTTTTGTCAAGATCTGAAATCTCATTCATAGGTTTGGTTTTCTTCAATTTCAACACCTCTTGCTCCCCATATTTATCCTTTCTCTCTCCCTCTTCCTCTTTCTAATTTTGTCATCTTCCTTAGATTAGAATTGCAGTAGGAAGCCGTTGACGAACTAATAGAGAAGAGCAGAGCTGACGAAAGAATAATCATCTCTTCCCCTACATTCACTCAATTTATGCAGGAGTATGCGTTTGAAGAGAGGAAGAGAGAGAGAGAGAGAGAGAGAGAGAGAGAGAGAGAGAGAGAGAGAGAGAGAGAGAGAGAGAGAGAGAGAGAGAGAGAGAGAGGTCAAAGTGTTTGTGATGATCTATCATTAGTAAGTACAGTAAAATGAAAAGTGGAAACTAATCTAGGCTAAAGAACTGGGTGCACTTTATTGATGTGTGTGTGCGTGTGTATGTGTGTGCATGTATGAACAAATTTAGTATGGATAATCTAATTTCCTAATTAAAATAAAGTTCTCATTTGACTTTGACAGAATAGATTTCAACTGGTTGTAGGGATGATGATGTGCTAGTTTTAGTAGTGGGGATCATTGTGATTGTAGTAGTGGTTGTCGGAATAATAGTGTGGTGATGGAGGAGGTTGTAGTAGTGGTGGCAGAATTGATGAGGCAGTGGTGGTTTTAATGACGTGGTAATGTAGTGGCAGTAGTTATATCATGGGTGGTAGGAGTAGGAATGATGTGGTGGTGGTGGTTGCAGTAGTGGTGGTAGGAGCGACGAGGGTCATTTGTTATACGGATGGTGATGGTGTGGTGGTTGTGGTAGTATTGAGAGATGTGAACTGAGGTGTAAAAAAATAAAACCCTATAAAAAAAACTGACTACAATTGATTCCTACAATAACAAAGATAGGATTAGATTACCAAGGTCTGAGATCAAAACTACTTATATGCCACTTTAGTACAGATACCACTATCAAGATGTCTCTGTAATCCGGTCAAAGTGTTGGAAACGGAGATGTTCAGATTATGGAGATGTGACTGTATTTCTTTTCGATGTCACAACATATCCATCACATGAGATAAATTCATTTTCACAATGACAAATAATGACATTATTGTTTTTTACAAATGGATGAAATGAATTTTTCTCATTTGTGGTCGCAGTTCTTATGTTGCAGCACTCTTGTGTTCGCAGTTCTTAAGTTGGGAATATTCGTGACAACAAGCCAACATGAAAAATCCGTCCACCTGGGCCGGGTTATTGGTGTCCAATGTAAGCATTAGAGTGACATTTATAGAATTGACGTAATTTATCTGCAACATAGAAGCTATCATTTGTGACTATTATTATTATTTTCTTAATGTTTTTAGTTGAGAAATATGGATAAAACGATTTGCTTTTAAATTCACTATTGCAATTCTTATGATCAGTTAAAAATAAAATGCTTATGATACATATGATGCCTTTTGACTTATCTATTTGAAAAAAAAAACGAAAAAAACATTGTATTTGCAGCAGTCTTCTGACAATTTATTGCTCAAGATCACATCTCATCATTTATAAGATCGGAGACAGTTGATAAATTTTTAATTGGTTTCAAATCCGACAAATATCAAATGGGACGTGAACCACAAATGGCAGTCTTTTCTTTTTTTAATTTGTTTACTAGCTTGCTGTTATAGATGAAAAAGGACCATGGATTGTTGATGCTAAGAAATTGAAGGTCTACTGCCACTCTATCTTCTTTCAGAATTTTGGGTCTAATCTGGCTTGAGGCCAATTTTGCCGACGTTTATTCTGGTTTCATATATGTTAGATATATTGTTAAGTCTAAGTAAACTAAACGACAGCAGAAATTGCAAGTTATTCTTAATTTAGGCTTAGCAAGTAGACTTAGACTGGGCTAGTTACAGCTGGACACCCAGCGTGATGATGGGATGATGCGCGGATGGCAATGGAGGCGGAGGATACCGGCACCTGTCCCTATTTTTTTTTTTTTTTTTTTTTTGGGGGGGAGTGAATGAAGTGAGGCAGTCAGTGTCTACCACTGAGCTATCTAAATCTATAGAACCGCCCAGGGGAAAAAGAAGAATAAAAAATACTAAGAGCAACATCAAAAGCTTCGTGTCATAGCCACCATCTAGACTAGACCGTGGTATGGCCGCGTGTTATTCATAGAAACTGAATCTGATCCGAGTCAAGAGTCTGAGTCTGAGAGAGCAGGGTAGGGAGTTGTGGGGCAAAAAAAAGGTAAACAATGCAATCCGGCACCAAAGATCAAATGAAAACTTGGTTTGTACAGAGAGAACAATACCAAAACAAATACGAGAGGTTCGGATTGGAAAATATAATATATACTGAAATGATGATTTGGAGGGCAAGATTGCACTTGAACGCCATTTCGTGTTTGTTTTCTGATACAAAGCGACGGCAAAATTTCATTCTTTTTATTTTGTATTCTGCGTGAGGTGAAGATTGCTCGCCACATAAATGGAACAGCGTTAATGCAGTACGTTGGTTACATACTGACTAAAAACAAAAATATGCCATTGAAAACAGATTAATTCTTACCTTGATAATATGTAAATAAACGGTAAATCCAAACAAAGCCAGAATAAAATTTTGACTAGAAAAGAGAGTTACCACTCGACATCTTTCATTTTCCGATGATAAACTATCCAAAGCTTTGAAAGCAAGAAGCAATCTGATTCGACGTTCTATTAATAGCAACAAAAGCAAGGCTTCAATTTTTATTTTCTCGTTTAAATACTCAGTTTTTTGTAATTCTAATCTTAAGCTTTAGGTTTTAAAAAAGATTTCAAACAATTTTTGAATTTACAGTTGTATATTAGTGACAATGTAATTTCTAAAGATATCAATTATTACTGCTGAACTAATATTGACCAATGAGACATTTTGTAACAAGAGAGCGTGCTGTGTAAATTTTGATGATCCCCTCTCTGTGGTAACCAATGAAAAATTTTGGAAATTGCAAACCCCGGATGAGTGGTCTAATTTTACTTTCGTCTTGCCGGCGATTAGGATTGCCAATTTGGAAAATCAAATGCCATCATTTGGATGGGTTTTTCTTTTTCCTTTCCTCCCGCCCTCTACCCCTCTGATCCTTTTCGTTTTTTATTTCTCTCCTTTATATTTTATGTGTGTACATTATTTCTTAGGATTTAATCTTTTAAAATCTAATATGTTGTGAGGTGGATAAAGGCAAATTATAATTAATTTCTGACAAAGAAATATGACGAGCTGAAGATATTAATTAGGGATGAGTATCAGTTACTGGATATTATTGTTTTCATCCAATATTACATTACAGTTCCTTATCCAAAATAAGATCAAACTCATTTTCAATGGAATGATCGTGTTGATCAGTTGCATCTAAAGGCGTTGCATTATTTACCACGAACCGGATTAATACAAGTTAGCATCAATATCAAATTTATCTGGCTATCTGAAGAGAGTTGATATTTGACGGAGGTCTCCGTCAACCCTACAAAGAAAAGGCGAATGTGGTCAAGTAATGACCCTCTTTCGTCCTCCTTCCTCCTCCCCTCCCCCCCCCCCCCCCCTCTCTCTCTCTCTCTCTCTCTCTCTCTCTCTCTCTCTCTCTCTCTCTCTCTCTCTCTCTCTCTCTCTCCGGTAGAAGCAGGGACGGCTGGTAATAATGGGCAGGGTGGGCAAATACCAGCCTGTTTTTTTCAAGTTATAAGCTGTATTACCAGGTCCGAAATAATCTAATCTAAATTAGATAATTTCAAAAGTTACTACTTAAACTTGATACTTCGTACTGAAATCAATTTGTGTGTATTTTTGATAGATTGCGAATGACCATGCACCCCGTAATGCATAAACCAGGATACGCTCCTGTTCTTTTTATCAACCCCCCCCCCCCCTCCCCTCCCACACCACTCCACTCCGCCCACATCGTCATCTCATCGTCACGTCGCCTGACGGTGAACTAACTCCGATTTTTGCTGTCTGGCCTCTCTAGTACTAGGTCGGGCTAATTCAAATGAGCCCACCTTCCTAACCAGTGAACACTGAATAGAGCTTTTGGCAAACGAACTTTTTCTTATTTATTGCCTTACCTGTGCTGGTACCATTGATGTAATGACTTTGGGAAGGTTCCAGTATTGAATTAAATTTATTAACTTACTAATATTATATCAATTTAGTATTAATTTGTGTTGTTTTTATATATTTGTTTATCCATTTAAATTATTTTTTTTTTTTTTTCTCGTTTTCTTTAAGTACTTCTCAAAACTCATTTATTTAAATTGTTTTCTTATTTGTTTTTTGTTGTTTTTTTTTTGTTTTTGTTTTTTAACAAATTAATTTGTTAGTTCTTTTTTTGATTATTATTAAAGTAATTACCGCTGTATTTTTATTGCCAGACTAAATAATTTTGGAAAACAATGTAATTTTCTATTGTATTTCCTCTAATAAAACAAAACATTTTATTCAAAAGTCACGACTAAATAAATATTAATACAACCACCATTTTGGTTTTCTCAACAATTGAATTAGTATACGAGAAATACTCTTCTGAGTAAGGAGAGAGTTGAATTCTAAGTTATAGAGGAAATAAAGACGTTTAAAGGAAGGGTGGGCAGATTCCGTACTTGCCCGTCCTGAAGCTAATACATACATAAGATAGTTCGCGACGAAGAGGCGGGAAGCTAGGGGTTGGTTGGGGAAGGAGCATAGCACTCTTGTATAGATAGCATTGGGAAGGAGTAAAGATAACACGGTCGTTATTGTGATAGTATAACGAATGCATGAGGAGAGATTGATAACATTCTTTTGTCTTAATTGTATTGTGTGAATTATTGGCGAAAGCCTAAGATTAAATAAACTTTGTAATATCGTATGGTGGTAACCATCATTGTCGACGACATCGTGGTTGTCATCATCATCATCATCATCATCATCATCATCATCATCATCATCATCATTAACAACAACAACAACAACAACAAAAACACAACAATATTAACAACAAGTACAACAATCGTCTCCACAACTATCATTCTAACCAACAGCACCACCAAAACCACTATCATAATTACATCCTCCCTCACCGCCTCGTCTTCCTCCTCCTCCTCCACCACCACCACCACCGCTACCACTATTCCAACCACTACCACCACCGGCACAATCATTCTAACCACCAAGACAGCAGTAAAAATGATGCAATTTCAGCTCTGAATGAAACTCGAGTCATATTGCTGTTGTTGCTTCTCGATGAAAACTTTAAGGTTACTACATACTACTGAAAACCAGTAATGTAACAGAAATATTAATCTCGCCGTTGAGGGATTAAAGCATCTCTTTAATTTTTCGAGTGAACGAAATGGACTTCTATTGTCAAGGTGTTGTCGCATTATGTCTCGTCGCTTTAGTTTTTAGTTGTATTCTCTTTCGTGATTATTTTTTGATTACGTTTGGAATAATTAAAATCTACTGGTATTGTCATTTCATTGTGAATGTGATTATTTGTGGTTGAAATATTTTTTTAAAGGTGAAAAAAAAATTATAATTAAAAAAAAAAAAATAAATAAATAAATAATATATATATATATATATATATGACCGGATCATCTTTGCCCAACCACTGTAAATAGGCTAGAACCGCCACTGGGTAGAAGCCTCTTACTAAGGAAGATCATATGCTAGTTTTTTTTTTTGTTGTTTTTTTTTAAATATTATGTATTTGTGAAAACACAGTGGTATCCACATGTGCCCAATAGAAAGAGAGAAAAAAAGCAACAAAAATGGGCACACCCCGACGTGAGAAGTGCACAAAGTCGCAAGTCTGATGACGGATTTAACATTGTTGTATTGGAAACGTTTGCGTTGAATTGAGAGTATTTCCTTTACAAGAGGAAACCCGAAACGTCAACATTATCTGATGACGGATTTAACATTGTTGTAAAGGAAACTATTTTGCTTTGGTTTGAGAGTATTTCCTTTCCAGGGGGAAACCCGAAACGTCGACATTATCTGTCTTCATTGATTAAATTGAAATTTCCATTCTATTTTCCTATTGTTGTGTGTCCCCCCGGAGCCAATATTTGTATTAATTGAAATTATAATCCTACACGAAGTGCATTCTTTCCACATTTTCTCTATTTAAACCGTTAGGCTAATATCTTGTGGATGATTTTAGATTCCAGCTCATCTGCCAAGCGCCTGCTCGCCGTCGTGCTCGCCGTGTAGCACGTCACTTCGTCCTTGCCCGGTTACAGCACTGACGTGCGGCTAACGCCTGGAAAACTTCAGTCTTCGCTTAGAATATACCGTAACGACACATTTCCTTTTTGGGGTGGTTAACAGGAATTGCATTGTCTATTTGTAAATCTTAAATCAGTTTCTAAAATTAAAATGATATAAAGTTAAAGTGCTCGAGAAGTGAGGCATTATTCTGTGACTGTGAGGCGAACCAAGGTAATCAGTGAAATCTCGTTATATCGCCACGATGGAGACCTTGTCAATCGGTTTTGAAAAAAAAAAAAACAACCCAAAAATAGAACATTTATATAGGGCAATAAAAACGTGCTAAAAACGCTATACAAGCGGTACCTAGCCAACAGCAACACATATCATGTAGGACGAGACATGACGCCTTTTAGGTGATATTACATATTTTTCGGACAGAGACATTGCTGTTAACGGCAAGGTACTCATTTTACACCCGAGTATGATGAGAGAATGTGAGTAAAGAGCCTTTTCCAATGAATCAACTATGCGTCGCTCAGAACGAGCCTCGAACCCTGGACCTTCCGATCCGAAGGCGAGATTCTTACCGCTAAAAAACATAGCCACACACACACACACACACACACACACACACACACATATATATATAGTGCTAATTGTTAAGCTGGTAATGTGCATGGTTCCAGATAGCTCAGTTGGTAGAACACTCGCTTTCCATGCAAAGCTGCAAAGGGACCGAAGTCGTTGCCGGGTAAAGTCGAGATTTTTTGGGGTTCTAACCCCTTGTCCATCCAGCAGTGTAAGATCTGGCGGAAGTACTCTGCGATGGACTATCGCCCTATCCAAAGGGTATCAAGTAATTGCTATTGTCCGTTTTACGCTATAGAAACCGGGATAAACTTCGGCTCCATGGGCCTGGTAGCTCTTGTCCACCCAACAGGGTGATTGGTCTGTTAATTCTGGTGAAAATAAAACTTTACGATAGCTTAGCGTCCTATCTATTGGGGACAGCGTGGCTCAGTGGTACGGTCTTTGCTTCGAGACCCAACATGGAAAGGGAAGACAGATAATATTATACGGGGACAGAAGGCACATAAAAAAAGTACTTACGGGTATTAGATACCGAGTTTATAACGACTCAGAGGTTCCACATGAACAGAAGCATCATGTCCTTAACCCTACCCCCACCCCCTTCCCTGACACATAAAAAAAACAAAAACAATTTAAACAACAACACGTGGATAGAAGATACAAAGAAAAGTACTTACGGGTATGAGATACCGAGTTTATTACGACTCAGAAGTTCCACGTGAACACATTAAAAAAAAAACAAAAAAAAAAAAAAACCAATTTAAACAACAACATTAAAATAAATTTAAAAATTTATAAAGCACAGTTTTCGGGCACATTCGACATTTTCTGATCATGTCAGTAACAGTAAAACTGGCAAAGTGGTATAGATAGTATGCAGATGACGTCACTCAGGTCTTTGTTATTGTTTTTTGCCATCCGCGTTTATGAGCAATGCTCACTGAACTGTATTAACCCGACTATAAATGTTCATGGATACACGCAGTTTTGTGTGTTTGTCCGTTATACTTCCGGAAGGCAATGTTATGAGCTTCTTAGCCAAGCGCATACTATCTATAGTGAAAAGATTATATTATACACAATGCAAAAATAACATGTTGTTTAACGCTAAATTACTATTGTTTAACTATAAGTAAGAGTCAAGAATTTTATATCATCTAAAAGAATATTTATTAAGCTACATGCTTACTAAGTTATATTGCAATCTGTCAATCATAGCGTGGATGGTGAACAGTTTTGTAAGACAACTTGATAATTCGACTTCGGAAATAACGCAAAGAAGGGACTATCGTGAAAACGCAAGTTCTTACATTGTCGAAAAAGAACCCTTTCGCATCAACATGTTGTCTTCTGTTTACAAGTTATCTGCTGTTTTAAATCCGAAAAAAAAATTATCTTTGTGAAATCATTTTTGAAACTGAGCCTCGAAGAAAGAGCTTGAGAAATGAAGAAGAGTCAGAATTAAAGAGAGAAGAAGAGCAGAGAAAGAGATGAGGAGAGAGAGGTCGTCGTACCTGGCCAATTATTCGTTCTGAAGTTACCCGAGATTGTCACGCTTTTCAATAATAATCAGAAGCACCCGCTATTATCGCAAGTTTTAACAACGTAAAGGCATGATAGGGCAATGGGCGATCACATCCAGTAACAAATGGCCAAGGGATCGAACATTTGCTGACATCATATACCAAGCATAGTTGAGTCCTTGGAAAGGCTTTACTCATTTCTCCACGTATCAGGTGAAATGAGTAGCTGGCCGTTTCAACGTTGTCCTTTGTCCGAAATTCGAGATTCGCCTGACAGCCGATCGAGCGATCTTACGTTAAAATTGCTGTGACCAGGAACCCTTGAAAGCGCTATTGAGTAACATAAATGGATACTGCGCTATATAAAGCTCAATTTAATTATATAATTAATGCTAAACTTCTTCTTATGTCCTGTCCGCTATGGAAAATAACATTTCAAGTTGGCATGTAGGACAGCGAATCTGCAGGGTTCAGAGCAAGGCTTTTTGGTAACCTCCGGTTATCAGACATGCTAGATCTTAGAATGCCGCGATGGAACGCCCCAAAGTTGTATTGAGCACCTTTAGACTCAAAAACGTAAACTGGACATCAGTGCCAAGCAAGGAGCTTAACGGCTTGGATGATTGTTGAAGCAGAATAAATGACTTACACTACTGCGGGACAACCCTTTTGTATAGCGCAATATGCCACAACATGCTCGAGAGGGGCTTTATCGGTCCCGGGCCAAAGGCAAAACTTAATGTAGGCGGTGACAAGACGTCGTTAGGCGATATACCTTTTTAGACAGAAACAACCTGTTAACGGCCAGGGTATCATAATTACACATGAATAAGGTGAAAAAAGGTGAGTCAATGACCTTTTAATGGATAACAACTTAAGCGCGAGAGGCTCGAACTCAGGACTCTTAAATACCGAAAGCGAGTGTCATAACACAAGACCACATAGCCGCACTTGTCAGAGCAGTGATTGGATATCGTGGTCATACGCAGTACCGACTTTGTTGGGTCGCGAAGCAGAGCATCCAATCGGCGTTATTTTATGTTATTTGATTTATTAAGTTGTTACTTTTAGGATTGTAAGCCAAAAGGGGAAGGTTCACATAGGGAAAGATGTAGATTGAAATCAAAGCAATCAATGTACTTGGTTTAATTCAAAGCCAAAAGTCTGTCTGAATCACCTACAAGTCCACCAAAGCGATACTACTCAAATATACAATAGTTTCAAAAAAAAATATTTAAACAAAAAATATAACGAATAATAACGGATATCTATTACAAGGAAACAATATAATCTCCCAAAAAGAAAACCACCTATACATTTGACTGTTTCCCTCTCAACCCAAAGACTCTGGCAAGGGCAAGTCAAAGACAGGAAGCAACTCAGAAAACAGATGTAGGGTGATAGAAGACACATCAAGTGCCCACTGTGGACGGTCAAAAGACCCCACCAAGAACCTGCTTGTTTCCATCTAAAAAAAGGACCCAAATAAGGCCCCTGTTATTTTGTTTGTTTTTGTTTGTTTGTTTGTTTGTTTTTTAAAGATTTATGGCACTTGCAACACAGATGGGTCATTTAAGTGCCAGGAAAAGTAAGACGATAGGCTTAGACAAAAGGGGAAACAGAAGTAGATGACAGGGTTGACAGGGTCCATGCAGAACCAAAAGGTCTCATCTCTGAACAACGTAATCAAGCTATAGAAATGTCAAGGGCGAATCATGACGGGGTAGAAGAGAAAGCCATCGTGCGGAAAGGGGGGGGGGGGGGGGGGGGGAGGAACTATGCAGCACAGGAGGTCCACGTTGTCAGACGTGTGTTTTGTGTTATGATGTACCTGCCTTCGAACAGGTAGGTCCATTGTTCCTAGTCCTGCTTGTTTGTTTGTTTCGTTTTGAGAGTTTTATGGCACTTGCAACATATCTAGGTCATATCAGCGCCATATAAAAAGGAAGAAAATTGGATAGTAAAAACATTCTAGATATACAATTAAAAGGCCTTGAGAAAAAAAGTAAGACAAAGGGGAAATGGTTGAAATAGGGAACAGATGTAGATTCCAAGAGCACACTATCAGTATACTAAGTTTGAGATCAGCTAAAAGTCTCACCCAGACACAAGCATAAGATCCCACTAAGAGGAATGCACTCAAATATTTACAAATCATATGTTAAAAAAAATAATAACAGAGAAATGATTTACAAGGAAAAAAAATATCTCTCAAAACTATAACTATACATTCGACTGATTCCCTCCCAGCCAAGGACTCCAACCAGGGTCAGGATAAAACTAAGTAATTTCATTCCAAGACAAAGACAGAAAACAATTGGAAAACAGATACAGGGGGGTAGAAGACACAGCAAGTACCTCCAAGCCCATTATGGGAAGTCAGGAACCCCACATAGTGTCCCGCTTAGGGCGGCGCAAAATTGAGTCATTGGAAAAAAACAAAAAACAACAACAACAAAAAAACAAAACAACTCTTTACTCACATTCTCTCACTGCACTCGCTGTCGAATAAAAAAAATGTAATATCGCCTTATATGCGTCATTTTAAGTCCTGCCGTTGGCTTGGTATCCCTTGTAAAGAGCTTTGACCACATTTAGTGGGTATTCTCTATATAAAAGCTCGTTTCTTTTTAAGTTCTCCCTGTCCTAAATAAAATTTTACCACTTGCGAATAACGGAAAAGCTTGCTAACTTATAAGTCATTTCAGCGCCTCTCCCCAGAACACCATGTGGTGTGAGTGTTTATATAAATAAATAGGAAGAAGAAGAAGGGAAAAAAAAAACGCATCAAAATGATTGGTATCATCATAATATCTACTGTATTATAACAGAGGGACATAGACAGTGTAAGCCATTTAACACATGGAAAAAAAAATTAGTAATATCTCATGACAAATATATATATATATATATATATATATATATATATATATATATATATATATATATATATATATATATATATATATATATATATATATAGTTTAGTAAAAGTAAAAAAAAATAAAAAATACACAGTTCATTGCCAGCACTCAATTCGTTTCATCTGACAACACGCTGCTAGAAGAAGGAAGAAGAACATCAATGAATACGTCAGAATTAAACTGATAAGAAATTATTACATTGAAATAAGTCATTTGAAAATAAAAATTATCTTCTTTCCTTTCTTTTTTTTTTTTTTTACTCTTAGAAGTAGAAGGCAATATTGGCACACATACGTACTTCGTTATTGCATAGTAACAAGTTTTAAAAATAAAAGAAAAAAAAAGACCAATTAAAACAAAAACAGCAACAAAAAGCAAAGCAGAACGAAAATAAACTTTGAAAAACAAATAAAAGCAAAAAAACAAACAATAAACAACACACACAACAAACAAAAAGCAACAAAAAAAACAACAAAAAAAATCAAAAAAACATTTTATTTGTGGTTGTGTAAACCGTGGTTGAAAATAATAACTTTGCATATTATTATAAAGATTTTTAAAAAATACAACACAACAAAACAAAGCAAAACAAACAGAAAAATACATTTTAAAAAGGAAGATATGGTCACAGTCACAGTCATTTTGATTTAATTTCAGAGGAGAGGAAACAAAAAAATCAAACAAAGAAAACCAAACAAAAATAAAGCCAGACTTAACTATCTTATCCAAGTCAGGTCAAAGACGGTGCTACGGTGTATAATGTTACATCAGAATATAAGCTGCAGTTAAATGAAGTTTAAAAGTTTGTTTGTTTGTTTTGTTATTTTTAACATGATTTTTTAAAATTAATTAATTAATTTATTTTTTTGCTCTGTATATTTTTATTTTTATTCTTTTTTTTTATATTAAATAATATAATAACAGTTAATAATAACTAATGGAAGCTTTCATTAAAAAACAAAAACAAAAAAAAAAACAACAAAAAAAACCCACAAAAGCCAACAAAAACAAAACAAAACCAAAAACAAAACAAAAAAAAACCCAGAAAAAAAAAAGAAAAACAATAAGGAAAGAAAGAAATAATTCTAAACCATATCCTTTCTCGTAAGTCAGTTTATAAGTGTAATCTAGGTCCTACAAGGATACATCTTAAATCTAAAAAGGAATGGGGGAAGTATTTTTTTTTTAAATATAGAAGCAAGAAAAAAAAAAAAGAAATAAAGAAAGAAGGAAAGAGGAAGGCATAAAAGGACGACAAGTTAAAACAGCAACAACAATTAAAATAAAAAAATTGATTTTATTTTACAGTTTAGCCCTGATACCCTTAAAACACACGAAGCATATTAGTTTCTTTGCATGAAAAAATAAAAGTAAAAAAAAAGAAAATGCAACCATAGCCCTTACGTTAAAAGGAATTAGTAATCATAAATGCACTTAATCACCTTTAGAAAAACAAACAAACAAACAAATTGATCATTCGGGACGCATTGCTATGAAAATGGAATGTTTGAGAAACGTTGCAAATTAAATGTCATCAATCAACCCTCCTCCTCTCTCCTTACCCCACCCAAGGTCTAAAACATCTTGATTACACACCCTTGGGTCATTTATATTTATTTTATAACAACAGCAGGCGCTAAATAAAATCATTTTCAACCACGACGGCACACTGTAGTTAGTAACAAATAAGATCTCTTGTATTATATTGTAAACATAAATTTAAACGTGTGAGGATGTATGTTTTGGGGGTAAAATATTGTCACTGATTAGATTCCTGAGTGGAGAGTCATTAACATTTTGAAAACAATGACAATAACTATTTATTTATAAAAGATATAATATAATTAATTTAAGAAATAATGGAAAGAAGCAAAAGGAAGAAAAAAGATTAATAAAAATAAACATAGCATTGATGAATTTTGGCATAAGTAACATTCAAGTGTATTATAGTCAAACGTTGACAGTATTGAAAAATAAATTAAATTAAAAACAGAGAATTAAAAAAGAAATACTATAGTTGAACCAATGCCGGACAATGGTTGTTCAGCTGGGATCCACACCTTAAAAAGCAAGTATAAAAAGTCGAAAAAGTAGCAAATAATGCAATGGGATACGTTATAAAAGACCATTCAGGGATGCCCTTTGCTAAAAAAAAAAAAGAAAGCCTGAAAATTTTTCTCGTTAAGAGAATATATGAAAATATTCTGTGCAAAAACACTCTGAAGGACTTTTTTTTTTTTTTTTTTTAAATTAAAGATGCACTACAGATAATTGTGACAAATTAGGAAGCAAGTACTGGTGTGCGGCTATGTGGTCTTGTGGTATGACGTTCACTTTCAGATCAGAAGGTCCTGGGTTCGAGCCTTGCTCAGCGCATAGTTGAGTCCTTGGAAAAGGCTTACTCACATTCTCTCACCGTACTCAGGTTTAAAATGAGTACCTTGCCGTTAACAGCGTTGCCTCTGTCGGGAAAAATTGCAATATTGCCTAACAGGCGTCATGTAACGTCCTACATGGTAAGTGTTGTTGTTGGGTGGGAACCCCTTGTAAAGCTCTTTGAACACATTTAGTGGATTTGCGCTATATCAAAGCTCAACTTTTTTTTTAAAGATAAAGACATGAAAAAGTGTGTATTCAACAGTGCCACACAAAACAAAGAAAAGTACTGTCTGTATTTTTCTTTCTGTTTTGTCTGGCACTGTTTCATACAAACAATTTCAGATCTTTAAAAATTACAGATCATCAGAATAGTACCTCCATTATTTTCCCACAATGACAGAACTGTTTGTTTGTTTTTTAAGGGTTTTCCGGCGTTTGCAACTCATTAAGGTTATATCAGCGCCAGTTGAAAAAGGAAGAAATTGAGATAGACAAAATATAGCTTTACATTTTAAAGCAAACGAGACAAAGTGTGAGAGGGAATGGTTCAAATAGAGAACAAGGTGCAGAGTATACCATCAATGTGCATAGTTTGAGATAACCTAAAAGTCTCATCAAGAGACAGGCACAGGATCTCACTAAGAGGAATACACTCAAATAATGCTTACATTATATAATCAAAACAACAGATATAACAGTACACAACAGAGAGATGATTTGCAAGGAAAAAAAATATAATCTCTCCAAAATCATAATTATACATCAGATTTCTACAACATGATCCCTTAAATGTACACAGTAAACTCCGAAAATGTTGCCATTCTCTTAGCGCCAGTAAAATTGAAAGAAAATGGGTTAGTAAAAGAAATCAAGATTTACGATTGAAAGCAAACGAGAAAAAGGAAGACAAAAGGGAATGGTTCAAATAGGGAACAGATGTAGATTCCAAGAGCAGACTATAAGTGTACTTCGTTTGAGATCACATACATTGTCATCCAGACACAAGCAAATGATCCTACCAAGAGAAATGCATTCAAATGTTTACAAACCATTATATATTCACAACAACAAAAAATAAAATAAAATAGAAATAGAAATACATAACAGAGAGATGGTTCACATGGTAAAAAAAAAAAAATCATATCATCTCCCAAAACTATAACTATACATTTGACTGTTTCCCTCCCAGCCAAGGACTCAGACCAGGGTCAGGACAAAACTAAGTAATCTCATTCCATGACAAAGGTAGAAAGCAAGTTGGAATAGAAGAAGGGGATAGAAGACACAGCAAGTAACCTCCTGCCTACTATACAGGTCAAATGACCCCACCCAAGCAGCATACTTTTGTGTTCAATTAATAGCCACCGTGTTGCTATCCTTCAGATCATACTTGATAAAACATTCCTCTCAAAACTGGTAAACTATTGACACCACCCTCCAATTTTACTCTCATAAAATACTCTTGTTTGTTATAAATGTATTGCAATATAATATTCTCAAATTCTGAAATAGTTGGAATAAATTAAAAAACACATCTTCCTATTACTTGCAGTTAAATATCATAATCTATTTAATATTTTTAGCTCCGTCGTCAAAGATAGGTGACATTTTGGTGAAAAAGTTTGCATAAAGAATACAAGAAATCAAGGTTTAAAAATATAAAGGGCTACACAAACATATAAATTAAAAAATCAGATAAGAGGGAAAAACATAAATAAAATTAATTTAAGATCAATATCATTATTTCAATATGTGACCCACGGTGTCAATCCAGTATTAAATCAGGATAAACCAGTGAAGGAAATTTGAATTTAAAGTTTTAAAAAAGGTGAGGATTTTACAAATTTTAAATCTTTGCCAGAGCTACAATCTACAATCACTCAATGAAAGTGTTTGACTGAACGCAAATCTGATCATCACAACTTAAAATCCAGTTTTCAGAGCCAGGCAATTAGATACCCTACAAAAATAATAAACAAAGCAATGTACCAAAAATGTAATGAAAAATCAATCTCTCTTCAATTACTTAAAGTGGGTGGATTCAATTGGACACTTCCTGGGGGCGAGATCTTGAAATAACAGCAAATAAAGCTATGTCATTTTACTTTAGAATTTGTGACCCATACACAAAGGACGCCTCATTGCCAGTCATACTCAACAATGATCGCAAAATAATGCCAAATATCAACCGCCGTTTAACATCAACCACGGATCTCGTTTGTTTTTTTTTTGTTTTTAAGGGTTTTACAGCGCTTGCAAGGACTCCGGCTAGGGCCAGGACAAAACCAAGTAATCTCATTCCAGACAAAGACAGAAAGCATGTTGGAAAACAAATATAAGGGGATAGAAGACACAGTATGTACCCCCCTGCCCACTATGGGAGGTCAGGAAGCCCACCCAGTCGAGAAGGCTGTTGAGGCTGCAAAATCGGTTGACTAAGCCAGCGAACAGCTTTCAGTCAAGTAAGTCAAAGACAGGTTTGTCCTGACAAAATACTGAATAAAGATGGTGGGTCATATAATAAGGAAAATTTCAACTTTAGATCAATGTCACCTTTGAATATTCCGGCTTTGAAATGTATAAACAAATGTAAATAGACATTACTTGTAACCAAGAACTTAAACATCAAATATACAATCTGACAACCAAGTCAAGTTGAAGTCAATAGCAAGAAATAAAGTGGACATTAAAAAATTATTAGATATCAGATCAGATTAACACATCAATCCAAGTATCACATTGATTGTAACAATTATTATGAATAATGAGATGTAAATGTCATGTCAAAATCAAAATTAGGTGTACACGTGTATTGATTCCCTTTTTATTTAAAAAAATAAATAAATAGATATTTTACAGTCCTTGCAATATAACCCCAGTTTATAACGTTGCGGGGGCATATTGCAGACTTACAAACCAAATAGACTTTGTGTACCTTGATACATCTTTCCAATCCGAAAGCTTCAGGTCCCAGCATTTTGTCCGGATTACTGAGACATCCGGATAGTGAAATCAGTCCATAAAGTATACAAATGAAGGAAAAAAAAATCCATTCCCAGCTACCCTGTCTAGATAATTGAGACATCCGGATTGTGGAGTAACGGATTAGAAAGATGCGATTGTATAAAAATTATATCATCATTATATTTTTAAAAAAAAAAGATTATTGATATAATTTTATCTGTTTGGCATTGCATCCTCATTTGTCAGAACCCTATGTGTGGCAGTTATAATGTAGTATTGGAATTATGCGGGCTTCATAGGGGTGGTTCTTCTTTTCTACCATATATAAAATATATATATATATATATATATATATATATATATATATATATATATATATATATATATAAAATAGTTTGCAAAATACTGCCCAATGTCAGTAAACTCATTTACAAAAGGGTTTTTACCCCCTCCTCCCAACCTCCCTGGGTAAAGTTGGAGAAACGAGTAAGTCATTAATCCCGTGCAATTAATTAAAAACGATTAGCTTAAAAAAAAAAAAAAAAAAAGAAAAAGAAAAAAAAAAGCAAAACAATAAACAAAACAAAAAATGACGTAGACCACAGACAAAGAAACACCACCAGATCTAAACTGCAAAGAGAGGTCTCCAATAAAAAGCTACAAGTCAAAGACGATAACAAATATAACTAATATAATTAATGATAGAGGGATTTCAAGGTTTGTGTATGTCATGGATTTTGGGTTGAATTGTAAGTGTAAGATTGCAGAGTTTACTTTTGATTATAATGATATATTAATTTAAACGGGGTAAAATTAATAGGATTCTGTAAATAAACAATTTCTTTCAAATGAGAAAAACATCACAGTGATAGAGCGGATATAACATTTAACTCTTTCTCTATTTATACACAATGCAACAAAAGTTTTTAAAAAATAAAAATAAGAATAAATAAATAAGTTGAGAAAAAAAAAAGAAAGAAAAAAAAAAAAGAGAAAGAGGCCTACTGGAAAGTTGATGGATTCAAATTGTGTGATATTTGCCTTTTTCAAATAAAGTTTTTACGAATTGTTTGTTGAAAATAAATATATGAAAAATCTTTAGAAAAATTATTAGAAAAAAAGACAACAACTAATCTTATAATCAACAAAGAAATTTGTCACCCCAAAAAATCATTGTTTAACTTCAATAACCATCGGGATAAATAATAATAATAATGATGATGGTAATAATAATAATAATAATAATAATAATAATAATAATAATAATAATAATAATAATAATAATAATAATAATAATAATAATAATAATAATAATAATACGACCAACACATTTTGAAATGATCAAATCTGCGTAAACAGTTTCAAATAAAAAGAATTAATTACTTAAATATATAGCTTTCCGGACTCAAAACCCATCTTCAGCTAGGATAGTAATAAAAACAATCAAAACAGTATTCTGTCCCAACTGGACGTGTAGAGATAGTTTCTCTCATCTGTCTGAATCTTAGTTTGTATCACCTTTTGAGTTTATTTTTTTGTAGTTTGTGGAAGGATTCTGAGTCGCAAATGCTCATTGTCTTTTTTTAAAATAAAAAGCAACAACAACAACAACAACAAAAAAGCTGTTATGTTCATATTTGACTGATACTTTGACAATTCATAGCTTCTACTAGTTTATTATTTACTTTGACAGGTGCTAAATCGTTGCAAATTGCTATAGTCAAATTGTGGACAGACTGTGCGTATTAGGCTTGTTACAAAACAATACAAAAAAAAAAAAACCCAAAAAAAAACAACCAACCCGTATGCTAAAAAAAATCTAATAAATACATAATATGCAAGACTTAAAGCGAATGATTCAAAATAATAGCAAAACAATTAAAACTTGATGTCCAAAAAATGTGCACAAACAAAACTTACTTTAAAAAAAAAAGGACTTACACATACCTCTAGATTAGATATAAAAGGAAAATAACTTCATCAATTTAAAAAAAAAAAAAGATTAATCACATACACACACACACACACACACACACACACACACATGATGTTTACAATCTAAATATATATCATGAATGCATTCTGGAATGATGGATATAGAAAGGTTATTATCACAGTCAATTTTAAAGTTATACCTTTGTGTGACCAACCATCTCAAGATGAACCAAGTGACGAGATGACAACAACAACAACAATAAAGTAGTACTTCAGAGCCATAAAGTCCATGGATCCGGAGTTTCACCCAGTTTCTATAGCGTTGTTTGTTTGTTTTTAGTTTTTTAGGGTTTTAACCTGAGATGCACATTCCTCCCACCAAATCCAAGCATCAGTAACACACTTTATAGTCACCTGGAACAACTACAAAAGACGTCTAACTTCTACGTCATGGCACATGACCGAAGGGCTAGAGCTCAGGTGGTCGCTGGTTCGGATAAGTAAGTAAGTAAGTTTTAGGGTTTTACGGTGGTTGCAACACATTAAGGTCATATCAGCGCCAGTAAAAAGGGGAAAAAAATGGAAAGTAGAAAGTTATAGAATAATTACAATTAAAGCACCCAAGAAAAGGTAAGACAAAGGAGAATTGGTTCAAACAGGAAACAGATGTAGATTCCAAAAGCACACTATCAAAATACTTAGTTTGAGATCACCTCAAAGTCTCATCCAGACACAAGCACAAGTCCCCACTAAGAGAAATACACTCGAATATTTACAAATCATATATATTATATGTAAAGAAAACATAAAACAATGCATAACAGAGAGATGATTTACAAAACAAAAAATATCATATCCCAAAACTCTAACTATACATTCGACTGTTTCCCCCCAGATAGGGTATCCGGCCAGGGCCAGGACAAAACCAAACAATCTCATCCTAAGACAAATCATGTTAGAAAACAAATATAGGGGGAAAGAAGACACAGTAAGCGCCTCCCTGCCCACTAAAGACAGATCAGGAACCTCACCCAGTTCTATAGCGTTAAACAGACATTTGCCCAGACCCACCTACTATTACGAAAAAAAAATGGTTGTATTACGAAATTTCGGCTTCACTTTCAGATATTCATGAGCATCTCAAAGTCATTAAAACTGAATGAAAATGAAAGTTTGGTACCAGACTGCATAATTTAAATGATTTTGAAGTGTTATATAATCCGTGTGAGAGTAAATTGTTGATCTATAAAGTTAACCATAGTGACTACTATTTTTATCTCTTTAAATAAAACTAGGAATTTTTAGATTTTCAAGTAGGCAGGTCTGGTAGAAATTGCTTGCTACCTTTTCGATAGGATGCAAAGTACTTTCCACAGATCTAAAAGACCCAGCTATTCAATCATTGTTTGGTGGACAGGGAGATCAGACAAAAAATCTCGACTTCAGTCGGGGATGATTCCAGTCACTTTGCGTATGTAGCGAGTGCTCTAGCAACTGAGCTATCAGGACCCCTCTGAATAGGTGTTGTTTGTTTTAGTGGGTTTTAAGGTGCTTGTAAAATTTTAGGTCACTTCAGTGTGTGTCAGTGAAAAGGAAGGAGATAAAATTGTCCCCCCCCCCAAAAAAAATTCCAATTCCATTGTTACAACAAAAAGCAACCGAGAAAAAAAGTAAGACAAAGGAGACTGGATCAAATAGGGACCAGACGTAGATTCCATGAGTAAACTATCAATATATATTGAGGTTGACATTTCATAAAAGTCTTATTCAGAAACATGTACAAGATCCCACAAAGCATCATAAAAAAAACATAACAATAACAGAGATATCATTACACTCAAAACTAATAAACAACTACTGTGTATTTGACCGTTTCCCTCCCAGCCAAAGACTCCAGCCAAGGCCAGGAAAAAACCCCAAGTAATCCCATTCAAAGACAAAGACAGAGAGCAATCTGGAAAAGGAAATATAAATGGAATGAAGAAATACAACATTGACGTTCCTGCCCAACACGGTAGATCAAAAGACTCCCATCTCCTCCCATGATCAGAATTACGAAACCTAACTGTTTTGCAGCTCAAAAAAACTACACGCGACTCTTTTCCATAGAAGCATAGCTTAGACTTAAACTTCGATTTTCATTGTCAGGTTCAGCAAGAACAAATGATTGGTGTGAGACAGTTGGTCACATATATTAGCAGCATAGCATTCTGGACAAGGTAGATAGATAGAAAATGGCTTGATAATAATAATAATAATAATAATAATAATAATAATAATAATAATAATAATAATAATAATAATAATAACAATAACAACTGTATAAGTGTATTGCATCGATTAGTTAAATAGGAAACATGGACATTGTAAGCAAAAATGTAGTTGAGCACTTTTTATTCTTGGTTATTTTATTCTATTACAAGTTATAATTTGACAATATTTTCCAATCTCACTTGCCTGACCCTCTCCTTACCAACTATTGAAAAATCGTCACATTCGTTTTGCTACAAAAAAAAAAAACACATTTCTAATTCAAATTTATTTTATCCAAAAAAAAAAAAAAAAAAAAAAAAAAATACAAATTTTTTTTTTAAAATTTGAGATGAATTGTAAAGCTTATCTTGAACAAAATTATGTTCAACATCTATTTATTGCTTTTGAGTTTAACAATTACAAATTTTTATGACTTGGGTAGTAAGTATGACGTTCAAAATAATAAAATGAAAATGGTTGGGTTAATAAATACGGTAAATCTTGTGTAAATAGATAAATAAATCATCCCATTTCCTACGATTTCTCCATGCCCAATGCACCTAAACGAAGCTTCCTTCCTTTGCCACAGCAGGCCATAAAAAAAAAAAAAAAACCAAACAAACTTTCTCTAAGACATGGAACACAATTTGATTTATGTATTGGCAGTTACAAAATATTTATTACTGCCTCTAACACTTCAGTTAAATGTTCAATTTTCCTTACTCTCAAGAATACACCGCTAAGAGAAAAACTTAACATTAACGTCAGTCATCTATCCACATTTTGCAATATACATTCCTTTGTTGTTTGTTGCTTTAGGTCTCTTCCAACACAATTGAGGTCATATGAGAGACCGCTGAAACAAAAAAACAAGCAATCTAACAAAAATAGTACAAATGTAAATCAAAATCATAACCTAAAGATATCATAAGCTAAATTATAAATAACCAAGAAGAAACAGGCAGAAGATTTACAGAAAAAATAAATATCCCCTGTCAAAAATACAATAACAAACCAAAGAAGCAGGATACGCTAGTAAAGAGAAGAAGAAACGACATCACTATCGGATCGTACACCCATGCGAACATCATAGGTATATGATTCAAGGGTGATGCTTCCATCCAGCCACCCGCTTATAACCTAAAGATATCATAAGCTAAATTATAAATAACCAAGAACAAACAGGCAGAAGATTTACAGAAAAAAAAATATCCCCTGTCAAAAATACAATCACAAACCAAAGAAGCAGGATAGGCTAGTAAAGAGAAGAAGAAACGACATCACTATCGGATCGTACACCCATGCGAACATCATAGGTATATGATTGAAGGGTGATGCTCCCATCCAACCACCCGCATATACATTCCTTGGCTTACATTTACTACAAGAAAGCCATAGTAACACTCTGTTGTCATCATTATTGTCATCAATATATTTCATCTTAACAAACACAAAACAAAGAAAAAGAAAGGAGGATTCACATATCGTGAATATGACCAATAAAATGCGAATAAAATTCTAGACAAACAAAGATCATTGAATCAGCGTTGATAATGGAAATGTTATGTTAAAAAAAAAAAAAAAAGAAAGGGGGGGGGGGGGGGATAAATCTTTTTTTAAAGATTTTGTGTTAAAGCTTTTCCCTTGACAACTATAAAGTCTCAATGGCAATGCCTCCGTTTTGAAGTCAATCTGATATCGAACTAAAGAAAGGTCTTGAGGAAAAATCCCAGTAAGTTTAAAGGGTTTTAAATTCCAAACCTTTCCATGCTTCCACGAATGACTTAATATCACATCATAGGCTGACCCTTATTTGAGAAGAAAAAAAAACATTTAAAATATACCCATATTAGAAAACAATTTAATATAAAATGTTGTTTGCTTCATAAAATAGTAAGCTGGCTGTGGATTGTTGAAGTATCACCCATGTATTGGTGACGTAGATTTTGGATCAAAATCTGTTCAAAGCAATTGGTTAAATTCAGAGCATTTGCGACATATAACGATAGTTGATATTTTTCCACTATCATTTTACACATTATACTTAAATCATCTTATACCAATAAAACCCTTATTTATAAATTGAGGCCTTGGAAACAAAATAGATCAGAGGACTAAGGGGGGGGGGGGGGGGGGGTCCAAACCAACCCTTTTAGCTCATACATTGCTCTTTCAATCTCCAGTCAAGGAGGATTCATCGTCAGAAGAATTCTTTATTCTTGTATTTTTCTACTTGATTTTAGTTCTATATTTATTTACAGTCTGGAAGTTAAAGCAGCTTAGAATTCACTTTGGTTGATAAGTTAATGGGGAATTTCCCTACATTGTACTCTTTAATGCATAGCAGATATGATATTCCAGCAAGCAAATTTTATACAGTCATGTCAAGGCAGACCAACAACAAACATTCATATAATAGTATACAGAGACTTGAAGTGCCTTTAGAACCATGAAGAATTAAATTTGGAAAAAGACCTACAGTCACTGACAAAAGATCGAAACCAATAAAGGGAAGAAATACATCAATAGAATTAAAGAAGCTGCCAAGGCATCCCAGTTGGTTGATTAGGAGGCAAATGGCAATAAGTCCGTAGATAAGATACAATAGCTTTCTCTTCTTAACTCGTTCAATGGCACCTTGAAAACGGGGTGATTGTCATATGATACATTCTAACAAACGTCTTGTTTGTTTATTTGATCAGGACTCCATAAAATCTACTAAAAACGGTAAACTTTCTTTCTTTCTTCCCCCTCCACCTCTCATGTTCTTCTCCAACAGAATTATTGTGGTTTAAGGTCAATCAGCTTTTTAAAGTACCTCAAAAGTGGGAAAAATCCTGCAGAAAAATGGAAGTTGGCAGCTCTGCTCGTATAATCTATACATAAGTCTCAATCAATCTTGCAGAGCAATCTACTTATTATGTTGCTGTAATTCAAAATAAAAATAAAACTTGAAAAACAAAAATAGAAAAAATAAAAAATAAAAAGAGAACGGATAATCAATGAACTATACAGTAAAATTATTTTCTTTAATAGCTACAATCAGGTTTGAGCAAACCAGAATCCCGTCCCCCCCCCCCCTCCTTCAAATCAATAGGTTTAACTCAGTATACCATTTGTTACATTATTTTAATTATATATAACAATAACTTTAAAAATAACAGAGCAAATAATATTATGATATATATGGCATTTAAATGATAACAGAATCACAAAAATTAGTGAGACATTTACACTTTTATTTCCACACTTTGTTCAATTAAATAATTAAATGCAGTTTCCTTTAAATGCGGAAAAAACAATATTTCATTCAATAGACTATAATGTGTTTCATTTCCACATCTGGTTGATCCTTTCATAAAATAATTCATAATACCATGAAAACAACTTTTATACTTTCATACCAAATCAAACAACACGTTTTATACAGTGTATGATTACGATTAACTGCGTAGGCAACATGATAACATTGAATTATATGCGTTTCACAAAGGAAAATATTTTAAGATATTTTTATTTTCTTGATGAGAAACTTAGAAAAACAAAAATAAAAATGAAATTATCACAAAAGTAAATCACAAGGCATGTGGTTTTTCATTGTTGCAAGGTCAAAAACAAAACAAAAAGTTAAAATGTTCATCAACATTCGTCAACTGATTTTGAAAGCAGAACACAATTAGATTACTTAAAACATTATTTGAAGTCAATAAACAGGTTTGGATCAAAGACTTTACTGTAATAAATAGGAATAAACATGTATATTAAACGATTAGTCTTTCAAAAAATTCATTTCTAAAAATAATTTCTAAAATGATTTATTTTTCATTTCGGGTCTCATTAAATTTGATTAAAATTGAGATTTATGAGCATAACAAAGAAACTTAATAAATAAATTAAACTCTTAATTTACATATTTTGTGTCTATTATTAGATAGTTGAATAATCAATCAAATTGAGATATATGAGCAAAACAAAGAGGCTCAGCTCAGATCATTAAAAGGGACTCAGATCTTCAATAAATAAATTAAATGCTAACTTTTAAATTTTGTCTTGAATTTAAATTTGAATTCTTATCATTTTCTTAACATTTTAAAACATTTAAATAAGGTTTTTGTAAAACAATTTATACCTGTTTAATATGCACGGATATCCAATAACCAGTAGCGAGTACTTGTACTGATATTGAACATCACATGTCTAGTACAAGTAGTACTGAATATCTGCAAACTTTAGTTCTTTCTAATAATTTGTCTGGAAATCGATAGGGGATGTTACTGAACATCATTACAGTAAGTGAACTGAAATAATGAATATATCAACAAATACATATTGCATCCATTTTAAATTTCAATCAATTATGTATATTATTCCAATGCCCATGTGTTCATTACACATTGCATAGCGTGTTTAAACAGACATGTATTGTTAAAATCTGATGCCATCTTTTTTTTTTTTTTTTTTTTTTTTACAAATAATCATTCATTTTCCAAGTTAACAGCTGTACAAGTAGTTTTTTTTTTCTTTTCTTAAAAAAACAACATTAAAGATTCATCAGTGTTAATAAGTAATGAAAAAAATAATCTATATGTGGAAATGGAATTGTATAAAAAATTATATAAAATCGTTCTACAATTAATAAATAATTGATATGAAATATGAAAATAACCAGGTGGCTTTTCCGTATCATGAAGACTTTTCTTTGTTTTCTGCAGGAATAAGAGTTCCAAATGGGTAATCCCATAATTTAGATGATATTCCAAATCCTGTGATTGAAGAAAAATGAATAATATTCAAAACCAGGATTTTACATAATTTTAATTTTAAAAATATAGGATATTCCAATTGAGCTTTTATCTAGCGTAATATCCACTAAATGTGCTCAAAGCGCTTTCCAATGGGTCCCTGACCAACAGCAATACATAACATGTATAAAGAAACATGATGGCTGTTAAGTGATATTACAATTTTTTCTTTTGATAGAAACAATGCTGGCAACGGCCAGGTACTCATTTTACACCTCAATCTCAAGACCTTCTGATCCGAAAGCGAGTGTCATACCACAAGACCACATAGCCGCACATGTGTAGGGAGAAGATCAGCGACTGAATCTCAAACCCAATTGAGGGTCTTTAAGCACTGCAGACAATTGCTGCAGATCGACAATGTTGGTTAAACCTGGTGGAGCACGACCTGGTGGAGGCAGCTGAGGCAGCTGAGGCATCCCAGTCCGATGACAGAGATGCTCAAAAGTCAAGTAAGTCATGTAGGGGATCCTGATTGACTAATTGTAGAGCGCTCTTCTCAAAGCGTGGCTCAGCGGTACAGTCTTTGCTTCACCCCCGAAAGTTACTGAGTTCGATCACCCACCGCTGCACTTTGTGGCCTTGGGCAAGTCACCTCGCCCTAGCTCAATTTGCGGCGCTGCACTGCCGCTGACACCTGGGTTATTCCAGACTTCCCTTGGAATAGACCCTAGAAACAATGGGACGAATAAAGGGAATTTAATTCTTTATTTTTTTTTTTTTAAAGTCAAAAAAAATGATTTCAATCCAGGGTGCCAACAAGATTCCTTCCACCAGCAGTGAATGGGTAGCTGGGTCTAATATATCTGGTGGAAAGTACTTTACGATATACTAGCATCCTGCCAAAATGGTAGCTAGCCATGGCCATGAAAAAAGGGAATTTTCTTTCTTTCTTAATCTTTAAATAAAAAGCGGACTGGGAAAAATTGACCCTTTATGATGGTGAAGGAGAATGTGATAATTTTTTCATAAACACATATAATATCTCTCCCAGTTGCATATTATTATGTGGGAGTCCCGATAGCTCAGTTGGTAGAGCACTCATTCACAGGCGAGATTTTTTTTCTGACCCCCGCCCCCCCCCCCTTTCCACCCAGCAGTGATTGGGTAGCTGGGTCTCTGGCGGAAAGTATTTTGTGACAGACTAGCATCTTATCCAAAGGATAGCAAGCAATTTCTATTATCCATTTCACACTATAGAAACTAGGATAAACTCCAGCAATTACTGGCTCTGAAGGACTACTTTTATATTTCATGTAACCTAGAGTCTGAAAAAAGTGTTATGTAGGTATGTAAATTGTGGTTCAGAATTGAAACTGCAAAAGTATGGATTGGATTGGATTATATTGGACTAGAACTTTTGCTGTAGTCCGTTTGATGCTAAAGAAACGGAGATAGCTAGATAGATAAGATAGATAGATAGATAGATAGATAGATAGATAGATAGATAGATAGATAGATAGATAGATAGATAGATAGATAGATAGATAGATGGATGGATGATGGATGGATGGATGGAATGGATGGATGGATGGATGGATGGATGGATGGATGGATGGATGGATGGATGGATGGATGGATGGATGGATGGATGGATGGATGGATGGATGGATGGATGGATGGATGGATGGATGGATGGATGGATGGATGGATGGATGGATGGATGGATGGATGGATGGATGGATGGATGGATGGATGGATGGATGGATGGATGGATGGATGGATGGATGGATGGATGGATGGATGGATGGATGGATGGATGGATGGATGGATGGATGGATGGATGGATGGATGGATGATGGATAGATAGATAGATAGATAGATAGATAGATAGATAGATAGATGGATAGATAGATAGATAGATAGATAGATAGATAGATAGATAGATAGATAGATAGATAGATAGATAGATAGATAGACAGTGTGTGATAAAGAAAGAGGCGGGTGTGTGAAATGGAGGGAGAGATATGTAAATAAAAACCACAACATAAAAGTGCTCGACTTTTTTATTATAGGAATGGTTAATATACATAAATAAAATATTTGAATTACTATAGACTCCTACAGATCTGTTTCATGCATTTTACTTTGGGCAATCTTCGGGGTAAAAGGCATTAAACATCTGTAGGAGTCAATAGTAATTCAAATATTATATATATATATATATATATATATATATAGTATATATATATATATATATATATATATATATATATATAGAGAGAGAGAGAGAGAGAGAGAGAGAGAGAGAGAGAGAGAGAGAGAGAGAGAGAGAGAGAGATGATATGAATTCAATAGGCTCACCAAGCTCTTGATGTTCATAATGGTGTAGAGCATGGTAAGTTTTCAATCGCTGGAAATAACTGAAAAAAGGTTTGCCGTGATGGACGTAGTAATGGGTCATGTCGTACATGAGGTACCCGAATATGATCCCGGCAAATGCGGCCTCTGCAATACCAGGGGGAAACAACCCGATGCATAGAGAGTAGAAAAGTAATGCGAAGCACGATGCAGGCACTGGGGGGAACACTAACCGCTCCGAGTCCATAGGAGACTGAAATGTAAAAAAAAAAAAAAAAAAAACCCATAGACATATGTCGTTAGAAAAGTAAATGATTGTTTATTTTGTTTGATAGATGGAATGAAATCGACGTCACTAACTCAGCTCTTTGTTGATTTTTTTTTTTGACAGCCATTTTAATGATTGGTTCTTACTAAATCATATCAATCAGACTAAAACCCTTTATCGTTACACATAGTATTGTGTGTTGGTACATTATTTCCAACTGGAGAATGTTGTGAGCATTTTAGCTTAATGCATGCATAGAATCAATACTGAGCATATTATGTGACCTGCCATCTCAAAGCAGTATTACATATGTCGGGATCAACTTGGTGTTGGAAAGTGAATTTACAGCCAAAAATATTAAACTGGGGGAGGGGGGGGGGGGGGGTTTAATTTGTTATGGTGGAGAATAAAAATAATTTCTTGCATTTCAAAAACCTTAAGGTTCGTATTTTTTATAATTTTAATTCTAAATTTACAATTCGAGGCCCAATTCATCCCAACATAATACTGTTATGTGATGATTTGTCACATATGTGGTCGTTCTTCAGAGTAAATTGGGTGTCCTGCTCAAACAATCTACTCAATACCTTAACCAGTGAACTGCCGTACTCTAGAAAAAACTCGTATTTAAAAATTTGGCCAGAAAACTCGTCCTTCAAATATCCATCGATTTAAATGACCCTCATCTTGACAAAAATCTCTCAAACCTGGGAATAAAGGAATAACTCACGAGGTTCCAGGTTTGAAAGGTTTCTTTTTCCAAGATGACGAATAAATTGATATTTGAAGGACAAGTTTTCTAGCCAAATTTTGAAATACGAAGTTTCCCAGAGTACAATAGTTAACCCTCTCCTTACCACCTATGGCAAAATATTCACATTTATTGTTACAATACAATATAAATTTTTTCTTATTCAGATTTTTTTGTACATCACAAACTTTGAAGAATACGATAGTTAACCCTCTCCTTACCACCTATGGCAAAATATTCACATTTATTGTTACAATACAATATAAATTTTTTCTTATTCAGATTTTTTTGTACATCACAAACTTTGAAGAATGATAGAATGTTTAGTTTAAAAAATCAATTTTTCTTCTGGGTGAGCCTGCCATTAAAAAAAAAAACAACTGAAAATGAGAAGTAAGGTGAGAGTTAAATTGATGTTTCAGGACACTCGGGGTATTGTTGTGTCACGTAAACAAGACAAGTGTTTTCTTCTTTTAGTCACGAGATAGATGACAGAAAAAAAGTTATTTTCTCTGAATGGTTTGCGACTTGGAAGTTTGAAATCTAGACGCACCTAAATGAGTCAATAAATAAAATGTATAGTAAAATAAAGGGAATAAAAATGACTCTTATAAACGATATAACACAAAGTAAACGACGTTTCAGCCTTTGACATTTTTCAGGTAAACCTGAATTTATTCTGTTTACCTGAAAAATGCCAAAGGCTGAAACATCGTTTATCTTGTGTTGTATCTTTAATAAGAGTCCTTTTTACTCCCTTTATTTTACTATACAGGTTGTGAAAGTCACCACATCTATCTTTATTATTATATATTATTCAAACCCTCACCCTACAATAGTCATGCGTAATGATATCAAGTTTACAATAATGATTTTTCAGATTATCTAGCATTAAATTTCACTAAAATTAGATTTCAAGAAATAAATATCATTTAAAAGTAATTTTGTTAATGTCTTTTATTCAGAGAAAACGAAATCAGAATTGATTGAGGGGTAGAATACACGATTTCTTACACTCTAGCGTTTTGGAATTTGAACTTTGTTCCCAATGCGCACTGGCAAGCTGGTACAACAGTAGGAGATGGGAACATGCCCACAATTCCAAAAAGCAAGAGTGTAAGAATCGTATAATATTCACACATCTAAATGTTTATCACATCTGTTCAAGCAAGAACTTCCATATTGTAGACAATAAAGATTTATCATTGACATTATCATTATAATAATAATAATAATAATAATAATAATAATAATAATAATAATAATAATAATAATAATAATAACACTAATAATAATAATAATAATAATAATAATAATAATAATAATAATAATAATAATAATAATAATAATATAATAATAATAATATTTTTAAAAATAATAATAATAAAAAATAAATATACTACTACTACTACTACTACTACTACTACTACTACTACTACTACTACTACTACTACTACTACTACTACTACTACTACTACTACTAATAATAATAATAATAATGATGATGATGCACATTTGCTAAGCGCAGATTATCCAGTAAATAAAAAACAGGCTATGGGGGGTGTAATTTATAATCATTATCATCACCATCATCCTTATCATTACCTTGTGATGTTGGCCGTGAAGGATGAAATGCATGAGAATGAGAGAGGGCCAATTGGAAGGAGGTCGAAGGTGGAACATCCAGCGATGGATCAGGTACTCCATCAACGTCCAGAACAAAATCCCACTAGAAAACATGACGGGAATGCACAACACACTATATTCTACATAAAGAGATTTAAAAAGGGAGAGAAAAGGTAAAATTTCGATTAGCATCATTACAGGGTGTCCCCCAAAAAATGTATACCTACACATTAAAAATAATTGGAAACGTGGAATTTGATACAAATAAGTAAAGGGGGATAACCTATGTAAGATTTCATGCAAAAAAGTAATATTTGAATTATCTTCCTTCGTCATTTCTGATTGAACTAGCTGAAAATATGGATTGTAGGTCTAAATAATCTGTGCGGCTATGTAGCCTTGTGGTATGAGACTTGCCTTCAGACCGGAAGGTCCGAGATTCCAGTCCAGCTCTGAGCGGTGCTTAGCCGAGTCCTTAGAAAAGGCTGTTTATTCACATTCTCTCACCGTGCTCAGGTGTAAAATGATTACTTGGCCGTTAACAGCCGTTTTTGTTTGGGGGAAAAAAAAATGATAATATTGCATATCAAGTGTTATTAAGTTTTATCTTATCCTGCATGTTAAGTGTTGCTATTGGCTCGCTAGGGACCCTTTGCAGTGCGATTTACCTCTCTCCTTACCGACCATTTTCAGTATTTTCCCAAAATGGCAGGCTTACCCAGCAGAAAAATTGGTTTTTAAAACTCAAAACAATCTCTCTACAAAACAACTTTTATGTTCTTATTAATTAAACAAAGATCATTGTGGTGCGCAAAATAAATCTGAATAAGAAAAAATATATATTGTGTCCTAACAAATGTGACGATTTTGCTGTAGGTGGTAAGGAGAGGGTTAAGCACTGTAGTGAATATTGCCTTATATATACACAATACTAAAAAAAAATTATCGTTTTCTTTTTTACAGAACATGTTGCGTCTATTCAGAAAATGTAGATCTAATATGGTCTTTATAATGAAGAATAAAAAAACAATTGTGGGGTCTAATTATTTTGGCTTCAGAATCTATTTTTAGCATATTGTTATATATACTCTGACGTAATACCAACTTGGGGCGATGAGTTTAAATTTAAATTCAGCTTTTATATAGAGCAATATCCACTAAATATGCTCAAAGCGCTTTACAATGGGTCCCTGGCCAACAGCAGCATTTAACATTAAGGACGGAACATGACGCCTGTTAGGCGATGTTATAATTTTTTCGGACAGAGACAACGCTGTTAACAGGTACTCATTTTACACCTGAGTGCGGTGAGAGATTGTGAGTAAAGAGCCTTCTCCAAGGACTCAACTATGCGCCGAGAGAGGCTCGAACCCAGGACCTTCCGATCCGAAAGCGAGTGTCATACCACAAGACCACATAGCCGAGTTTGATTCATGTAATCAGTCATCAAGCAATCTATCATTCTATAATTAATTTATCTTATAACCCACACTTACGGAATGCTTCGTCTGCTTCGTGAGACCAGAACAACACGGGCGACTTGGAGAGATGGAAGAATGAGGTCCACAACATGAAGAGGCACAGGGGTAGCCAGATGATGGGCACGACGTACCAAGAGGCCTTGGAAAAGTACTCGACGAAGTCCGACTCGAACAGGCGGAGGGATCGATCCACGGGCTCGTGGGCCCAGTCGAAGTACTTCTCGCCCAGCCCCGGTATTTGGTGGAGGATCGGCTTGTCCCAATCTACGATGTCGTTCTTGTACTGAAAGGACACAACAATAAAACATGTTAAGTGGATATTGAGCAAATAGTATATATAAAATAAATAAACAAATAAATAAATCTTCCCTTTATTCGTCCTCAGTGATATTTTTTTTCAGGGTCTATTTTCAAAGGAAAGACTAGGAATAACCCAGGCGTCAGCTCGGGAAGGGGACTTGTTCTACCTAAAGATAAAATGAAGATGACGTCACTCGGGTCTTTGTTATTGTTTTTTTTTTCCATCCGCGTTTATGAGTAATTCTCACTAAACTGTATTAACCAGAGTATAAACGACCAAGATTACACATAGTTTTGTGTGTTGGTCCGTTATATTTCCGGATTGCAATGGTGTGAGTTTTTAGCCAAGCGCATGCTATCTATTGCGTTGGAAACAAAGGCGATTTAGCTATGTCACACTGAAACAATAAAGCTATGGACAGTAAAAAAATAAAAACAAAACAAAACAAAAAGAAAACAAACAAACAAAAACTTAGGATTTTATATAGAGCAATATTCACTAAACGTGATCAAAGCGATTTACAAGGAGACCATAGCCACCAGCAACCCTCGACATGTATGACGAGACATGACGCCTGTTTGCGATATTACAATTTCTTTTTCGGACGTTAACAACGCTGTTAACGGCCAGATACTCATTTTACACCTGAGTACGGTGATAGAATGTGAGTATATATATATATATGTATATATATATGTATATATATATATATATATATATATATATATATATATATATATGTGTGTGTGTGTGTGTGTGTGTGCATAGTGAAAAGTAGTTTGCGATAGCCCAACATAGCCTCCTTTCTACAGGGTAGCAAGCAATTTAGCGGAACAAAAACAGGAGTAAACTCCGACTCCATCTTCCTTGCGAATGACGGACTACACTGTATTTATCTCACGCGGAGGGGATCGAACTCATTCTGACCTTTACATTTTGGAAAATGAATAAGTAGACTTGAATAGCGCATTTTAAATATTGAGCATGATTAAAAACAAACAAACAAAAAACCCCGCCGGGATAACAGTCTGGGACTGTATTTACTCTGAGATTACGGATGCCAAATCTGCAAATAAATGAGCGTAGCTCAATGGTACGGTCTTTGCTTCGTACCCGAAAGGTACCGAGTTCGACTACCCGTCACTGCGTGGCCTTGAGCAAGTCACCTAGCCTTAGCTCACTTTTGCGGCGCTGCACTGCGGCAGACGCCTGGGTTATTCCAGTCTTCCCTTGGAATAGATCCTAAAATTTCCCCTCAGGGATGAATAAAGGGATTTTTAAAATTTTATTATTCATCACATCCCACCTAAAACAAACCTTGTAAATGAACAAACAAAAACATCTCTCTTGACTCTTTACTTTCCTTTGCAAGTATATGGGACCTTTGTTGCTTTCATTCAAATAATATCATTTCTGTCCTGAGAAGAAGGATCTTCAGTGGCCTTCACGGAGACAGGAAAAACTGCTTAGGTGTGAACTGGAATGTGACCCCCCCCCCCCCCCCCTCCCGGTAAAATCAGGAAAGACCGGGCATTTGGCATACCTGACTGAAATCAAGGTCTACTCCTCATGCAAATAGAAATTCGCTGAATGAAACAGATAGCAGATTAACTCGCGCACTACGTTTAGGAACACAATGACACGCGCAATCGTACATACACATTTACATAAAAAAAACACTCATAAACACACAAATATGCACTCAAAAATGCAACACACATAAGCGTACACATAATAATATACACATTAGACGCACCAGTGGTGATAATGGCAATTTGTCATAAATAAGGAAAATGTATCGATGGATTGGGCCAACTCCAATAAAAAATGACATTTATTACGATGTCAAGGTTAAAAATGATCCTATCCCCTTCCGCCACGACATCATAAGATATCGTATCCTAGGCATTACAGGAAGGAATATAGATAATTCATCAAACAAGATGTCTGATGTCAATAAGAATCACCCATGCTGTCCAAGTGAGCAAATTGGGGGTAAATAATCTTGCCCAAAGAAAAAAAATGAAAGTACCTGAATTGGGGGTCGAAATAATAATTAGATTGTATTTGTTGTGCGCTCTAGCAATTCACTAGGAAGTCTTCAGATCATGTGCATCAACACAGTAATATAATAAACTTCTAGAAACACACACACACACACACACACACAGAGAGAGATAGAGAGAGAGGAGAGAGAGAGAGAGAGAGAGAGAGAGAGAGAGAGAGAGAGAGAGAGGTAGTTAGTAAGGCTCCTCTGACAGAGTGCGTTATGAATTTATTTTATTTTATTGTATTTTTATTTTGGGTGGGGAACCCAAGCCTCTGCTCAACATCTACTCATCCAAGGTCATCACTGATCTTGTGTCACTTTTGACATGTGGTCCTAGTCTGTCTAGGCTGACGTCATAAAAACGCAAGTGTCACCAAAAATAATGCGGAAAATTATCATCATCATATTATATACGATGAAGTGATAATCAATTTACATAATCGTAATAGAATATACAGATACTAGCTGCACACTGCACAACGTTACGAAAACTGGTACATGATAATAAGTAGGAATCAAGAACGGAGTTTATTATAATGAGGGCTAGACTATTTCAAATCGCTACCAATATACACAACAACATACCCCACCCTACCTCCACCCCAACCGCAACACACACACACACACACACACAACACACACACACACACACACAAATAAATACGCATGCAAACAAAAATAATAGCTTTTATAGATAGTATGCGCTTGGCTAAGGAGTTCACAACATTGCCATCCGGAAGTATAACGGACCAACACACAAAACAGTGTGTAACCATGATCGTTTATAGTCAGATTAATACAGTTTAGTGAGAATTACCCATAAACGCGGGTGGCAAAAAACGATAACAAAGGCCTGAGTGACGTCAACTTCGAACTACCTATATGATACCGTAATATCCAAATAACGTGCTCAAAATCTTTAAAAGGGGTTCCAAGCCAAAAGCAACCTTTGACATGTAGGACGAGACACACGGCGCATGTAAAGCGATATTAAAAAGTATTTATTTTCGACAGACACAACGCTGTTACCGGCAGGGTAATCGTCTTGCATCTGAGCGCGATGAGAGACTTTTGCGAGTAAATAGTCTTTTCCAAGGACTTAACTTTTGTGCCGCACACAGCGGGAATCGAACCAGCTATCCATAGGGCCACAAGGCATATGTCATACTACAAAAGCAAGTGTCAAGTGTCATACTACCTACAAGGCAAACAAAACCGTACAAAAAAGACATACACACGCACATCCACCCCCCCCCCCACCCCCACAACACACACAGATATACGCACACACACACATCCATCCCCTCACATACATCCACCCAACCAACCTTCCTTCACCACACACAAATACACACACACACACACACACCTCCACCCTTCCTTCACCGCACACACACACACACACACAATATAACCCACACACAGCCACACTAACTGATATAAAATATATCCTGCATACCTAATATGAACTAAATACCTGTTTTAAAATTTGATATGGTATATGACTATAATGTGATAATCAATACAACCCACCTGATATTAATCATTTATCATTTGTCCTCGTCCATTTATTTAATGTTCCCAATTAACGCCAATGTGATCTTATCATTGTTATTAATTATTGAAAATATACAACCACAATAATAATAAATAATAATAATAATAATAATAATAATAATTAATAATAATAATAATATAATAATAATAATAATAAATAAATATAATAATATATAATAAAATAATAATAATAATTATAATAATAATAAATTAATAATAATAAATTAAAAAATGATTGAGATGAGGATAGATGATACGAATAATAATAATAATAATAATAATAATAATAATAATAATAATAATAATAACAAGCCTTTATATAGAGCGGAGGTCTAGGCGGGGGTCCCGATAGCTCAGATAAAATGTGACCCATCGTCTCAAAACGGTATCATGTCGGGTTGAACTGGACCTCGAATTGTGAATTTAGAATTAAAACTATAGAAGGAACGAAATTGAGGTCACTCAGCTCTTTGTTATTGATCGTGAGTAGTTCTAACTATATAGTATTAGACTTATAAACATTGAAATAGTTTTATGTATTTTTGGTAATTTTTATCCGGCTGGCGGATGTTGTGAGTTTTCAACAAAAAAAAAATAACAGCATAATCATCAATATGTTTTTTTTAATTAAGACATTGTATTTATTCTCCATCGTAATAAATAAAAATCATTAAATCCAAGTTTGATATTTTTGGCTATTGATGCTATGTGTTTAGATAAAATACTCATAATATCCGCAAGGCGGATATAACGTACCAAGGCATAAAACTATGCGTAACCTTAAATGTTTTATAGTCTGATTGGTAGAATCTGCTGAGAACTAATCATTGAAATGGCTGTCTAAAAACAATAACAAAGCTGATTGACGTCCATTTCATTTCAACTATAAATTCACTTTCCAACACCAAGCTGATTCCGAAATACGTAAAACTGCTTTGAGACAATTTTCTTTGTTTGATCGATAGGGACAAACAACAACGTGACCGGCCAGGTGCTCATTTTATACCTGAGTACAGAGAGATAATTTGAGTGATAGGCCTTTATATTACAACGAGAACTCACATAATCCTCTGCCCTCGATGGAGCCAGTTCTTGAGATGACGCCTGAAAAAGAGAAAGAAAAAAGAAAGAAAATAAAAATTAACAATGAACATGAAATTCTTTCAAATCAAGAGTTCTTCTAAGTATTTCTATACATATTTATAACCCCGTTTTCACCAAGAGAGTAGTTGTAGCGATGCGCCTCGGACTTCATTGAGGCCACAGATTTACATCATAACAAGATGTTCGACGGACGTTTAAAAAAAAAAAAAAAGAATAATAAAGACGTCTCATAATATTTTTTACTATTATTATGCTACAGTAAAATCGGGATTTCCCCAAAACCCAATGAGGTATAATATACGATTCTTTTATCTCTTTGTATTTATTAAACGAGTTATTTTTATCGTGCCCACTAACACAACGAGCTTGCGAGTATGTGTTAGTGCACGATAACAATATTACGAGTTTAATAATACCAAGAAGAGAAAGAATACGTTTATTCCATGCCGACAAGTAAGATTATTAGATGTTTTGTAACCAAATTGTCACAGTAACGGTTATTCACATTTATTTTATTAAAGTTGTAATTTAGTAAGAACTGAATTCATCTCACTCCAGTTATATTTCGGTAGGCTTAGAAAAACTTTACCTTCTAATATTAGATCATCTTTCCTTTAATAGCCTTCTCTTTGAATTAATTTCAAATTAGTGAATACTTTTCGTTCTACCATCTGTCACGTAGCCACTTATTATAAAAGCTGATAGGTCTAATCTTCCTCAATCACTTCTCTCTATAATATATATATAATGCAAATTGTCACTCACATTTTTTGTGAGCACAAAAAATGTGAGTGACAATTTGCATTCTATATTAGCTCTTACCATCATTATCGAGCACTTTCGTTCCTACGAGTACCCACCAACACTCATAAACACACAAACACACACACACACACACACACACACATATATATATATGTGTATATATATATATCTTCTTCTTCTAGGTTCCATGCCTGGTCCAGGCTTCGGATACTGCATGAATTATCTCTCTCCATTCCTCCTGTTCTCTTGCTTTTTCAAACAGCTCTTGGATTGTTAGGTTGGTGAAGCCCTTCAGTTGGTCTATGAGTGTTTTTCTTTGTCTCCCCCGGGCGCGTTTACCAGGTATTTTTCCACAACTTGCCAGGTATTCATTCTTATCTTTCCTTACTATGTGTCCAAAAAGGATAGTTGTCGATCCGCTATTAAGGGCATTAGTTTCCTTTGTTGGTATGTTTGTTTTAGCACTTCTTCGTTCGTTTTGTGTGCAGTATACGATATTCTCTGCATCCTTCTCAAGCACCACATTTCAAAAGCTTCAATGTTCTTTTGTGTTTCTGCATCTGTAGTCCAGCTTTCGCATCCGTATAACAAGATTGGCCACACGTAGCACTTCAAGACTCGGAATCTAATCCCGAACGACATCTGTTTGTTTTTCAAAATGTTTCCCAGGTCCATGAAGGCCTGTTTGGCTTGAGTTATTCTTGCTCGTATGTCTCGGTTACATCTTCCATCTGTTGTCACTATTGAACCTAGGTATTTAAAACTTTCTACGTTGGTAAGTTGCTCGCCGTGAATCGTTATATTGCAGGTGTTGTTGTTTTCGGGTTTTTCTGTATTACCATGCATTCCGTTTTGGTGATATTCACTTCCATTCCCTTGGCTTCACTATCTACTACCACTTTGTCAACAATCTTTTGAAGTTGGATTTCTGATGTTGCAATGAGTACCGTATCGTCTGCGTATCTTATATTATTTATGTTGTGACCTCCTACTTTTATTCCCTCCATATTAGCTATGCCCCTCATGATTGTTTCTTGGTATAGATTAAACAGATCTGGTGAGGCAACACACCCTTGACGGACTCCTTTCTTAATAGGAATGGAATTTCCTGTAGAGTTTCCGATTTTGATAGATGCCTGCTGGGTGTAGTATAATGTTTGCATGAGTCTGAGGTCTTTCTCATCAGCGCCAATGGAGTGCAGTTGTTTTAGTATTTCTTCGTGGCGTACTCTATCAAAAGCTTTTTTGTAGTGACAAAACAGAGGTATAGTGGGGTCTGAACCTGTATAGCTCTTTCACTTAAAACACGGAGGAGGTAGGTATATGTATATATATATATATATTAAAATTTATTATTAAAAATATTATATATATAATATTTTAAATTAAAAAGATTTTTATCTTTCGCATTCGGGACTTTGTGGAATACTTGATTAATTTTGATTTCCACGATCAAGACGCCGGAGCTTTTGCCTTTGCCAGTTCAATCACTGTCGAGAATGAATCAAGCCTGAGCCCGTCGGAGGAATAACTACAACCCTTCTCAACTGGAAGTGGAACCCCTATTTGTAACTGTAATCACCATTATTCATCAGAAGACTCATTTAATTAAATTTCATCTTTCTTTTTATATCATCTTTAAAAAATCGATATTTGTTCTTCATTTTAAAGTAACTAGTAAATTCTGGGGGCCTTATTCTTCACATCTTTCTTTTATGCATGGTCGAGTAGCTCTTAACACTCATTTTCGACCATGACACAAATGGTATGGTATCAGTACTTCTATTCACCATAATTTGTATCTTTCTCCTTCTGCTTGAATGACAATTTGACCCCAAAAAGAAAAACATTGGATGTGTATTCATGTCACCGAAAGATTATTTATAATTGCTAATCAACTGTCTTTTACACCTAATTTCAAATCTAATAAAATGTGCGAAAATATTCTGTAATCGTTGAATAACATGTTTATCCAACGCAATCAAAGCAATTTTCAACGATTAGACCTACGTATTTACTAAGAAGTGATAGGGTTTTTCAAAAATGGGAGGGGTGGAATAATAAGCTATTGTCCTTGCACATATCTGCTATCAATTTTATATCTATTAATGAGGCCAAAGTCGCAATGCTGATCCTGATTTGGATTTTGCTTTTGGTTTGTTTTTGTTTTTTTGGGGGTTTTTTTTTTTGGTTTTTGTTTGTCTGTTTTTTTGTTGTTCTGTTTTTTGTTTGTCTGTTTTTTTGTTGTTCTTTTTTTTTTTTTTTGGTCAAAGCAACGCATATTTGCCGGTCCGATAGCGAACACAGATAATAAGTGCTTGATCTGACAATGTAGTAATGGACAATAATTTGTGTTG
>NC_088366.1:14166625-14171625 GCF_034508935.2 Berghia stephanieae | reverse complement strand
ATCAACGGAAGAATTGCGAAACGCACTGCGAATAGTATCAGATATCGTGAATCCGTAGACATTCGCTATTTTCATGATCACGTTTATTTGTTTAAAATCATTTAATTATCTATCTATTTATTTTCTTATTGTTTATTTATTTGCGTATTTATTAATACATTTATCTGTTTGTACGGCTATGTGGTTTTGTAGTATGACACTCGTTTTCGAATCAAAGGTCCTGGGTTCGAGCCTCGCTCGGCGGATAGTTGAGTCCTTGGAACAGACTCTTTACTCACATTCTCTCACCGTAATCATGTGTAAAATGAGTACCTGGTCGTGAACAGCGTTGTCTCTCGGGGGAAAAAAATTGTATTATCGCCTAACAGGCGTCATGTCATGTCTCGTTCTTTATGTTTCGTGTTGCTGTTGGTCAGGGACCCTTTGTAAACCGCTTTGAGCACGTTTAGTGGATATTGCCCTAAATAAAGGCTCAAACATTTTGTTTTTTATTTATTGACCTACTTCTTTATTTCTTTTTTGTTTATTATTATTATTTTGTGTGTGTATTAATAATTTATCTGTTTATTTATCTTTATCTTTTGATCTATCTGTCCTTTAAAAAAATTCTTATCTATTTATTTAGTTGTGTATTTATCAATTAATTTATGTTTATTTATTTATTTATTTATTCATTCATTTTTGTATTCGATTTCAATCAAATCACGACTTAAGGTCTTTTGACACAAAACTCAGAAGTGAAAGTACGTGTCTGAGTAAGTAGATAAGGCATTGGTCATTCCCCCCTATCACCGTTCCATCTACTGAACTGTTAATAAAGACTACCTGTGCGCCGCGCCAGTATTGAGGCTATGCGTCAGAGTAAAATACTCACCGTTTCAGGCAGCGCGCCAGATCAATCATACCAACACACAAATCTGTGTGTTTATAGTTTGACAGTAAGTAGATGAGGCATTGGTCATTCTCCCCCTATCACCGTTCCATCTACTGAACTGTTAACAAAGACTACCTGTGCGCCGCGTCAGTATTTAGGCTATGCGTCAGAGTTAAATACTTACCGTTTCAGCGCGCCAGATCAACAGACAAATCTATGAGTTTATAGTCTTGACAGAGAGAATTTAATTTAGTGATAACGGTATTGAAGGAAAGAAGTTTGACGTTTGTTACCGTTTTATTACCCAGACATTTTAATGATCAGTTCTCCAATCCAATCAAATCAAACCCAAAAATAGTTTCAGCTTCAAGCTTGACGCAACGAGGTGTGGTGTGGTGGCATTGACGTAATGTCTATCTATTGGTTGTTAAACTGGTAGAGATAACTATAGAATATTGTCGGGCTATTGGTTGCTCTGACATTTTCAGGGATGCTGTTCCATGCACGAATGGTATTGTGGAAAAACGACTGTTTGTGTGCATTGATTCTGAAATATGGCAGTGCATATAATATGCATTTTCTTTTCTTCCGTGGTTTTTCAATGTGTTAATATGGATGGCGGTGGTTCCCTGTCGGCCCTTGAACAACATATTCCCACTAAATTATTTCAATCAGACTATAAACGCTCGAGGTTACACAGGTTTGTGTGTTGGTACGCTATATATCCGGCTGTCGGATGTTGTGAGTATTTTATCTAAACGTAAAGCATCAATAAAAACAACAACAAAGAGCCGAGTGTTGCCAGATTCGTTCGCTCTTTTTGGTATTGTGGTTTGACACTCGCCTTCGGATCATTGAAGATAGAATTGTGGAGCCTGGGATGCGAGTTTTTTTTTTGCACCAGGTTTGGAACAGGCAGGTTTAAAAATGGGTCAGGGAGGTTCCTCCATGTCTACCGTCTCACGCTGATTCGTGGAGAAAAATAATCACGTGACAGTACTATTTTTACGTGTCGTTTTGACACGCAAGCGGTTTATATGAACCGTAGGGAAACTCACCTGATCAAGTTGTTGGGAACGCTGACTCCACGCGGACTCAACACTAGGATTGACCACCACTACCCTCCACTTGCAACAACTGCCACTACAGCTACTGCTGCTGCTGCTGCTGCTACTACTACTACTACTACTACTACTACTACTACTACTACTACTACTACTACTACTACTACTACTACTACTACTACTACCGCTACTACTACTACTACTACTACTACTACTACTACTACTACTACTACTACTACAACTACTACTACTACTACTACTACTACTACTACTACTACTACTACTACTACCACCACCACCACTACTACTACTACTACCACCACCACTACTACACATCACTACTATCATTACTACTACAATACTACTACTGACTACTACTACTACTACTACTACTATACTACTACTAACTACTACTACTACTACTACTACTACTACTACTAACTACTACTACTACTACTACCACCACCACCACTACTACTACTACTACCACCACCACTACTACTACTATCACTACTATCATTACTACTACTAATACTACTACTGCTACTACTACTACTACTACTACTACTACTACTACTACTACTACTACTACTACTACTAATACTACTACTACTGATGCTGCTGCTGCTGCTACTACTACTACTACTACTACTACTACTACTACTACTACTACTACTACTACTACTACTACTGTTCATAATACTACAACTACAACGCACCGTTTTTATGCACCTCCGTTGGCGGTGATGGTTAATTAATGAAAATGTTACTGCATACGACCATGAGGTTTAAATAATTTTAGATTGTAGTTTAGCACGCTGCTTAGTGATTACCGATGTACGTTTATACAATGATAATAAATTAAAGAATATTCACAATAATTTAAAAAATCAAAGATAAAAAGAGACATGGCACAAATACTACTCTTAAATAAATAAAGAATTTTAGAAAATTATTTTTTTTAAACACGATAAAAAGTTTTTGAAAAAAAATAAAGAAAAAGATGTCTTTCTCAATAAAGTAAACTTAAAAAAAAATATATGTTTACAATGGGAATCGAACCCAGTACTTTCAAGGTTAAAAAGTCTGACAGCTTGTCCACTGCGCTACGGAGCCACCTAACTGTCCATCACATTTAATAAGGTCTTTCTAAGACATTATTTTACCTTCAATGCAACTTCAATTTTCTGGTTCTATATTTCAATTTTTTAGTTTATTGTTATTTTTGTATAAATTTATTAACAAAAACATCCTACATATGTCATAATATAACTTCTGCCATGTCCGAATACAGAAACACAATATCGCTGATGAAATTGGGTGGAATGCGCATCGTGACGGAGGTGCATAAAAGATACACCGTCAACGGAGGTGCATAAAAACACTACGTTAAAAAAAAAAAATTGTTGTTTTATTTTTGCAGCAGTTATAAATTTACCAATCACAGTTGTGCAATAATTTATCACCTAAATATAGTAAAAGACCTACAGAGATGGACCCTACAATGCACTTGATTTGTGTAACGTACTTTTTCTGCATCTATCCACACTAGCTACCACTGTAGACACAACTCAAGACAACAATAGTGTGGTCTTATTTCTATTGCTAACTTATATTTCAAACTTCAACTACAGTATTATAGTATTATATCAAACATTTTAAAAAAGTATGTTATCTTCTTCTCATTCTTCTTCTTCTTAACAATAAAAAATACGGTAGGCATACATTGTGTAGTGTGTAGTGTAGGCTAGCCAACTGCACACCCCTTTGAACCTTGAACAACCCGCGCGCTGACCTATGGCCTTGTCCGACCTCTGTCACGGCGATGCTAAAAATAGTGCAGGCTGGTTGGCGAAGAGGGTTATTCTCAGATGACGTCACAAAATGGCCCAACCTGGTGCAAAAAAAAAAAAAACTCGCGCCCGGGATGGCCGAGGCCATTCGGGCACCGGGTTGGATCTCCATTAGTCACAGATCGGGGCGTGCCGCTATAGGCTCGACACCCGGGATGATCTCATGACGGTCAACAGGGATTCACTCCTTTGCCCCCGATATGCCTCAAGCTCCCCCACCGCGTCAAGGTGGGAGATACAACGCTGTTAACGGCCAGGTAATCATTTTACACCTGAGTACGGTGAGAGAGTGTGAGTAAAGGACTCAACTATACGTGCGTTGTGGTGGAAAATTCTCTCTCTCTCTCTCTCTCTCTCTCTCTCTCTCTCTCTCTCTCTCTCTCTCTCTCTCCCCTCCTTCCCCAATACACTTGATACCACTAATCGAATCTGTTTGCCGACCTTTAACTCTCTCCTCAACGATCCTTTTCAGTATTTTCCCAAAAGGGCAGGCTTACCCAGCAGAAAGATTGATTTTTTAAACTCAATCAAGCTCTCTACAAAGCAACTTTATGATGTTATTAATAAAACAAAGATCATTCTTCAAAGTTTGTGATGTACAAAATTAATCTGAATAAGAAAAATGTATATTGTGTCGTAACAAATGTGACGATTTTGCTGCAGGTGGTAAGGAGACGGTTAACCAGTTAACTGCTGTACTCTGAAAATACTAGTAGATCTGCCTCCTTGAACATTTAAAAATTCGTAACTTTTAGGAGATGAAAATTGCAGTCACTTTAGTTAACTTTAAAAATCAACAATTTACCCTCACAATGATTAAATAACACGTTCAATCTCTTAAGATTATGTAGTCTGGTAGATATTATCTTTCGTTTTCAATAAGTTTAAATAATTGAAAGAAGCTCAAGAACTTCTGAAATTGAAGCCATCAATTCGCAATTCTACGAATTTTTTTGTAATGGCAGGCAGATCTGTAATAGTATTTAAATATTTGGCCAAAAGGCCAGAATTCTCGATCGATTAAAATGACCATCATCTAGGGGAGAAAAAAAACACCAAAACTCTCAAACCTTGGATTTCGCGAGCAGGTTTGAGAGTTGTTTTTTTTTTTGTTTGTTTGTTTTTTTTTTTGTTTTGGCAAGACGAGTTTTTGTTTTTTTTTAAATATTTTAAATCGATCGATATTTGAAGGACGAGTTTTCTGGCCAA
>NC_088366.1:14156625-14161625 GCF_034508935.2 Berghia stephanieae | reverse complement strand
GCTGGAAAACTTTTAGTTTAAAAAAAAAATCGATCGATTAAAATGGCTTTCAAAACTTCTCAAAAAGTCTCAAACTCGGGTCTTCTCTGGAATGTCGGGATTCAGTCATTTTGATAAGTCTGGGGTCAAATAAACCGATGGATATAATTTGATGTAAACGTTTTTTTTTTTTTGGCTAAAATCTACAGAAGAAACACGCCTTTTGGCAGAGTAGAGAAAACGCTTCATTCAAATTCCTCACAGACAGTCAACGAAAACATCCCCGATGGGGATATCGGGGAGATAAATCTTGACTGTTGCAAAACCAGCCTGCGATTAACCTTTTGACGCCAAGACCAGACTGGCCTACTATAACGAAAAATTCGTAGATACGATATTTTGGCTCCAATTTCAGAACTTCTTGAGCGTCTCTAAGTCATTAAAACATTGAAAATGAAAGTTGATGCCAAACAACATAATTTTAAGGATTTTGAAGTGTAATTTAACCAATGCCAGGATAAATTGCTGATTTTTAAGGTTAACTATTGCGACAACAATTTTTATCTTCTAAAAATTACGAATTTTTTAGTTGGCAGGTCTGCAAGAGTGAACTTCATTCCACAGGAATAAACTCTCCCATTATTTATCCGGTTATAACAAGAAATTATAAACAGTTGTTTTCGTTAAGATGGTAGTTAGTAAGCCTCAAATATTCTAAGCGAACAATGATCTGACGCAAACGTGACGCAGGCCGTGAAAATTGCGTACAGCTCTTTCTTTGTTAAACAGGGGGGCGCTTTTATGTAACAAAATGAAATAAACGAGAGAGAGAGAGAGAGAGAGAGAGAGAGAGAGAGAGAGAGAGAGAGAGAGAGAGAGAGAGAGAAAAGGATTAACTGATGGCGGTATACAAATTGTACGTTTAAAAAAAAGAGCTTTATATAGCGCAATATCCACTAAATGTGCTCAAAGGGGTCCCTGGTCAACAGCAACATTTAACATGTAGAATGGGACATGACGCCTGTTAGGCGGTATTACAATTTTGTTAACAAGCTTAATGGTCAAGTTAGTCTCCTGTCACTGTCATGATGTATTGTTAAGGGACAGCGTGGCTCAGCGGTACGGTCTTTGCTTCGTACCGGAAAAGTAGTACCGAGTTCGATCACTCGTCGCTGCGCTGTGTGGCCTTGAGCAAGTCATCTCGCCCTAGTTCAATTTGCGGCGCTGCACTGCGGTTCACGCCCGGGTTATTCCAGTCTTTCCTCGAGACAAATTTCCCCCACGGGATAAATAAAGGGAATTTTATTTTATTTTTAAAATTGATTTAAACGAGAGAGCGAGAAGAAGAAAAGCATCTTATTTATTGTATTATTAACTGATGGCACTATACACATTGTACGTTACTAGATTAATAGTCCAGTTAGTCGTCTCCTGTCATAATGTATTGTTAATGTTGCAAACGGAAGGAAAGTAGGGGCGTTGGAAGGGGGTCTCTGGACATGGGTCAATATTGAAATTGATGGCTGTTAATGGAATTGATTCTCCTCTGACCTAAACAACACACACACACACACACACACACACACACACACATACACGCACATTATTATATACACAAAAACACAAAGGTACCCTCCCTCCCAATTCCGATAAAACACTTTTTTTTTTTAAATGGCCAGAAATCTTTCACATCAAATATCGGACGACAAAGACAATCCCAATCTTCTCAAAATCTTAAACCCGAGACATAAAAAACCCAGTTTTAAACGGTTTTTTACATAGAGCCGGAGTGTATCCCGGTTTATATAGCATGAAACGGACAATATGACGCTATTCAAAGTACTTTCCGACAAATTTAACAGACCCAGCTACCCAATTACTGCTGGGTGGACAGGGAGTGGGAAGTCAGAAAAAAAAATCTCGACTGCACCCGGGAACGATCTCGGTCTCCTTTGCGTGTGAAGCGAATGCTCTATCAACTGAGCCTGGATTTAGGCTTGAGAATTTTTTGAAAAACGGAGGGTCAAAAAGTAAAAGGTTTCTGACCAAAATATTTCTTTAAAAAGTGTTTTATCAGAATACGACAGGTGGCATAGTCAAACTGGACACCGCGATGATAGTCGTAAATCGGTGGACCATGGATAATTAATGTTGTCATCAAAGAATTGGTTGATTTCTTGATTGGATTGCCACCGATGAAGAGCGGATTGGGGGTGGGTGTGTGTGTGTGTGGGGGGGGGGGGAAGGTTGTTGAGAATAGATGAAACGATATTGACGTCACTCAGCTCTTTGCTATTGTTTTTAGGCAGCCATTTTTGATGATTCTGACTAAACTACGAGTATATCAAACGACCATAAACGTTTAAGGTTACACAAACACGAGGCTCGAACCTAGGACCTTCCGATCCGAAAGCGAGTGTCATACCACTAGACCACATAGCCGCACCGAAGTCACATTATACTGAAAATAAATGAACACTCTCACGCAATCTATTGGATACATTTACTTCGGCTATGCGGTCTAGTGGTATGACACTCGCTTTCGGATCGGAAGGTCCTGGCTTCGAGCCTCGCTCTCGGCGCATAGTTGAGTCCTTGGAAAAGGCTCTTTACTCACATTCTCCCGCCGTACTCAGGTGTAAAATGAGTACCTGGCCATTAACAGTCTTTGTCCGAAAAATTGTAATATCGCCTAACAGGCGTCATGTCCCGTCCTACATGTTAAATGTTGCTGTTGACCACGGATCCATTGTAAAGCGCTTTGAGCACATTTAGTGTATATTGAAAGCTCTTTTTTTTTTATGGACGTCTTAAAATCACCAGAGAAAATTTGAAATTTCAAAACACTTTGGGTAATTTGTTCTGTCTATCGGGCAAATAAGACACGTATGTTCTTCTTTAAACCACTGAATGGAGCTTGATGGTCTTCGGCTCGGAAGGTTCTGGTATCGAGTCCCACACTGAGCGGCGCAGGGACAAGTCCTTGGAGAAGACTCTTTACTCACATCCTCAGGTGTTAAAAGAGTACCCAATGTGTCTGTCCAGGGGGGGGGGGGGGTGCAATATCCCTCACAGGCGCCATGTCTCGTCCTAGATACATGTTTAAGTGTTGATAGTAGCCAGGGACTCCTTGTAATACGCTTTAAGCACAACTTTTTTTGGATATTGTTCTAGATCTATATAAAAGCTCAGCAATGTCCTTTTTTTTTTTTTCAATGAGGCAAACAAGACGCGTATTTCCCTTTTTAGGGGCTTCGTGGCTCAGCGGTACGGTCTTTGCTTCGTACCCGTTCGACCACCCGCCGCTGCGCTGTGTGGCCTTGAGCAAGTCACCTCGCCTGTCCTACATGTACCCCATGTGGGCAAGAACCTGAAACGGCAGAGCATCTAGTTGAACGGCGTGTTGTGACGATGCGACCGGGCGGGTTCGCGACGGTGCACGAAAGCGGACCATACTTTGCTGATTGGGTCGATCGTCATAACATAGTAGTGTGAGGACCATAAGAAGCTGCTGCTGCCCTAGCTCAACAATTTGCGGCGCTGCACTGCGGCTGAAGCCTGGGTTATTCTAGTCTTCCCTTGGAATAAACCCTAGAGACAAATTTCCCCTATGCCATGAATTAATGGAAATTAATTTTATTTTAATTTTATTTAAATAAATGACACGAAATTGCCGTTTTCTCTGAATGATGAAAAAGTGACTTGACTACCTTTTGATTCTGACCGCCTCGTCATAGTCTTAAATTCCTCATCAGCCAATGGACGTGACATCAATAAACTCGGCGGTCAATGGATGGATAATTGATGTGGTCACGTGAGCTATTCTCTTGATTGGTGATTGCTGCCGGTCGATGGGGGAAATTTGTACTCACCCACTCATTACGCAGCATAGACCAACAGTACTGCCGTACTCTTGAAAAAAAAAAACCCATAATATTTGAAAATTTGGCCAGAAAACTCGTCCTTCAAATATCGATTGATTGAAATGACCCTCATCTTGGTAAAAGCTCTCAAACTTGGGATTTCGCAAAGTCCCATGTTTGGGAGATTTTGCACAGATGAGGATCATTTAATTCGATCGATATTTGAAGGGCGAGTTTTCTGGCTAAATTTTTAAATACGAGTTTTCCCAAAGTACGGCAGTTAACTGGTTAAGAAGGTTTACGGCGCTTGCGACATATTTAGGTCATTTCAGCGCTAGTAAAAGGAAGAAAACGGGATAGTTTTTTAAAAAGACCAAGATTTACGTAAAAGCGTACAAGAACGAGTAAGACAAAACAAAAAAAAAACAACAAAAAAAACAAATAATAATTTAAAAATTGAGCTTTATATAGCGCAATATCCACTAAATGTGCTCAAAGCGCTTTACAAGGGGTCCCTGGTCAACAGCAACATCTAACATGTAGGACGGGACATGACGCCTGTTAGGCGATATTACAATTTTTTCGGACAAAGACAACGCTATTAACGGCCAGGTACTCATTTTACACCTGAATACGGTGAGAGAATGTGAGTAAAGAGCCTTTTCCAAGGACTCAACTATGCGCCGAGCGCGAGGCGCGAACCCAGGACCTTCCGATCCGAGAGCGAGTGTCATACCACTAGACCACATAGCCGCACAAAGAGGAATGATTCTAATAAAGACAAACGTAGATTCCAACGGGGAGAAAATGAATCCGTGGATAAGGCTCTTGATTCACATTATCTCACTGTACTCAAGTGTAAAATGAGTAGATAACCAGGGACAGCGTTGTTTCTGTCGAATAAAGATTACAAAAGCGGCTCACAGACATTATGTCACGTCTTACATGTGAAGTCTTACTAGAGACTTAGGACCTAAAGCACAGTTAGTGGATACTGCCCTATATAAAAACTCTCTCTCTCTCTCTCTCTCTCTCTCTCTCTCTCTCTCTCTCTCTCTCTCTCTCTCTCTCTCTCTTTCTCTCTTCTTTTTTTTTTTTTTTCTCTCTCTACACAAACAGACACACACACACACACACACACACACATATATATATATA
>NC_088366.1:14149125-14151625 GCF_034508935.2 Berghia stephanieae | reverse complement strand
TTTCATAAACAATTTATTGTTTTGGTTTTAAGGGTTTTACGGAGGTTCGGGCATTTAAACTATCTTTCAAAAACGTAAGATGCTATATAGACAGCGACATCTATATATATATGAAGTCCTAGTATATAGAGCAAAATCGACTAAATGTGCACAAAGCGCTACACAAGGGGTACCAAGCCAGCAGCAATACTTCTCGTGTGGTACGAGGCATGACGCCTACGAACGTTTCGTAGTAGTAGCCAGGTCTGACTGACGACAACTCATTTAGGCGGTGAACTAACCTAAAATGCTCCCATAGTGGACAGGAAGGCACATACTGTATCTTCTATCCCCCTACATACTGTTTCCCAACTTGCTTTCTGTCTTTGTCTTGGAATGAGATTAATTGGTTTTGTCCTGGCCCTGGCTGCTAGGGAAACAGTCAAATGTATAATTAATTTTGGGAGATGATATTTTTTTTCTTTGTAAATCATCTCTCTGTTATGCACTGTATTATCTTTCCTTTTACATAAATATGGATTGTAAACAATTGAGAGTATTCCTCCTAGTCGGGACCTGTGCTTGTGTCTGGACATTTAGTGATCTTAAACAAACTACACTGATAGTTTGCTCTTGGAATCTTCATCTGTTCCATATTTGAACCAATTCCCCTTTGTCTTGCTTAGTCTTGGATGCTTTAATTGTAATTCTAGAACTTTTTTCTCTCCCATTTTCTTCCTTTTTACTGGCGCTGATATGACCTAAATGTGTTGTAAGCGCAGTAAAAACCCCTTAACCTAAAAATGAGGTAACAATTCACGTCCTCTTGACATGCGAAAAGTTAATGAACGCTACGGTTGTACACACGCTGTTGAAAAATGCATCTCACCCCCCCCCCCCCCCCCCTCACTCTACACTGGAAATCAATTCGTCACTTGCAACTATAATCGAATATCGTCGATAATTGTTACCATATTCGATACGGACGACCTACTTAACATGGTCCAGAAATTAGTAACCACTTAACTCTCGTGCTCTGGAAAGACACGTATTAATAACATTTGGCCAGAAAGCTGATGTCAGAGTGCACAATATTAACGATTTTTAAGTACTATCTAATGATTGTGAGGGTAAATTGTTAACTCTGTTAAGTTATCCATACCGATATATTTTCTGTCTCCTAAAAACTTTACAAATGGGCAGGTCTGCCAACATGGGGGTGGTGGGGGGGGGGGGGTAATAACTTTGCCCAAGGAGGAGGGTAAAAAATAAATTACTTACTTATTTATTTATATTTATAACTATTTATTGGCGAAAGTCTAAGATTGAATAAATTTATCCGAACAAGCTCAAGCCCTTGGGTCATGTCCCATGGGTGTTTTGAGTTTTTTTTCATTAAACGTGTAACATCAATAGAAAAATCGTCCCATTCGTTACGATACAATGAACATTTTTCTTATTCAGATTTTTTATTTTTGCACACGACAAAATTTGACGAAAAATCTTTGAATTGGTTATAAGAACTTAATGTTATTTTTTGTAGAACAAATAATTTTGTTTAGCGTGCTTTGAGGTTTGAGTTTAAAAAATCAATTTTGGTGTTTGTCATTTTCAGACTTCGCTACGGGAGGATGCCACAAATGTTTTGTAGGACTGTACAAAGTACAATGAACAAAGGGCGACCATTTGGCCCGAGAGGACCACACTAAAGTTGAAGATATATCATGGGTCTCAGCACGAGCTTGGGAAAACCAGAGCATTCCTGCATCTTGTTGACCTTCAGCCATAAACACATCATTACAAGAGGACAGAAGAAGAAGAAGAAGAAGAAGAAGAAGAAGAAGAAGAAGAAGAAGAAGAAGAAGAAGAAGAAGAAGAAGAAGAAGAAGAAGAAGAAGAAGAAGAAGAAGAAGAAGAAGAAGAAGAAGAAGAAGAAGAAGAAGAAGAAGAAAAAAGAAGAAGAAGAAGAAGAAGAAGAAGAAGAAGAAGAAGAAGAAGAAGAAGAAGAAGAAGAAGAAGAAGAAGAAGAAGAAGAAGAAGAAGAAGAAGAAGAAGAAGAAGAAGAAGAAGAAGATTAGTGTTGGGTAAGCATCACATTTTGGTAAAATATCGAAATTGGTCGGTAAAGAGAGAGAGTAAAGCTTTACTCGTACACTTTGATTTTTTTTTTTTAAATTAGTTATTTTAGGCCAATTTGTTTTGTGTCGTGAATTTCTAAAGCCAAGATCTTCTCATTTCGACTCTAAACTCAATGGGGAGCAAAAGCGTGATCTCAATTAAAAAAAAAAAAAAAAAAAAAAAAAAAAAAAAACCCAAATAACTGGTTTCAGTCTCAAATGAAATGTAAAATCACTCTTCCGGAGGATTGAATATTATAATTTAATACCCTGTGTAAATTATGATCTTCTGGTTTCAGAGTGATGGCAACGCATTTTCTAGTCTAATAATAATAATAATAATACTTTATTGCATCCCAGAAAGGACATTTTTTGTACAGACGTGTTATAATTTACACATAAGA
>NC_088366.1:14141625-14144125 GCF_034508935.2 Berghia stephanieae | reverse complement strand
ACTTCGTCTATTGAGTGTGTGGAGGAGGATGGGGGGGGGGGGAGTCGACTTTATGGTATGGCATTCGATTAGGTCCACCCAGCAGTGAATGGGTAGCTGAGTTTGTTAGATTTGGCGGAAAATACTTTGCGATAGACTAGCGTCTATCCAAGCAATTGCTATTGTCCGTTTTACGCTATGTATAGAAACCGGGATAAACTCCCGACTCCATGGGCCGAATGGTTCTGAAGGACTACAATTTGTGGGGAATTATTCGTGGTCAGTGAACGAGAGATGACATAGCTCGAAAACCCTGACTTTGCGACATTGGGTAAAAAGCGACTTAACGCTTGCTCGACTCAGAGAATAAATGAAGAATTGGATTCAATAGTCATGATGACGTCACTTCAATCGTAATGACGCATGGTAACTTAGTAACTGGCTCTAAACTATCGGAACAATGGCGGACGCCCTTGTGAAATATTTCTTCGACGAGCATAAAAGTGTTTCCAGTTCCAGAGGAGAAAAACATTGTGAATATGATCATGTTTTGACTTTTATACATTCTGATCACATGACATGTGAAAATTTCTAGCCAGCATGAAGAATAAAAGTACCGATTTTCATTGCTTAGAACCACGCTGCTCGTCGTTGCTGGGCGACGTGACATCAGACTATTGAATCCTATTGTGAAGCCCATTAAACATGGTAAGTAGAATCCGTGGAAATGCGCTATATAGATAGTATGCGCTTGGCTAAGAAGCTCACAACATTGCCATCCGGAAGTATAACGGACCAACACACAAACTATGTGTAACCTTGAACGTTTATAGTATGGTTAATACAGTTTAGTGAGAATTACTCACAAACGCGGATGGCAAAAAATTTTTTTTTTTAAATAACAAAGACCAGAGTGACGTCAACTTCAATCTATCTATAGATAGTTCGAAGATGACGTCACTCATGTCTTTGTTATTGTTTTTTGCCATCCGCGTTTATGAGTAATGCTCACTGAACTGTATTAACCCGACTATAAACGTTCATGGGTACACACAGTTTTGTGTGTTGGTCCGTTGTATTTCCAGATGGCAATGTTATGAGCTTCTTAGCCAAGTGCATACTATCTATAAGTATTCATACCGTAATAAATGTGTTCAGTTATGACTAACATACGACCCCTGACTCCATGCAATCCTTGTTAAAAAAAATTATTCACCAAACAGCTGGTTCACCACACAGCTGGCTGAGCAATATTTAACAACACAAAACAAAAACATTTAATAAAAGTATAATAAACCTTCATCAGCTTTTACATTTTCCAATCAATTATCCAAGGGAAGTGTGTGTGTGTGTGTGTGTGTGTGTGTGTGTGTGTGTGTGTTTGTATGTGTGTGTGTGTGTAAGGGAAGGAGAGAGAGAGAGGGAGAGAGAGAGAGAGAGAGAGAGAGAGAATGAGGGAAGAGAGATAGATAGATAGATAGATAGATAGATAGATAGATAGATAGATAGATAGATAGATAGATAGATAGATAGATAGACAGATAGAGAGAGAGAGAGAGAGAGAGAGAGAGAGAGAGAGGAAGAAAGAAAGAAATAAAGATATATATATATATATATATATATATATATATATATAAGAGAGAGAGAGAGAGAGAGAGAGAGAGAGAGAGAGAGAGAGTTTTAAGTATACAGTGCCAAAAGTGTCTTACTGACACTAACACAAACACTAACACTCCGACACAATTCAAAGGAATTCATTCATTGTCGGCTGTTTCTGGCTGGGTCGCTAATATTAATAGTGTATTAATATTACAATAAAACATGTGTAACCATTTAGTATATTATTTGACCTATTTTTGGCCTGTGGCCTCTATATAGGAATTAATTAATGTCTTATATAAAATGCATTACGGTCCTTAACAAAGAGTTAGGTTGTTCTAATGTCACGTGTTTGTAAATTGGGCTGAACGGTTGTGTAGACAATATTATTATTATTATTATTATTATATTATTAGGTCTAACTATAACAATGAGTTGTGAATATTTCTCACGAGCTAAAATGTTGTAGCATTAATATTATATATAATATTAATAATAATAATAATAATAATATATATAATAATAATAATAATAATAATAATAATAATCTGATGACACATGATGATAAGATGATGGGATGATGATGAGACGACGAGATAATAATATGATAATAATAATAACAACAACAACATCAAAAAAAACAAAAAAAAACAAATAATAATAATAATAATAATAATAATAATAATAATAATAATAATAATAATAATAACAATAATAATAATACAATAAATCAATCAATCAATGAATATAGTAACCACGACAACCAGAATCCACACAAGGGTCAGGGCACACACTACAGCCTTGATATGGCCCCATCAATGAAGTCAATACCGTGCGATCGGAAAACAAAGAACGTTATAGATAGAATGACGTTGACGTCACTCTGGTCTTTATTATTGTTTTTCGCCATCCGCGTTTATGA
>NC_088366.1:14081625-14136625 GCF_034508935.2 Berghia stephanieae | reverse complement strand
ATGATAATGTGTCTGTGTTTAACCAGTTAATTGTCGCACTCTGGAAAAACAAAAACAAAAAACAAATACGAATTAAAATTTTTCTTTTTCTTCTTCAGACTGAATATTGTATGGTCTTCTTTTCAGTAACAGGGGCTCTCTTGAGAAGTAGGGAGCGATTTTTTAAAAGTCATCAGTCGAAAAGGGTTGTTTACAAGTGGTTGGTAGTGAGTTCCAAAGTCGGACGGTGGAAAGAAAACACATCATTTAAATATGGATCGATTTAAATGGCGACTCATCTGGGCAAAAAAAAATAAAAAAAGCCCCCCAAAAAACCCCTTCAAACCTGGGACTTCACGAAGAAGTGTGTATGTAACCAGTCCTTCGGAGGACTAATAATGAAAAGGTAACATATTGAGTCATAAGGTGGCAATAGTATTTTAGTAGGAGGGTGTATAGGCTGATTAATAGAATTGCGGCTATGCGGTCTTGTGGTATAACACCCGCTCCTGGGTTCGAGCCTCGCTCGGCGCATAGTTGAGTCGTTGGGAAAGACTCTTTACTCTCACCGTACTTATGTGTAAAATGTTAGGTGTTGCTGTTGGGCAGGGACCCATTGTAAAGGGCTTTGAGCACGTTTAGTGGATATTGCTCTATATAAAAGCTCTAGTCTTTTTTTTTAAGACCCGAGGATGGATGATCTTTATTGACGACCAGCATATATTTAGACTAGACAATAAGTTGCCATCACAATGAAACCAGAGGATCAATTACACAGTGGTATTAGTCCAGTTGTCCGGAAGAGTGGTTTTACACTTCTATTGAGATTGGAACCAGTTATTTGACACCACGTTTTCCTCCCTATTCACTAGTATTGTTTACCTCTATCCGAAAAACTTAAAGATAGTATGCAGATGACGTCACTCAGGCCTTTGTTATTGTTTTTGCCATCCGCGTTTGTGAGTTGTTCTCACTAAACTGTATTAACCAGACTATAAAAGTTCATGGTTACACAGAGTTTGTGTGTTGGTCCGTTATACTTCCGGATGGCAATGTTGTGAACTCCTTGGCCAAGCGCATTCTATCTATATGAAAGCATTATAAACTTATGTATGTATGTCTTTTAGTGAGTGGATGTGCGTGCTTGTGTGTGTATGTGTGTGTGTGTGTGTGTGTGTGTGAAAAGCGGGACGAATCATACAATGAATAGTAATAGTAAGCATGAATGACAAGATACGTGTAAAACGTGGTCAATGATGCGTGAATTCTGTCTTTACTAACACTGGATATCATAATATCTAGAGCGGTTCTGTTATCATGCATGAGCTGAGCGAGATAGAAGATGGAAGGATGAAGAGGTTGTGCGTGTGTGTGTGTGTGTGTGTGTGTGAGAGAGAGAGAGAGAGAGAGAGAGAGGGGGGGGGTAGAGAGGGATAAACAAATAAATAGATAGATGGATAGATAGATAGATAGATAGATAGATAGATAGATAGATAGATAGATAGATAGATATTATTTTTTAAAATATTTACCACAATGTTTGAGACAGTCTACATTAATGTTTCAGGCTTAATTTGCCATCGTCAGTACATGTCGAGCACTTTTCGTACCATATTTGTATCAAACACGATTCAATAGATAGATAGATAGATAGATAGATAGATAGATAGATAGATAGATAGATAGATAGATAGATAGATAGATAGATAGATAGATAGATAGATAGATAGATAGATAGATAGATAGATAGATAGATAGATAGATAGATAGATAGATAGATAGATAGATAGATAGATAGATAGATAGATAGATAGATAGATAGATAGATAGATAGATAGATAGATAGATAGATAGATAGATAGATAGATAGATAGATAGATAGATAGATAGATAGATAGATAGATAGATAGATAGATAGATAGATAGATAGATAGATAGATAGATAGATAGATAGATAGATAGATAGATAGATAGATAGATAGATAGATAGATAGATAGATAGATAGATAGATAGATAGATAGATAGATAGATAGATGGATAGATAGATAGATAGATAGATAGGCCAATAGAATTTTGGCGTTGATCAATTCATCAGAAAAAGTAGAAACCATATTCAAAACACCATTTATAACACTATTTTACGAATCGTATAAACCAAAATTAAAGCCTGAAGTCCATAGTAGCGTAGATAGGATAGACAGATGGATAGATAGATAGGTAGATAGAGTTTTGGCGTTGATCATGTCTCAAATAAAGTAGAACCCTTAGTAAATACACCGATATGGTAGGTGCACCGATATAAGGGTGCATGAAGCGTGAAAAAATTGTCAACACACCAATAAAAAAAAATTTAATAAGCTTCAACAAATAAGAATAACGACACACATACACACCCATCTATGTAGACGTATAGGATTTCCATTGATTTGGGCTGCCCAATGATGCTTCATATATTATCCCCGCAGGCCTATGACACAATCAAAATGTCCAATCCGTACAGTGACATTTCGCAGATTTGGCAGTTTTGTTTTTTGTTGTTGTTGTTGTTGTTGTTGTTGTTGTTGTTTTTTTTTTTTGGTAGGTACTAACACTCACAGAACATCTGCCACGATATATGCCAAAGTATCCATTCATACTTTAGTCGAGTGAGATAACATGTGTAAAGTGTCTTACCGAAGGACAGATATCTCGGACTAGAATAGTATTTTTTGTTGTTGTTTGTTTGTTGGTTTTGTTTTGTTTTTTCAATCATAAACAACCATCCTGTCATTTCTTGATTTCTGATGTTCAATCCCAAGTCGAAAGTAATATATGATCCAAAACTGAATGTAACAGCCTAGTCACAATGTAGGTGCAGGCAAAGGTACTGACCTACGTGACGATCCCAAAGCCAGAGTACGGTGGCTATTTACCCCAGGTTTGAGACATTAAAGGTGGTTCCACACGACACATAAAACTAAATGCACATCGCAAGACAATTGAATTATAATTTTATAACTGTTTATTACAAATCTAAAGAAAAAATAAAAGGAAAGAAAGAATAATATTCAAATTAAAAGTGTGACAACATATATCAAATATCAAAATATCAAAAATGATGGTGATGCATGATGGTGATGATGCAAATAATAATCTACAGGTTGGGGCCCCTTACCTTACTTAATACGCAGACATGCAATGAATGGTAAATGATGATGAAGGTGAAGATGATATTCTTGACCACATTATCGATGTCTTTCGGTATTATTATATCTATAGGAGTCCAAACATGTTCACAGTTCACTTTTCTGTCACAAGTTCTTTCAATTGTTAATTTCACTTTAATTTAAGTCCAGGTTGGAAATGTTTTTTTATTAAATTGTTTTCTCGATAAATATGGAACCAAAATGTTTTCAAGATAACAAACAAATGTTACTGGTATCACGTCTGGTTTATAGCCGGGGCTAACCGACTCTATTCTGTATAGAAAGAGATACATGATTAATACAATAATCCTATATTCACACTTAATCATGTGCCATACTTATTCATAAGTGAGACTTATCTTAGCACATCATTTCAATCTAGAGAGATTGACGATTACTCTTAATTATCTCAAAATTAATATTTCAATATTTATTTACGACAGAGATTAAGTAAGTGTAGATAACTTTTATTCTTTAATCAATCTTTACATCTTTTATCCTTAAACTTCAAGCACGATATTAAAATATCTTAATATTTGTATTCTGAAGAAATACACAATAATAGTACACATGGAAATTCACTGCTGATGATCTTACATCATAAATCTCATAAAACTTATAGCATAAACTATCATTAAAATCACAATTAATTAATGGAAACACACCATTAATAGAGCCGTCAAATAACGAAATTTCACTGGCGGTTAATATACAAAGTTAATATTAATTCCCAAGCCAAGTGAATTTCTACAAAATGGAATGACTTGTGTGAGTCTCAGAGAGGACCTAGCATGTCTCTGCTCTGTTCAGGCTATCGTGATGGACTGACTAAAATTGGTAAAACTCTCTTCTATATATTAAAACTTCGTCTACCCAACCCATGGTCATAGACAATAAATTAACATAACTCAGGATCAGTCAAGACATTCTATTATTTAGTCAATTCTCAAAAGTGTCAGGTTTCCACCAAAGTCCGATAACGAACTACCCGGTTTCCGGAACTTTTAAGAAAACTTTCTTATACAATAGTTACGGGACTAAAGAAAACTTTTTACTCAATAGTCACGGGACTAGTCTCCCTGCCACGCTATCTCTCTATCTCCCATAACGGCGCCACTCTATCCTAATGTCACTAAGGTGACTATTTAATATTCATCAACGATGTTTTTCCAACAAAAGAAAACAAACAAAAAAAGCAACACTGAATACTTAAGGCGAAATAACCGGACACGCAAAGGTAACATAACAGGAAACAAGCATCATTGCTCACCTAGGACGGGCAACAAGCGTTTTGTGACATTCTCTCCCTCTTCAAGAACTAAGTCCATCTGACTTTGGTCCATCTTTAACAAAACCGCTTGATCAGACTCTAGAAAGGAAGTCTGGACCATGATTTTCTGAACCTTTTACAGCTCTTAGATTAAATCTAAACTGATTGAGCAACAGAGCCCATCTCATTAGTCTACCATTTTCCGATTTTGCCCTATTCAGATATAATAGTGGAGCATGATCGGTCTCCACAATGAACTCTCTTCCAATTAGATATGAGCTCAAAGTCTTCACAGCCCATACGAGAGCTAAGCATTCCTTCTCCACGACACTGTAATTCTGTTCTCTTGCCAGAAGTTTCCGACTCAAATACAATACTGGCTTCTTTTCGCCCTCATGTTCCTGCATTAATATAGCGCCTAGACCTGTGTTTGATGCATCGGTCCCTAAAATAAATTGCTTGTTAAAGTCTGGCAAGCACAAGACAGGCTCCGATGTTAACACAGCTTTTAGTTTCTCAAACGCTTTCAGTTGAGGCTCTTCCCAAGCAATTCTATTTGGCATATTCTTCCGAGTTGCATCCGACAGTGGACTTGAGATAGCAGCAAAGTTCGGTACATATCTCCTGTAAAAGGATGTAAGACCAAGAAAGCTTCTCATTTGGGTCTTGTTTTGAGGTCTGCTCGCCTTCTGGATCGCTTCAACCTTATCAATCGTCGGAGACATCTTTCCATTTCCTATCCGATGACCTAGAAATTCCACTTCCGATTGCGCCATTGAGCACTTTGATGGTTTTGCCGTCAAGCCAGCATTCCTCAATTTCGTTAATACAGTTTCTACGCTCCTAAGATGCTCTTGCCACGACGAATTATGCACAATAATATCGTCAATATAATTCTTGACATTTGGAACGTCTTGAATGACTTTCCGCATCATTCTGCTAAAGGCTGCCGGTGCACATTGTAACCCGAACGGCATGACCCGAAACTGCATCAGTCCAAGCTCTGTTGGGAAGGCTGTTATTGGTTTTGAGGCATCAGACAAGGGCAACTGCCAGTATCCTTTACATAAATCAATCTTGCTCACGAACCTGCTTTCTGGTCCTATTTGTTGGAACAGTTCATCAAGACGAGGCATTGGCTCAGCATCAAATACTGTATAGTTATTGACCCGGCGGTAGTCTACGCAAATTCTATTTTTGCCGTCCTTCTTTTTCACTATGATTGGAGGTGACGAGTACGCGCTATCAGACTGCTCAATTATTCCAGCGGTCAGCATTGCTTTCACTTCCTCTTTGAATTCGGCTTGGAGTGCTTGTGGTATAGGGTAAGGCTTCCGTCGTATTGGATCTGAGCTTGTAAGTTTGATGTCATAAATATAGGCAGATGTTCTGCCTGGTACATCTGTCAGAACATCTTGAAATTTCTTCAACAGTGTCACCAGTTCTTTCCTTTGGCTGTCGTCAAGTTCTTCTGATATTTGCACATCTTTAAATGTTTCCGTTTGTGTAAGAGCCGGTGTCTCTATTCTCGGTACGCAATAATCGAACTGGTCTTCAGCGTCCTCCAGCTCATCAATCACTGTAGCTGTAGCTACTCCAAGTATTCCGATGTCTTGTGTAGGCGATTCAGGAGACTCCCGTTCCCAATACTTTTTCAGCATATTGGCATGATAGGTCTTCTGATATTTACCCATATCAATGGTGTAATCGTTGTCGCCTATCCTTTTGATGACCGTAAATGGTCCCGTCCACTTCAGTTGAAGCTTGTTTGCTTCCGTAGGCAAAAGGAGCAACACTTTTTCTCCTTTATCAAACGTTCTTGCTTTAGCCTTCCGGTCGAAGTGTGATTTGTATCGTCCCGAGGCTTTTCTCAGGTTGTCGTGGGCGACCTCAATAACCTTCTCCATCTTTGCGCGCAGGTCCACCACGTATTGATAGGTTGTCTTTACTTCCTCATCCGTGATGTTACCTGTCCAAAGTTCTCGGAGTATTGTCATAGGGCCCCTCACAGGTCGTGCGTATAGAAGCTCAAATGGCGAAAATCCAAGAGACTCCTGCGGTACCTCTCTATAGACGAAGAGAGCGGCGTTGATGTATCTGTCCCAGTCTTTTGTCTGTCATTGGCGAGTCGCTTTAACATTCTTTGAGAGTTCCATTCATCCTCTCAACTAAACCACCATCCACCGCTGCCACCAAAATATGTCACATGTAGGTGCAGGCAAAGTATGACCTACGTGACGATCCCAAAGCCAGAGTACGGTGATGTGGTGAGCTGTTTCATGGAGAGAAGGCGACAAACTTCATTCATCATGCAGAAGTAAACTGAGTTCCATTGTCATGTAGCATTTCCTTGGCACTCCAGTACGGCTAAAAATATCGACTAATGCCTCAGCCACGTGTTCTGTGTCTATTGACTTTAATGGCACCGCCTCTGGAAATAATGTGCAATAATCCATTAGAGTAAGGATGTACCGATTTCCTCTGTCTGAAGATGGTATGACGGGCCCAATGATGTCCACTGCAACACGACTAAATGGCTCATCAATAAGAGGCACCTTTGATAGAGGCACTTTGGTTATCTGACCCTTGGGTGCGCTCCTTTGGCACGTGTCACATGATCGACAGAATCTATTCACGTCATCCCAAAGATTAGGCCAATAGAACTCTAACAAGATCCTATCACTCGTTTTCTTAGATGCGAGATGACCAGCCATGATGCTCTCGTGGGCCAGCCTCATTACTGTCTCTCTCAGTTCCTCTGGAACAACTACCTGCCTACATACATCTCCATGGTATTTTGTTGGTGACTGGAAAAAGCGGCAAAGTACACTTTATCGAAACCAAACCACGTAGTGTTGTTTCGACCACTGTGTCTGCGTTCGCAATTTTCCGCCAACTTTCTGCAAACTGTTAGAGTCTCATCCTTTTCCTGTTTGTCGATTAGGTCCTTAACAGTGACCCCGATATCTAGTGATGCTGGAGTCCGCAATGCTTTGATTACTTTCTGCTTCTGACTTCGTGTCTCCACAGCCATCATTTGCTCATCACATTTAACACCCGGACACTTAGCACCTGGGATATTACCCAAGATTACATCATACAAAGGGGATTCCATCTCGACGGCTTCAATTTCTCCTGTATAGTAAGGACAGTCGAGGTAAGCCTTTGTCAATGGTGCTTGTACGGACGTTCCATCTGCTAGGCTGATTTTCATATAATCCTCTTTCCCTGGTACAATTTTGCTCAAACCCTTCTTTATAACAACAGTGCTGCAGCCACTGTCGCGTAGGACCGTCACCTTTTCGCCGTTTAGATAGCCTTTCCGAGTTGGCATCTTTTGCGCTTCCACGTATCCTTCGCAATTGTGGTTATACAGTGATTGGGATCTGTTATGTTATAACTTGCACAGTTTGGTTGCGATTTCTTCTGAATCTGCGGATTCTTCTGGGCTTCAGTGCTCCTGACTTTGTCCCTCGCCATCCTTTGTTGTAGCCAACAATCATTTTCATGATGATTTTTTAATCCACAAAACTTACATCCACTACCAATAGCTAGCGCACGCTGAGACCTGCAGTCCCGAGCTTTGTGACCAAATTTCCTGCAGTGATGACATTGTAATTGTTGTGATGGTCTGTCCTTATTTGTCAGTGGTGTCCTGTTGACAGCATATTGCGTGGTGACTGGAGGTTGTTCTGCTTTTCTATCGAAACTAGACTTAACATACGCCCCTGCTGCACCATGAGCACAAACATACTTTTCTATTTGATCCACCAAATCATCGGCTGTGCTAGGCTTTCTTTCTTTAACAAACATGAGCAAGTCCTTGTTACACGAATTCATCAGCTGTTCCATCATGATTAAGTCAATCAGATCGGTAGACAAATTCTTATCCTTCTCTGACAACTGTATCCATTTCTCAAGATAGGACTGGATTCGTGTTCTAAACTGACCAATGCTTTCTCTGCCTCTGGCCTACTCTTCCTGAACTTTTCTTGAAAGCCATCTTTCGTCAAGTTATAACGCTTCAGCAGAGCATCCCTAACTTTCTGATAATTCATCGCCTCATCTTCATCAAGTCTCGTATAAACTTCCAATGCTTTTCCTTGTAGCAAGGCGGAGAGATGAATAGCCCAGTCCGTCTCTGGCCATTCATTAACCGTCGCATATCTCTCAAATCTTAGCAGGTAACTGTCAATCATGTCTGACTTGTCATTGAAGCATGGAAGCCTGGGACTCTTGACTGGCGCTGGTCTTGTGTGACGAATACTTTCTGACACTGAGGGAGACCTAGGAGATGGCGAGCTGTCATCACGATCCGCTCTTAATCTCTGTAATTCCAGCTCCGTTTCTACAAGTTGCTGTTGCTGTCGCAGTTTCTCCCTCTCCAGTTTCAACTTCTCCAACTCTTCTTGGCGCACCCTATCTTGGTCTGCCAACTGTCTTGTCACCCAATCATTTAACTCTTGGCCAGAAAATCCAAGCTTTTCTCCTACTTTAATCAACTTCTCCACATCAGACATGATTAAATATTTTTGTTACTTAGTTATCGATAAGACAATTAAATCAATGACAATGAAAACAGCTAGAATGCTTCAATAGGTCAACACAATAGCGCAGATGACAACACCGCAATATAAAACCACCGCAAAGTGAATACAACCAAATTTCTGCAAGCTGATATGACTTTTAAGCCAAAGAGCAGTATGTAACAAAAATTATATATTATTGCGAACTGCAAATAAGATACATTCAATATGACAACGCCTCGATTCTTAATTTCATTAATATTTCAATGTCAATACTTGAGACAATTTCATCCAATATTTATCAACACGACCTTCTTTTTATAATAACTCGACTATTCGTGCCTCTCATACACGAAATCTTACTGTGGTCACGCCCCAGTTAAACGCTATGCTCATCCACTGTGCCCGGCTTAACTTTAAGCACAACCGATTTTATCAACAAAAGTATAAGACTGCAACGTAGCGTTAAATTATCCTTTCTACCGATGTCGACAAAATTAAATCAGTGATAACAGGGTACTTGCACGAGTTTCACACTCAACGATAATTCGCATTTAGCTCACTACCCAATGACGCTTATGCCTCTCGTTTTAACTGTTGCAAATAAAATGTAAATCCTGATCGATTTACCACTCACATTAAATTGCGAAGCCCAAATGACTTTCAACAAACATCGGCTTAGAGCCCGTAACACAATATTCTTAAAATTGTAAAGTACATGTCAACGTTTACAAAATTACCATATTGAGCAGTCCCTTAGACTCTCAATTACAATTAGCTCGTAGCCCGCAACAGTAATTATGTTATTGCTTTTGTAGCAAATTAACAATCAAAAGTGAAAGCTTCCAACCATACGATAAGAATAAAAATTGCCGGCACCTTATCGCACGTTAAAACGCTTTACACAACTTTTTCTGACCCCATCCCATGGATCGGATTCTAGGGTCCCATCACTTTCAATCGGATGACAATTGAACAAAGTCCTAGACTGACCCTGGTTGCCACAATCAAGTACCTCCGTGATAAACGTGATCTATAATGTTATGGGTCTATCTACCCCTCTCTCATGTAAAACACCTAATGGTGTGAGTCCATCCAGTAACAATGTTACAACAATCAATTACAGCCTTGAAATTACTCTGACGTTTATATCAGTATCCGTTTTTAAAAATTACGTTAGCCCGGCCCAATCTTTAACTACTTTTCAAACGAAATTAATTTCTTTGAATCAACTTTATATGAACTTATGACATATATGATGATTAGTTCAGATATAAAATATATTAAAATTGTCAAAGTGCCAGTCTGTGAAGGAGGAACCATCCCACCGCTGCCACCAAAATATGTCACAATGTAGGTGCAGGCAAAGGTACTGACCTACGTGACGATCCCAAAGCCAGAGTACGGTGGCTATTTACCCCAGGTTTGAGACATTAAAGGTGGTTCCACACGACACATAAAACTAAATGCACATCGCAAGACAATTGAATTATAATTTTATAACTGTTTATTACAAATCTAAAGAAAAATAAAAGGAAAGAAAGAATAATATTCAAATTAAAAGTGTGACAACATATATCAAATATCAAAATATCAAAAATGATGGTGATGCATGATGGTGATGATGCAAATAATAATCTACAGGTTGGGGCCCCTTACCTTACTTAATACGCAGACATGCAATGAATGGTAAATGATGATGAAGGTGAAGATGATATTCTTGACCACATTATCGATGTCTTTCGGTATTATTATATCTATAGGAGTCCAAACATGTTCACAGTTCACTTTTCTGTCACAAGTTCTTTCAATTGTTAATTTCACTTTAATTTAAGTCCAGGTTGGAAATGTTTTTTTATTAAATTGTTTTCTCCGATAAATATGGAACCAAAATGTTTTCAAGATAACAAACAAATGTTACTGGTATCACGTCTGGTTTATAGCCGGGGCTAACCGACTCTATTCTGTATAGAAAGAGATACATGATTAATACAATAATCCTATATTCACACTTAATCATGTGCCATACTTATTCATAAGTGAGACTTATCTTAGCACATCATTTCAATCTAGAGAGATTGACGATTACTCTTAATTATCTCAAAATTAATATTTCACTATTTATTTACGACAGAGATTAAGTAAGTGTAGATAACTTTTATTCTTTAATCAATCTTTACATCTTTTATCCTTAAACTTCAAGCACGATATTAAAATATCTTAATATTTGTATTCTGAAGAAATACACAATAATAGTACACATGGAAATTCACTGCTGATGATCTTACATCATAAATCTCATAAAACTTATAGCATAAACTATCATTAAAATCACAATTAATTAATGGAAACACACCATTAATAGAGCCGTCAAATAACGAAATTTCACTGGCGGTTAATATACAAAGTTAATATTAATTCCCAAGCCAAGTGAATTTCTACAAAATGGAATGACTTGTGTGAGTCTCAGAGAGGACCTAGCATGTCTCTGCTCTGTTCAGGCTATCGTGATGGACTGACTAAAATTGGTAAAACTCTCTTCTATATATTAAAACTTCGTCTACCCAACCCATGGTCATAGACAATAAATTAACATAACTCAGGATCAGTCAAGACATTCTATTATTTAGTCAATTCTCAAAAGTGTCAGGTTTCCACCAAAGTCCGATAACGAACTACCCGGTTTCCGGAACTTTTAAGAAAACTTTCTTATACAATAGTTACGGGACTAAAGAAAACTTTTTACTCAATAGTCACGGGACTAGTCTCCCTGCCACGCTATCTCTCTATCTCCCATAACGGCGCCACTCTATCCTAATGTCACTAAGGTGACTATTTAATATTCATCAACGATGTTTTTCCAACAAAAGAAAACAAACAAAAAAAGCAACACTGAATACTTAAGGCGAAATAACCGGACACGCAAAGGTAACATAACAGGAAACAAGCATCATTGCTCACCTAGGACGGGCAACAAGCGTTTTGTGACAAGCCTAAAAAAAAAAAGAACAAAATACCATATATGGAAAGTTTCGGACTCAAAACCCGTCATCAGCCAACAACAAAAAAGAAACAAAAAAAACCCCCCAAAACAATAAAAATATAAATACATCACTTAAATCTTATGTATTTGGGTTCGAGGCAAAGATCATAGCGCTGAGCAGCAATCCAGACAAAAACGTGAACAACAAACAAACAAATTAACAAAAACAATAAAATAAAAAGTAATACACACTACAAATTCAAAAACCACAAACATTCTGGCGCATTACAATTTTGGATCGGAAGGTCAAACATTTATTTAGACCCAGGTTCACATAACAACGACACAAATGCGTTTTGAGGAGGTGTGTCGAATGTCAACTATTATTGAACAAACCGATATCACGCGAGTTTGACATTTAAAATTTCACAAAGCGGTATGAATGTGTGCATTGGCATTGTGTGCTGGTCCAGCAATGATTGGTTAATTATTGTTAATATCTGGCGAATAAAGGATTTAATGTGAAAAGAAAGGAAGAAAGACGTGTGGGAGGGAGAGGGACGTGTTTATGTGAGAGTGTGTGAAGGTGAAGGTGACGTGTGTTGTGTGTGTGTGTGTGAGGGAGAGAGAGAGAGAGAGAGATAGAGAGAGAGAGAGAGAGAGAGAGAGAGAGAGAGAGAGAGAGAGATAGATAGATGTTCGAGTGGCTAAGGCATTGCCCTAACACACTTTTGGTTTTCGTATTTTTCTCTTTTCTTTCTTTCCCCTTTTTTTCTTTGGTTTCTTAAGCAAGAAACTTTGACCACCTTGCTTGCATTGCGACACTGCACTGCACTGCGGCTGACGGCTGGTTAGTACGGTCTTTTCTCGAGATTGACTTACAGAAAAAAAATTCCTCTGAGGATGGAATTGTATTTTAGCGTGTTCGGCTCCATAATTTTAAAAAATGAGCTTAAATATAGAGCAATATCCCCTAAACGTGCTAAAGCGCTTTACAATGGGTCCCTGGCCAACAGCAACACTTGACATGTAGGACGAGACTTTTTTTTCGGACAGAGACAACGCTGTTAACGGCCAGGTACTCATTTTACACCTAAGTACGGTGAGAGAATGTGAGTGAGTATAGAGTCTTTTCCAACGCCTCAACTATGCGCCGAGTGAGGCTCGAACCCAGGACCTTCCGATCCGAAAGCGAGTGTCATACCACTAGACCACATAGCCTCCTGAAGAAGAGAAGGCGGATGAGGATGAAGAGGAGTAGGAGGAGGAGGTGGACGAGTCGCCAGAACTGCGGTAACAACATACTGTACATATTGGCAGTCTTGGGTTACAACAGACAAATCATTTCGGCAAACAAAACAAGGTTTACCCATATTTACCCAAGACCTCAGGCGATTGGTAGTGAGTTCTGGTACGTTGGTAACTGCATAGTATGCTCAACGAGTTATGGAGAATAAATGAAAAGGTCATGTTATACTAAAACCAGTAGTAGTGGTAGTAGTATTAGTGGTGGTGGTGGTGGTAGTAGTAGTAGTAGTAGTAGTAGTAGTAGTAGTAGTAGTAGTAGTAGTAGTAGTAGTAGCAGTAGCAGTAGTAGTAGTAGCAGAAGTAGTAGTAGAGAAAGTATTATTATTATTATTATTATTATTATTATTATTATTATTATTATTATTATTATTATTATTATTATTATTATTATTATTATTATTATTATTATTATTATTATTATTATTATTATTATTATCAATTTATTATTATCATGCCATCACTCTGAAACCAGAACATATATTACACAAGATATGCACCCAGTTCCCCAGAAAAGTGGTTTTACACTGCCAATGAAGTTGGAACCATTTTGTTTTTTTTTTGCAATCACACTTTGTACCCTATTAGAGCTAGGTCTTCGATTTTCATGTTCATCTCTACCGTTCTAACATAATCCAATATGCAAACATTTGTGTGAGTTCGTGCTTGTGTCTGCGTTTTGATTTTTGAGTTAGCATTCTAAACTGCTGCGGGCAGAGCTTTAGATCTCTTGGATAAACTTTTAGTGCAATATAAATGAATTCTTCTTCTTCTTCATATCATCATCATTATTATTATTATTACTATTATTATTATCATTATTATTATTATTATTATTATTATTTATTATTATTATTATTATATATTATTATTATTATTATTATTATTATTATTATTATTATTATTATTGCTATTATTATTATCATTATTATCATCATCATTATTAAAACATTTAGAAGGGTATCGCAGGAAAATCGCAATAGGGTGAGGCCACTGGAGAAGTGGAGAAGATCGCTAGAAATAACGATGACATCCTTTGATCAAACCTGGACTAGGAGGAAATTTGAAAGCTGACGAAAAACAGACGTCACTGTTGCGCCCTATTTCGACCTTGTCATGTGTTAATGAAACACCATAGAAGATTACGTAGGTTGATTTTAAAATATCTGACAACGCGGCGAGAAAAAAATCCTTCGACTGGTTACTTTCATCCAGGCATTCTACGACTGGTTACTTTCATCCAGGCATTCTACGACTGGTTACTTTCATCCAGGCATTCTACGACTGGTTATTTTCATCCAGGCATTTTACGACCGGTTACTTTCATTCTACGACTGGTTACTTTCATCCAGACATTCTACGACTGGTTACTTTCATCCAGGCATTCTACGACTGGTTACTTTCATCCAGGCATTCTACGACTGGTTACTTTCATCCAGGCATTCTACGACTTGTTACTTTCCTCCAGGCATTCTACGATGAGACTTAAAATGGCAATGGGACGGTCTGTTCACCCCAATCCCCTGATTATTATTTTCTTGTAAAACCCACTTAGCCTCCATACCTCTAGTGTGTTATGGGCGGTCTTCTAAGTAAAGTATGTAAGTAAGCTGTGTTTAGGTTTTATCGTATGTATTCCTACTACTGGGCCTTTATCGATAATCATGACTTGTGAAAGGTTCCGTCAATCGACCTTGGCACTCGTCACACTCTATTGAACACAGAATGTCCGATTCTGCCACGCCTTCGCAAAAGGGGAAATGAACACGTGTGTACACACACAAACACACACGCAACGAGAGAGAGAGAGAGAGAGAGAGAGAGAGAGAGAGAGAGAGAGAGAGAGAGAGAGAGAGAGAGAGAGAGAGAGAGAGAGAGAGAGAGAGAGTTGTCCAACACGAATGGCCCGTTTCTCGAATTTCATTTTCATTGATCCGTCGCTTCTTTACGAAAGGGGGAGGTAAGTCGTCGTGACTTGCAATTTCGACATGGGTATCAAATTAGGGTTCGTAAGTAGGGGATACACTAATGTGGTTTTCGATCAATCGTGTAGGCACCTCTTACGTATGGCTAGCTGTACACCTTGATCAGTGCCGATGGTGACAAAAAGGAAAAAGGAGGAAAATTATGAATGGTTTTCTTTACGCCACATGTTCAGCTCACTAACCCCCACTTTTAGAGCCATTGAGATGATAAACTACTCTAGCTATTTTCTGGATAGTGGGGAAGCTGCACCAGTTTGTTCCACCACACATCAAATCTCTCAAAGCCAGAAAATTTTATTTAAGGAAAATGTCTTTTTTCAAAGGAGGAAATTCCTCCTCTGACACAAAAATCGCGGATTTCCGCGGATCCTAGGAAAATCATCAGCACTGCTATAAATACAAGGCGTGAGAGAAAAAAATTGGTAAAAATTATGACGGTGTTTCAATACCAAGAAGAAATCAGAAACATTAAAAAAAAAACCAAGCAACAAACACATGACCATAAATTAATACTTGTCAAGTTTGATTTAAAATCCTCTGTTGATTAATAAAATAAAGGTTCGTAAGTAGGGTATAATATGTGGTTTTCGACCAACCATGTAGGTACCTCTTACGTATAGCTAGCTGCTGTACACTTATATATACAGGGTGTGAGAGAAAAAAAATGGTCAAAATTATGACGATGTTTCAATATATTATCTTATCTTATCTTACTAAAGGCTTAACAGGAATTATCCTTTAAATGCTGTATTACTTCTACAATAGTTTATAATTACAGAATCTCATATAGCTTGCATTGTATCACTCACAAACAGTTTTATACCAAGAAGAAACCAGATACATTCATAAAATACCAAGCAACAAAAACAAGACAAAAAGAGAATACTTGCCAAGTCTGATTAAAAATCCTCAGTTGATTAAGAAACTATGCTGTTAAACCCCTTCCTTACTACCCATAGGAAAATCGTCACATTCGTTACGATTTAGCCATCATTTTTCTCATTCTGATTTCATTTGTACATTACAATATTTGAACGAAAATATATGCTATAGTTAAAGTATATTAACTCTGTGTTGAAGAGCTTCTTTCGCAGAAAAAAAAAATAGTATAGCATGAACCAACATGTGAAATAAATCTATTTTTGTATTGTATAGGCTGGGTGTGAAGTTTTGGGGAAATCCGGAAAATGGCCGGTAAGGAGAGAGTTAAACCAAAGTAAGTCGTGTAAAAATAACGACATCGAAAGTTTCCAAACGTATGCTCTCTTGTTTCTAGAAGTCTAGCGTGACTCGTGTAGGAAGTTGCCCCGGTTTGTTTAAAACAAATGACATATATTTTATTCTTCTTCCAACAATGTTATACAAAATTCTCAATACAAAGCAGAAAACACATTAATTTGATTTATTTCTAAAGATAAATGGCTTCAATGTGCCCTGACTTGAATCCACTGGACTACAGCATAGATTTGTCAATTTGACAGTGTTCATAATGGTTTGTAAGATAATAGAAAATACACGGATCACGTAGAAAAAGGATACAGATAATCAATCATATAAAAGCAAAACATAAGAGGGGTCTATTCCAAGGGAAGACTAGAATAACCCAGGCGTCAGCCGCAGTGCAGAGCCGCAAACTGAGCTAGGGCGAGGTGACTTGCTTCAGGCCGCACAGCGCACCGGCGAGCGATCGAACTCGATAGCTTTCGGGTACGAAGCAAAGACCGAACCGCTGAGCCACGTTGCCCCTGGCATGATTTCATACACTTTTTTTCATAAATTTATCTTTTACCTTCTGCTGCTAATTTGTCACTTATATTATGTCGGCGAAACCTATCTTCTGAAATTTCCATCGACAACCAAAAAATTAGGGGCTTAATTCCATACCTTTTATTGATGGGAATGAATGCAATATTCTTATGTCGCAAATTCATAAAATTTCGCATTTCTGAAATTCGCCTTTTCGCATGTTTCATCTCGACATAAAACCAGATCGAGGCGGTAGACACATATTCATATCTGCTCTCTCTCTCTCTCTCTCTCTCTCTCTCTCTCTCTCTCTCTCTCTCTCTCTCTTCCATCCCCCTATGACGATTACTTACGAATGTCACCAATGTAAATAAGCACGCCTTTAAATAACGTAAATCCGCGCTTTACTGAGCCAAATTTAGCCTTGTTAGATCGATACACACCAAGGTGCACAAATCAGCAGATCTGATTTCAAAACGCCTGATTTACCATTGTGCTGTAATGGACAATGTTTTACGCCGGTTTGAGAGCATTTCCATTATATAACAATGAGATCATAAAAATTTGGGTTATCAGCCACATCGGTATACACGTAACATGGAAGGATGGGGTAACTATATTATATTATCATGACTCACTATATACCTTTGATTTTTGTTTATTTAACTAATTAACTGTTGTACACTGGAAAAACTCGTATTATAATATCTGCTGCCCAAGAACTCGTCCTTCAAATGAATATCGATCGATTTAAATGACCCTCATCTTAACTTAAACTCTAAAACCCGGGACTTCGCAAAGTCATTTAAATCGGTCAATATTTGAAGAACGAGTTTTCTGGCCAAATATCTAAATACGAGATTTTCCAGAGTGGGGCAGTAAACTGGTTAAAAAGGGTTTAATGGGGATTGCGTGATGTTGTAATATGTAGCACAAGTAAAATCTATTTGAGTCTTCTGTCTGTATGCCACCCCCCCCCCTCCCCTTCTAAATTTGTTGATCTATTACCTTCCATCCTACCAATCCATCTACACTAAAATCTCTCTCTCTCTAGATGTGTGTGTGTGTGTGTGTGTGTGTGTGTGTGTGTGTGTGTGCCACCTGCTTATTTATTGATCTTTTTTCTCGTTTGATAGTTTATTGCCATTGTTGTATTATTAATGCAACAAGTCGTTGAGATCGATTTTGAGAGTTTGAGACAGATATAGAAATATAGATAGATAGATAGATTGATGGATAGATGAATGGATGGATAGATAGATGGATGGATAGATAGATAGATAGATAGATAGATAGATAGATAGATAGATAGATAGATAGATAAGATAGATAGAAAGAAAGATAGATAGAGAGAGAGATAGAGAGAGAGAGAAAAGAAAAAAAGAAAGAGAGATAGAGAGAGAGAGAGAGAGAAAGAGAGAGAGAGAGAGAGAGAGAGAGAGAGAGAGATGGCGAGTGAGAATTAGAAGATGGGGAGAAGAGACAAACAAGAAAGAGAAAAAGAGAGGAAGGAGTCAAAACAACCAGTTCTTGATGCATCATTAATTGTGATACTGTTTGAGGCTGTTACAAGATAGAGATGAGGATGAAGATAAAGATGAGGATGAAGGTGGTGGCAGTGGTGTTGACGATATATCGTGAAGATGGGGAGGGAGAGAGAGAGAGAGAGAGAGAGAGAGAGAGAGAGAGAGAGAGAGAGAAAGTACGAAAGATAAGGTGGAAAAATAGGAGACATAAGTACGAGATAAAAGAGAGAAAGAGAGGGAGGAGGAAGAAGAGAGAGGGATAAAGATAAAAAGGGGAGCAACAGAAAAAAAGAAAACCAGTGCTGTTGCATCATTGTGATTCTGTTTGAGGCTGTTTCGATCTGTGCTAAAGATGAAGATAAGGATGAAGATAATGATGATGTTGGAAGTCGTTCTTGGTGATGGTAGTGACGATATCGTGAAGATAGGACAAAAAAGACAAAACAAAAAACACAAAAAAAGGGGGGGGGGAAAGAAAAGGAGGACAGTGATTTATATAACATTATAAGAAAGAAGGGAACATGTGACTGTAGGAGGAGAATGGGAGTGTTGGAGTAGCAAATCAAATCTATTCAATATCCATTGCTCTTGTACTTGTAGCTTCAGCTGAGTGATTACATAAAATGTGACGTAATAAAAAAATTAGTCATTTGGCCACATATCCGGATTTAGCCAGGTTCCTATAGCGTGATCCGACAATAGCAATTGCTTGCTATCCTTTTGACTGGATGCTGATCCGTCGCAAAGTACTTTCTGTCAGATCGAACAGACCAGCTACCCAATCACTGCTGTGTGGACAGGGAAGGGAGGTCGAAAATAAAATCGTCGACTTCACCCGGTCTAGATCCTTTTGTGTGTGAAGCGAGTGCTCTATCAACTGAGCTATTGTGACGTAGTATAAGTGTCATATTTATCAGGTGACAAAGTTTAGGGATAAATTCCATATAGTATGCAGGCATCACTCCAATGACGTTTCGTTTGTAAAATTTACTGAGTTGCTCACCTGGAGTTAAAAATTTCAGTTTTATTTATCCATTGCTTACCTGTTCTCGGAGAGAGTCGCTACTTCCAATGTAATATCTATCCAAAATTTGATAAGCCGTCTTAGAATGAATGTGATTTTTACTGCTCTGCATCACTTGTGTGACGTCCTCCCCGTTGTACTGTTCTAACAACTCCCTCCCACCTGGGTGCTTCGCAACGAAATTCGTCACATCATACACCTTTCCATTTCGGACTATTCTCACGCGTTCACCGTTGAGTTTCTTGTTGACCGTTTTATTATCGTTATTATTATCCCATTTCGGAAATGAAAACCCCATTTTGATTTTGATTTACAATTAATTCTTTAATGTAACTATTTATTTATTTATTTGGTGAAACTTGACCTACGTCGAGAAGGGAAACATTTTATATAACCACACTCTGTCGTATACTGAACAAAAAACAAAAACAAAACAAAAACAAACTCGTATTTAAAATTATGGCTAGAAAACTCGAACTTCAAATATCAGTCGATTAAAATTACCCTCATCTTGGCAAAAACTCTCACATCAGGAACTTCCGCCAAGTCACGGGTTTATGAAATTTGACAAAATTTTAAATACATGCGTTTTTATGTAGGCTAGTTGTTTGCTTGTTTCTCAGTGTTGGGTAGTAATATTAATATTAACACTATTAAACTGATATGAACTTTGTAAAGAATTCACAATCGTATCGGCTGTTTCCACTTATTGATAACTTGAAATTACAGAGACATTAATATAATCATATAATTATTCAACAGCTTAATTAGCCAGTTAACTGCCGTACTTGGGAAAACGCATTTATTTTAAAATTTGGCCTGTGAACTCGTCCTTCAAATACCGATCGATTTAAATTACCCTCGGCCTCATCTTGGCAAACAATTCTCCAACCTGGGACTTCGCGAAGTCCCAGGTTTGAGAGTTTTTGCCAAGAACAAGATGAGGGCCATTAAAACCGATTGCCGGTTGATATTTGAAGTACGAGTTTTCTGGCCAAATTTTAAATACAAGCTTTTCCAGAGACCGACACTTAACTGGTTAACAACCCATTTCAATCATTCACCACTGTCTGGAGTCCAGGAACTATTTTTTTTTTAAAATTGGCATACGGTTCCCAACTTGAAAATTGAAAATTAAATTTCACAACTTTAACACACCTCATAAATAAACACGAACATCCATCCAAATTGTAAATAATATACACATCACTACGAATTTTCACTTCCTTATCTTAATGAAACATTACGCGCACGTCGATAAGTTGAAGTTATAAAAAACAAATTATTATAAAAGGGGTATCATATCAACAGGCTGAAATTCCAACCATGTCCGGTTCGTGTTGTGTGTCGTTTCTATCAGTCGGTGGTTGTGTGTGTGTGTGTGTGTGTGTGGCACTGGAGCGTTGCTAGCGGCGTGCTTTAGACTCAGCTTTACTTGGTGTGGATGTGTCGTTTGACCCACTGAGTGGCGCGTATCAGTCAGCGAATAAAACTTGCACACAACTCCAGACTTTTCGTATAAAGCAGCAACACAACACCAACACAACCACACATGGGTCATTTGTTTCATAACATCACCTTTTCCACGGCCACGCCAGGCAGGTAAAAGAAATAGCGCGCTTGGCATGGCAAATGGCAAGCCAGGCTGTTTGGTTGGCGGGCGGCAGAGTTGTCGATGGGGGGAGTCGAGGCCGAAATCTACCCCGCGAGTCACTGAACGAAACGGGTGGGTAAAGACAGGGGGGAAAAAAGTAAGAGGCAAGAGGTGGGGGGACGGAAAGTAACCGATGCGATATAATGTGACTGTGACTAACGAGTGTAAACGTGATGTAAAGCAAGTAGGCAAATTAATCACGATTGCAATGACATTATAATTATAGATAGTCATGAGGTTTGTTTGTTGTGTTTTTTTTTTAATGTATTTAACCAGTCGAGAGTCCGCAATTGTTGCTGGGTAATAAAGGCTATTCCCGTCAGGCATATTTTGTTTAAATTATTATTCGTATTGTGGAAATTAACAAAGATCTTTTGAGCCACCAAACAGTAAAAAATAGTTATATAGGCCAGTAATCCTGTACTCGAAGGCAAACATTTAACTTGGGCTGTACGGAACAATTTTTAACCCCCAACCTTTAAAAAAAAAAAGAATAGATGTTGTGTTTTACGAGATAGAATGGAGAGAGAGAAAACAGAAGTTGCGTTCACTAGGTATTCTCTATGTTTGTAAGACAGACGTTGGGGGCCTTTGTTTGAGAAAGATAGAGATAGGATGAGAGAACGAGAGAGGGGGGTTGGGAGGGGAGAAAAGAGGGAAAGATAAAGATATTGAGAGAGAGAGAGAGAGATGGGGATAGAGGGAAATGGAGAGAAAATAGACACACACATACACATACACACACACAGAGAGAGAGAGAGAGAGAGAGAGAGAGAGAGAGAGAGAGAGAGAAGGAAGGAGGGGCATATAAGGCAAGGCGATATGAAAAAAAAAAAACCCAAAAAATTCGACATAGACAGCGCAGTAATCGGCCAGGTACCCATTTTACACCTGGACGATATGAGAGAATATGAATTATAAAACATTTCCAAAGACTCCACTTTGCGCCGATCAGGATAGGACTCGAGCTAGGGAGCCGAATGTCCGAAGTGGAATGTCAAACCATCTGACCAGGAAGACGCAAGAAGAAGAAAAAATATTGAGAGAATGAGAAGGATAGAAATAAAGAAAGACTTAGAAAGCATGATAGAGAGAGAGAGGGATAGAAAAAAAAAAAGAGAGAGAGAGATAGAAAGAGAGAGAGAGAGAGAGAGAGAGAGATAGAAAGAGAGAGAGATAGAAAAAAAAAAAAGAGAGAGAGAGAGAGAGAGATATGCTGTGTAAGGAAGTTTAATTAATTAATCATAGATAATTTCCCCAGTCTGCGACAAAATGACAGAAATTATTTTTCGCCTGTGCGGGTGGATGAGAAAGTTTAAATGTCAATCAATATGGAAGCAGAAGTGAGGAAATAATCAAGACTTCCTTCAGTGCCGGGTAATATTGTGTTATGGCGTGAAATGTTCAATCAGCTGTATTCTGAAAAAAAAAATGGAAAAAAAAAAGTTTTATGGCCACCAACATGAAAACAAAAATTCTAGTCACAACCCCCCCCCCCCCCCCCCCCCCCCCCCCCAAATGGCCACCAACAGTCTCGGGTTTGAGAGTTTTTACAAAGATGGGGGTGATTTAAATCGATCGATATTTGAAGGACGAATTTCCTGGCCAAATTTTTTTTAATGTGATTTTCCGAGTACGGCAGTATAGTCTGATTGAAATAGTCTTAGTGAGGACTAATAACCCAGTTAGCGGTCCTAAAACAATTTTAAAAATAAATAAATATTGTGATGTCAACTTAATACATTCTATTGTCAGTAAGCAATCAGCAATGTTTGTCCGAGCGGGCTTGAGGGTGTGTCACGAATCCCATGTTTTGATTGGTCATATCTCAACTGGTTAATTCAAAATCAGTATGACGATATGTTTACGAAAATGTTGGTGCTTTCCCTTTATACAAGCCTTTTGACTATTTTCACGAGACGACATTTTTCGTTTCATATAATTCACTTAACATTTAGGAGTTAACGTTTTTGAACGATTGCGAAATTGTCGGTGTTTAGCTTAACTCACTCAACCCTAACAACGACTATAGATAGAATGCGCTTGGCCAAGGAGTTCACAACATTGCCACCCGGAAGTATAACGGACCAACACACAAACTCTGTGTAGCCATGAACTTTTATAGTCTGGTTAATACAGTTTAGTGAGAACAACTCACAAACGCGGATGGCAAACACAATAACAAAGGTCTGAGTGACGTCATCTGCATACTATCTATATCCGTAGTTTACTCGGGCTACTTTTACCCCATGCCCATTTACTACATTTTTATGAGACAAATTATAGGCGTAGAATCAAAGCCTAATGTTTTTAGTTTTTGCATGTTAATACTATCTATGTTCATGCTCATTTTCAATACTTTTTCTTCTAATTTTGAAAAGTAGCAAAAGTCTCAAGGATTCAGTGAGTTAAACATGGTTAATTGATCATGATTCAAATAATGTTGTCAGGAAAATTGACGAAATAATTTCTCGGAAAAGTACAGGAGACCATGAAGCTATTTCAAATGTCAATTTTGTACGTTTAGAACTGTGATGAGAAGAGGTTAACCCCAGTTGTATATATAAGCAGGTCTGACAACCGAACGCAATTATGGGCTTGTTTTAACATTGTTGTAATGAACAACATGTTACGTTGTTTTTCTTGTTGTTGTTTTTTTGTATCGATAAGTAAATACATACTTATTACTAGTAAGAGGGAGAGAGAGAGAGAGGGAGAGAGAGAGAGAGAGAGAGAGAGAGAGAGAGAGAGAGAGAGAGAGGGGGAATTTACAATTCAGAATAATATCATCTCTCAAAAAAAGATAATCCGTCTGACTGTCTCACTCTCGGCGAAAGAATCCAGTCAGGGCCCTGTTGAAATCAAACGGTGTAATTCCGGGTTAAGGACACAATACAGAGCAACATGAAAAGAACACATATTGATACACAAAGGATAAAGAAAACCATTATCAAGACATCAAGGGTGTGAACCCTGATGAAAAACCCACAGCTTCAAGATGCCCAACACCCCCCCCCCCCCCTCCCCAACACAACACACATGGAGAATTCCCTTCACCGACAAAGATTATTTATAGCAAAACCTCATCGCAACATGTTCCAGTTTGAATACATTCGTGCAGATCTTTTTTTTGTTTTGTTTTTTATATAAATAAAAGTTGATAACACATATGTCTGGAAATGCGGATGTGTAAGTTTTGAACAAACATTGATGAAACAGCTCGTTTTGTTTTTTAAATAGCAAACACAAACACACGCACGTACAAACACATCCCGCACCCGTTCCCCATCCAACAAAAAAGAAAACAACAATCACAAAACACACACACACACACACACAAACACACACACACACACAAACACAAACAAGCCAAACCATAACAAAACAAAACAAAACAAACAAAAATTAATAAACAAGCAACAGAAAACAAACAAATAATTTGACACATGTATTTTTCAGCACAATGAGTTCTAAACGATCAAAGTAAATAATTAATGTCTTTTTTAAAAAAAAATTACAAACTTATCATTTTGGAGCGAAACAATTTAGCGTCTCGTCTTGTAACAAGATCAATCTTCGCTGAGCCTGGTCAGTTACCGGATGGGAGACAGTGATTGCAAAACAATGGCCGCGGCGATATGTCTTTGGGTAAAGCACTTTATATAAATTACTTCATTCAACTCGTGTGTTAAGTTAGAGTAGAATCAAAGAGCGTGTAGGTAACGATTGTTATGTTACCAAGAGCTCTCACTTCCCGCTTTTGGTGAAGCCAAGCATCTTCCGTCTTCTACTCGTATTTTCTTCATTGTATCAGTAAGCCCAGCGCGCATGATACACGCGGAGCACACCCACCTCGCTGTCTCGCCTGGCACGCGACAATAGCATTGCGGTTAAGAGAAGTGAGAGCTCTTGGTAACTACGTTACCCTACATACTCTTTGGTAGAATGGACCCCCGCCTGTAAAAATGTTTATTGCAAGAGGCGTAACTATGACATTTAATTTATTCTCATGTTGTGTTTAATTCGAATTACACAACTATGATTAGTATCCAACCATAACTTGTAAAATGTCAGAGATGATATGATATGATTTTTCATAATTAATTATTCAACGACGTTTTGTGACTAGCAGATAGTGTATTAAATACGGTATAATTATTATTATTTTTATTTTTTTTTGCGATTGTGTGCGTGAGTACTAGTTTGATCTGTGCTCTCTCTCTCTCTCACACACACAAACACACACACTCGCTCTCTCTCTTTCACACACACACAAACACACTCACACACACACACATACACATCCTCTCTCCCAATCTCTCTTCCTCTCTCTCTCTCTCTCTCTCTCTCTCTCTCTCTCTCTGCGTGTATGTATGTGTGTGTGTGTGTGTGTGTGTATGTGTGTAAGTGATTGTGTGTGTCTGGGGGAAGGAGGGGAGCATGTGGAATAAACTTGAAATGAAAGAAATCTCCACGCCCTTTGCCCTTTAACCCCAAATGTCTGAACAGTCAATAATTCAGCAAACAATGACAATTATTGCTAAGAGCGAAATACACAGGTTTTACAATGGCCCTGAAAGAAGACTTTCAAGTCTGATATATTGACTATTTTAAAATAATTTTTAGTCTAGCGTCCATTCCAGAGTGTAGCAAACAATTTCTAATGACCCATTTCAAGCTATAGAATCCGATTATGGGCGTAATGACTCTGAAGGACGTCTTTCAAGTCCGGTATAATTGACCATTTATATACATTTCATTATTTTAACTGCCTAGATTTACATGTAGCCTATTATCGCCTTAACAGTGTGTCCTACATTTGATTGGATTGTCCAGTGGACAGATTTGATTTGTTGATCAAACATTGATCATTTCACAATGTGGCAAAAGCTAGGCTATTAGAGTACACTCGGGCTTTGAAAAAGAACAAAACAACAACACATTAAACAAAAATTTGGCCAGAAAACTCGCCCTCGAAATGTCGATCGATTAAAATGATCCTCATCTTGTCAAAAATTCTCAAACTTGAAACTTTAAGGAAGTGAAGTCAATAAAGTCCCAGGTTTGAGAGTTTTGACAAGACATGGGTCAATTTAATCGATCGATATTTCAAGGACCAGTTTTCTGGCCAAAAATTGTAAAGTGTGTTTTTCCACAGAAAGGCAGAATATTCTTAGTGGGTGTGAGTCAGAACCCAACCTGCCACACCCATCATAATAATATTATATAATATGTACAAACAATGGATAGGTTGAATTGCTGAGTCATGGGGTCGAGAAAGCATCTTTAGTGAACAAACGGGGTGGGATGAAGTGGGATGGGGAAGGGGGTGCGGGGGGGGGGGGGATGAGTGAGTGTGAAGTGGGGTTGGTGATCAATATTGGTGGAACGAAATGATTGTCGTCACTGAGCTCTTTTTAATTGTTTTTAGACAACCATATTAATGATTAGTTCTCACTACATCTTTTCAATCACACTTTACGCGTTCAACGTTAGGTTTTCTCCGGCTGATGGATGTTGTGAGCATTTTTACCTAAGCGCATAGCATCAGTAGGATTGATAAGGCAAGAGTGAAATGAAGTTATATATTTGTGTGTGTATGTGTGTCTCTTGTGTAGTGTGGTATTTGCATATAGGAACGTGTGTGTGTGTGTGTGTGTGTGTGTGTGATGAATTTTTGTGTTTATGTTTGAGAAATATATGTGAGAGATATGTAGGGAGAGAGAGAGGCACAGAGAGAGAGAAAGAGAGAGAGAGAGAGAGAGAGAGAGAGGGGGGGGGGAAGGAGAGATGGACACACACACACACACACAGAAGAAGGAAAGAGGCAGATAGAGAGAGAGATGGAGGCATACAAGAGAGAGAGAGAGAGAGAGAGAGAGAGTAGATAGAAACACACTCACACTCACACGCAGATAGATAGAAAGATAGATAGATAGATAGGTAGATATATAGATATATAGATAGATAGATAGATATATAGATAGATCGATACAGATAGATTGATACAGATAGATAGAGAGATAGATAGATAGATAGATAGATAGGTATATATATATATATATATATATATATATATATATATATATATATATATAGAGAGAGAGAGAGAGAGAGAGAGAGAGAGAGATGTGTGTGGTGTGTACACATCCATGTATCACACAAACCACCTCATATTTTGATCATCATCATCATCATCATAATCATCATCATCATCATCATCATCATCATCATCATCATCATCATCACCACCACCACCACCGATACCACCATCCCAACATCACTGATCAATGCGACTGGAGCTTGGAAAAGCAAAGAATTAAATAAAATATTATATTGAATCGACGCCTTCATTCCGACGTTTTAAATTATTTGGCGACATCAACTTACCATGGGAAATAACCGATTGTTAATAATCACACCTAATAAGGCTTGTAAGAGTTATATCCCATAGTGACCATCAGTCCACATACCTTTCTCAATGACCAGTAGATTTTTAACCAATCAAAATATGGGATTTGTGATTCTCGAGCCTGCTCGGACAAACATTACTCGTTGTCTTCAAACAATAGAACGGACAATAGAATTTTGACTTCAATCTACCCTTTGTTACTGTTTTTATATGGACAATTTGATTTCGGACACTTCTGAAAGAATTTTGAGCGGCTATGTGGTTTTGTGGTATGACACTCGCTTTCGGATCGGTAGGTCCTGGGTTCGAGCCTCGCTCGGCGCATGGTTGAGTCCTTGGAAAAGACTCTTTACTCACATTCTCTCACCGTACTCAGGTGTAAAATGAGTACCTGGCCGTTAACAGCGTTGTCTCTGTAGGAAAATAAAATTGTATAATCGCCTAAGAGGCGAATAACTGATTACATAGGTACACACTTCCAATGAGTTGTGAAACGGAAGAGTAGAAGGTGTGACGTCATGTCTTCTCTGCCCTATTATTACTCTCAAGTCATGGACCAAGGGATTGAATCGTGTCATAAACGCATTCACTCCATACCAAGCAATATTTAAAACAGGACGATGCACGTATAGTAGTATCAATGCACACATTTATATTATCTCAATCTTAAAATGCAATTTCAGGTCACCGAAAAGCACCAACCTTTTGAATTACCAAAGAGTTCATGATGCAATCATAAAGGAAGACACCATCAGTCTGATTAAAAAAAAAAACAACAACAAAACAAACAAACATTGACTTGTCTTTTAAGCCAGAATTAGATAGGACAAAACTTGGTAACTACTGTTAAGTGATCGCAATCAAAAGGTAATGGGCACGATCTATATTACATTTCCATGTGCTCGAGGTCATTGGTCACATTGCAAAGTGTGCTCAAAATGACCCACATAGTGAAATGTGTTCACAGTTTGAGAGATATCCAACGTTACAATTGATCATTTTAATCGTTGCACAGCAACAAATCATGTGATTGATGACTTGGTTGGACGAAACCATGAATATAGATCGCTCCCATTGTTGTGAAGAAATCACATCACCGACACCCATTGACTTTGAATGATTTTATGACTTGAGTTTGAGTTAAACTTTTGACTATCCAGATATATTCTCTATTACCATCATCTGTTATTGTTAACCTGTAAAAAGCCTTAACCGGGGGAAAAAAAACTTGTATTTGAAAGTTTAGCTAGAAATCTCGTCTTTCAAATATCGATCGATTAAAATGGGGAGGCCTCCCGAAAGCTCCCCGTGCTAAGGGAAACAACCCAAATATTCCCTCAACTAACCCAAAGAAAAAATAAAACCAAGTACCTTTAACTACCACTAACAGGAAAAAATAAACACCTTAGCACCTTTACTAAGACTTCTGACTAACCCTCTGACCTCGAGCTAACCCTAATAGAAAAAACCCAACAACCTAGGACTGCTTACAATACTTCACAAAACAAAATATTGGCGCAAAACCAAAACAATGGTCGTATTAGGAAAGTATAAACTTTGACTAATCTATCAAAGTTTGTTCTAGTTTTTAAAATGCTACTATATATTGACAAATTGAATAAATAAACGCATGACAAAAGATCTACGGTGAAAATACAAATTCAAAGAAATGCTAGCACGATGAGCTTTCGGAAGGCTTCCCTTTAAATTACCCTCATCGTGGCAAAAACTTCGCGAAGTCCTAGGTTTGAGAGATTTTCCCAAGATGGGGATCATTTAAATTGATATATGCTTGAAGGACGAGATTTGTTACCAAATTTTTAAATACGTGTTTTTTGGTGGTCTCCCCCCCCCCCCTAGTACGGCATATAACATATAAATTTGTTGCGTGACTTTATGGTCTCCAGCGACCTTTTTCAGCTGCTTCTACTGAAGGAACGTTTCGGTTCCGCCCGTTAGTTATACCATAATGGCAGCCTATGCCGAGGCAGTGGAACTTCCTGCCTACCCTCCTGGTTATCGTAAGGGACCACTTGATGACCTGTGTGACGAAGAGAAGGATGAGCACCTTAATGATGCCTATCTGGTGAGTCATAGCCAAACTCTGTTTATGTCTATCTGAATTGACTCTAAAGTAAATGGTATCTTCCTGGGATGTTTTGTTTTGTGCCCCCCCCCCCCCCACTACAATCGTTATGAAAACCAGGCCCTATGTTTTGTAATTATAGAAAGATTTAATTTTAGTGGTGGAAATTATAATTGGAAAGAAAATCACTCTCGTCGATGAAAACTTTTGATTCGAAGGCGGTTAAACTAGATATACCAGTAAACGTTGACAATACAATAATCAAGAAATGATGACAGTTATATATATATATATATATATATATATATATATATATATATATATATATATATATATAATTGTTCCGCTTTGTTTTTTATTAGAGATACTGAGCAATCTGAAATCGCTAAAATAAATACTTCTGATTACAGAAAAGAGTAACTCTGCACTTGGCGTTTTCAAAAAGCCAAAGCCACATATCACTGAGACTATGACTTAAAGCCATTCATGGTTTTCTATTTGGTATTGTTATAACCCGGTAACCGCCGTACTCTGGAAAGACGCGTATTTATAGGTTTGGCAAGAAAACTCGTCCTTCAAATATCGATCGATTTAAATGACCCTCATATCGACAAAAACTCTCAAACCATTGTTTCTATAAAACAAACCTATATTGCGTAGAAGAGGTTGCGAAACTGAAAGTTAACGGTTTAATAATAACCAAAACAAAAACAAACGAACAAACAAACGAAAAAAACAAAACAAAAACAACGAACAAAACCCAAAAAAAAAAAAAATCAACACAAAAACAAACAAACAAACAACAGCAAAAAACAAAAACAAAAAAAAAAACAACAAAAAACTAAAAATAAACAAACAAAAAATAATAAAAAAAAAAAAAAGAAAAAAAAAGAAAGGAAAGAAAACATAAAAGCAAATACAGAATCAAAAACTAAAACAAAACAAAACAAAATAATAAAAATTAAATCCTAACTCCCTATATACGAACCTACCTCTTTGCTCCAGAGAATGCACATAGAAACAAGGAGATCGTTCCTCACAGAGCACAATGCATCTTATATGGGGGTGGAGCTAAACCTTTTCACAAAGCAATTTTTTGACCCCAAGCCTGGGCCGGACGAAGAAACAAAAAAGAAGTTAATGGATGAAATTCAACAAAAATTGTAAGTCTTCCATGAGCGGCCCTTGTATTAGCAAAGTTTCAAAGTTTATTCAATCTTAGGCTTTCGCCAATAAATCAACAATTTGATGACAACATACATTAAAGTGGGGGGGGGGGGGGGGGGGGGGGGGGCGGGAGGATGGTAAAGGGAACCAAAAAAATAAACTGATACACCACACAAAAAATACAACAATCGTAATACCACCAATACGTACAATAATAGTGATAGTAATAATAATAATAATAATAATAATAATAATAATAATAATAATAATAATAATAATAATAATAATAATGATAATGATAATGATAATGATAATAATAATAATAATAATAATAATAATAATAATAATAATAATGATAATAATAATAATAATAATAATAATAATAATAATAATAATAATAATAATAATAATAATAATAATAATAATAATAATAATAATAACAATAATAATAATAATCTGTCACCGGCCCCTTTATACTTCGACACGTAACAATATTATTTCTTGAAACAAATTCAAAATTATTACATACATAGTTCAGATCAAATTTCTTCTTTTAGACAATTGTATTACATTAGTCCTATCTAATTTCAATTTGAAAAATTGGACCATCAATTTGATATGCTCTTTAATTTTTTTTTTTTTTTGCACAAACAAGCTGTTGAACCATTGTATTAAGTAAACTCCACCCCTATCCCCCTAATTTACTTCAATCTCAGGGAGTTCTTGAATTCAAGTTGCCTTTTGAGATTGGTGATTGAATGGATGAGCCTGTCTGTAGCTCGATTTGTAAAAACTCAATATTCCATTTGACAAATCAAGTTTCAAGTCTTGAGTTTCAAGACAATTGATATATAATATAATAAAACAAATAATTTTGATATTTGAAAAACGAAGATACTGCGTAAACAATATTACAGAACAAAAAAAAACAAAAACAAAAACAAAAACAAAAAACAAAAACAAAAACAACAAAAAAACAAAAACAAAAACAAAAAACAAAAACAAAAACAACAAAAAAACTAAAACAAAACAAACAAAACAAAACAAACAAACAAACAAAAGAAAACAAAAACAAACAAACAAACAAACACACAAACACACACAGACACACACAGAATATTCTCCCCCCCCCCCCCGAAAAGAAAAAAAACAACAACAACCCATAATCGTTCGTGTGTAGTATGCAAACACTCATATTATAATAAAATTACCCGATTGTCTACTCTCTATCGCCTAAGCTGTTGGGACTGACTTATTACACCATCTATAATCCCATAAATCACCATCCTATCACTCCGTAGTTATTCCCCTTATTCCTATAATTTTGATTACCAGAAATTCTAAAATCCTGTGTATGAAACAGTGGCAGAAAAAAACCCCCAACAAAAACAGTAAGAATAATACAATTTTTTTTTAATGACCCAAAACGATTTTGAGGCAGGCTGATTATTTGAGATTATTTTTCTCTTGTGTTTTTCTTTCTGCTTTGTCTGGCACTGCTTCAAACACGTTTTCAAATCTTTTTCTTATACATGCGGCTATGTGGTCTAGTGGTGTGACACTCGCTTTCGGATCGGAAGGTCCTGAGTTCGAGCCTCGCTTAGCGCATAGTCCTTGGAAAAGGCTCTTTACTTACATTCTCTCACCATGGCTGTTAACAGCGTTGTCTTTGTCCGAAAAATTGTAATATCGCCTAACAGGCGTCATGTCCCGTCCTACATGTTAAATGTTGCTGTTGACCAGGGACCCCTTGTAAAGCGCTGAGCACATTTAGTAGATATTACACTATTTAAAAGCTCTTTTTATTATTATTATTATTATTTTTTACAAGTACCTTTTCCTTAAATTGTCACTTTTCCAGAAAGAGATCCGCTATGGGCGGGGTCCGTACGTTGTGAACGGCGTCCCCATCGCCCCCACCACCGAAGGCTGCTGTAACAAAGACCCGTGCTTCTGTCGGTCTGACGTCATTTTCTATGACGGAGTGGCCTACGACCAAAAACCATTCGTAAGTATAGATTATTCTAAAGACAGACGGCAGCGTGGCTCAGCGGTATGGTCTTTGCTTCGTACCCAAAAGGCCTCGTTGTGTGGCCTTGAGCAAGTCACCTCGCTCTAGCTCACTCTGCCGCTGACGCCTGGGTTATTCCAGTCTTTCCTTGGATTAGACCCTAAAGACAATTTTCCCCTCGGGGATGAATAAAGGGAATTTTATTTTATTTTAATTATAGTATTAGAGTTGTATGGTGAAAATGTTATTGCATGTCCCGTAATGCCATCTTGGGCAACAAAAACTACAGGAACGAAGAATAAACAAGGACTTTCACTCTTCAAGACAAGATAATAATACATGGGACGTAAGTCTGTCACTACTACAAAGTCATAACAATTACGCAGTTATTTCCCATTCAAATGTCTCGAAGGACATTTCGTGGCATCGTGTGACAAAGTGATGTTATGCGTCACTGTATCAAAACACAGTGATATGATATTATCCTCACGATCTGATGGGCTGATAAGCATGCCCTGCCGAAGTCCGGAAAAAAAAACAACAAAAAAACAACAAAAAAACAAAAAACAAACAAATGTTTTAAAAAAATTTGGCCAGAAAACTAGTCCTTAATAAAAATAAATTATCAATTGTTTAATTTGACTCAAACCTGTGACTTCACTCGCCCTTTAAATATCGATAGATTAGAAGCTCATCTTAAAATCAATCTATGAGGGACGATTTTTCTGGCTAAAATATTTTTAAAACCTGTCTTTTTTTTAAACACCGGGATCAATTGTCCCTTCAAATTGTGTGTATATATAGACTTCATAAAACGACTAAAATGATGACGACGACGACAAAAAGAACATCAACAACAACACCACCAAACAAACTGAAAAACACTCTTCATTCTAACTATTTTTGTATCTCACAGATTCAAGGACATTTAAGAACTCGACCAGGAAATGTGATGTATTTTGAAGGAAAGATGGTAGGACCTTTTGTAAGTTGAAGGCCAATTTTTTGAGGGAATAGAATATATACAAATAATATAATTTTATGAAAATACAAACGAAAGAATGATGATAGAGAGGTTTCGGGTGGGAACAATACAGACAATTGACGTTTCGGGTACAAACCCTTTGTTAGCACATCAAGAAATAAATGAACGTAAAACAAATAAAATGAGAAATTTCAAAAACGTTTATTCCTCTTCTTTTTATGATGGATCTAACGTCACGTTTCAAGTACGTTCATCATTAACATATTGTATTAGATGAAATAGGACGAGAGAGAGAGAGAGGGGGGGGGGGAGGGAGGTAGAGAGAGAGAGAGAGGGAGAGAGAGAGAGAGTGAGAGTGTGAGAGAGAGAGAGAGAGAAGATGTGTGTGTTTTTGTGTGTGGGAGTGGGGGAGAGAGAAATGTTTTTTTAAAATTTGTTTTTAAGGGTTTTGCGGCGCTTGCAACACATTTAGGTCATATCAACGACAGTAAAAAGGACGAAAATGGGACAGTAAAAAGTTGCAGAATTACAATTAAAGCATCCAAGTAAAGGGAAGACAAAGGGGAATTGGTTCAAATAGGAAACAGATGTAGATTCCAAGAGCACACTATCAACGTACTTAGTTTGAGATCATCTAAATGTCTCATCCTGACGTTAAGCGCAGGCCCCCATTAAAAGGAACAAACTCAAATGTTTACAAATTATATATAAAATGTATGCAAAACATAATACAATGCATAACAAAGAAAAAAATATATCATCTCCCAAAACTAACTATACATTTGACTGTTTCCCTCCCAGCCAGGACTCATACCAGGGCCAGGACAAAACCAAGTCATCTCATTCCAAGACAAAGACAGACAGCATGTTGGAAAACTGATATAAGGGGATAGAAGACAGCGTATGTACCTCCCTGCCCACTATGGGAGGTCAGGAACCCCACCCAGTGGGAAGGCGAGAGAGAGAGAGAGAGAGAGAGAGAGAGAGAGAGAGAGAGAAAGAGAGAGACATTTGAGTATTGCTTTATAGATTAAGGTGCATATACATTCCTTATTGTCATCACCATCATCATCATCGTTGTCGTCGTCATCATCTTCTTCTTTCGGTGAACTTGTACAATATTAAATTTATTTAGATAAAATGAGAAGCCTGAATTCTTAAGTCTGATATCACAGAGAATTGTCACATTTATGATTAATAACAAGTCGGGAGATATTTTATTCTTATTCTTTTCCCTTTTACTTTTAAGTCTGCAACTTCAATTATTAGAAGATTCCACCGACCACAGTCTTTCATTGGAGATGTGAAACAATTCCAGTGTCTCAATGTCGATGCATGAACGAGTACAAGTGGGTATCCTCTTTTGAGTGGGGAACCATAAACTTCTTCTTATTCTGTTTATATCACAGAGGTGTAATTTCACTTGGTGGATTAGACCTTTGCAAAATATTATCATTTTGTCATGCTAGTTTCTCTGTTGTCACGGTTCAAGATCTAAATCAATATCGCGTTGGTTTATTTTTATTTTTTTTTATCTTTGTTGTTTTGATTTATAAATTTCACTGCTCTGTTTGTATTTGTTCGATTTATTGGTTTTCTGAGTTGTGTGTCTGTGTGGGGGGGGGGGGGGGGGGGGTCCCCAGACAGAGCTACTTGATTTTCCCTCCACTGTCGTATAAGTTTCTTCTTAGGAAGCCTAAAGAGTTTGCTTCTTTATTTATTTATTTATTTTTTTTTTGCATATATGTTTATAACATGATCTTTCCAATTTAGTTAGACAGTTATTCTTACTCTTACTCTTAGATATTTCGGAGTGTTAGCTAAGATGAGGACCATTAACATCGATCGATATTTGAAGGACGAGTTTTCTGGCCAAATTTTTAAATACGGGTCTTTCCAAAGTACGGCAATTAAAGTAGTCCGTCAGAGCCATTCGGCCCATGGAGCCCGAGTTTATCACGGTTTCTTTAGCGGACAATAGCAATTGATTGCTATCCTTTGGATAGGACGCTAGTCTATCGCTTAGTACTTTCATCAAATCAAACAGACTCAGCTACCCATTCACTGCTGGGTGAACAGGGGGGGGGGGGGGGGGGTCAGAAAAAAAAATCTCGACTACACCCGGGATCGATCTCGATAACCTTTGCGTGTGAAGCGAGTGCTCTACCAACTGAGTTATCAGGACCTCCACGACAATTAAGTGGTTAGTATAACGATTGATTCCCTCATGTTGCAGAATCCTGGCAAGTCACCTCTTAAATTTGGACCAAACAAAACCAGGGAGAAACATCCAAAGGTAATCGGCTTAATAGGGAACAAAAAGTGTGTGATGTATAAAAAAACTGATTCCAATCTCATTGGAAGTATAAAACCACTCTCTTCCGGACACATACCTTGTGCAATTAATCTTCTGGTTTCATAGTGACGGCATCTTATTTTCTAGTCTAAATATATGCTGGTACCGTAACCTAATAATCTAGTTAAACATCCTGCTACTAAAATAGTAATGCCACCTTACGATTCAATATGTAACCTATTCATTATTAGTCCTCCGAAGGACTGGTTACATACACTTCCAAGGACTTTGAACCAGGAAGGTTTGACACCACAACTTACCTGCCCTATTATTAAAGAAGGGCAATTGTTGGTGTGAAGAAAATAACAAAATTTCATCACATGGTTTACACGAAAAATAAAAATAGTAATTGCATTATATGCTAAAATTGAACTATGGAACTTAGGTTACGTTTATACCGAAGACAATTAATTGATAAAATCCACGAGGAGCCGTCGCCTTATATGTATAAAAACAAAGACAACACGCCACCTTAATTCATTTTTGCCACATGGTGTTCGAATTTTTAACGCGCAACTGTGATTTAAATTAAATACTATCTTTTAAATATACACACACAAGTTCAGACTAAAGGTCAGAGGTATGGCCTATCTCAATTTATCAAATTTATATAATATAAAGTGTTGCTATTGGTTCTTGGTTGTATATTTTTACATTTTTGTGCATTTGCATATATTATATATGTATACATTGTCGCCATAGATTCTCAACTTTGTCTTTATACATTTTCATGCACACCACGTCTGTAAACGACTTTGCATTTTTTGGATGAATAAAGTATATATTATTATTATTATTATTATTATTATTATTATTATTAAGTGCTAACATCTTACATTTCTGGTTTGGTTTTCTTTTACTTTGAAATCCCATTGTGGCATCTGATTCAGCCGGACATAAGACCGGTTTGAGACGGTGAGGGTGAGTCACATATATAAATATAAGTTTTGGTAAAATACTCACATCCGCCGGACGGATATAACGCACCAACACACAAAACTATAATATTATGTAACCATAAACGTTTACAGTCCGATTAATCAAAGTTAGTGAGAACTAATCACTAAAATGGCTGTCGAAACGTAATAACAAAAGAGCTGAGTGACGTCAATTTCGTTCCTGCTATAAATACTCCCATCCACAGGAAAACTGCTTCAACTACAGCATCAACCACTATTCCCAGCAACCTTGTTGTAGGACTTCCATCTACGGCGACACTCAACCGCCATACCATAACACTCACGCACAGAAACTGGCCTACACCAGGATGGGTCTGCCCCATGGAAACACTATTGGCTATTTTAGAATGAAACCGGTGAGAATGAACCTTGTTGCTGTTTTTTAAATTTTTAAAATTTATTTAGTCATATTTTAAAAATCTGACATGGCGGTGTTTTGCAAAAAAAAAAAAAATAAACCCAAATTTTGTAAGCTAAAAACAGCAAAATTTGCAAAAAATTTGCGATTAATTTTCCTAAAAACCTATAATTAGTTAATGAAAGAGAAAACTCGTCCTTCAAATATCGATCGATTTAAATGAACCTCATCTTCGCAAAAACGCTCAAACCTGTGATCTGTTGATTGTTAGAAAAAAAAATTAAGACAAAGGGGAATGGTTCAAATAGGGACCAGAAGTAGATTTCAAAAGCAAGCTATTGGTGTTCTTAGTTTAACATCAGCTAAAAATCTCATCCAGTCACAACCACAAGTCCCCATTAAGAGGATCACACTCAAATTCATGTTTATAAATCATGATTTATGGATAATCAAAACAAAAAAAAAAAGTTCATAAATCATTTACAAGGAAAAAAACTCATCTCCTAAATTAGAACTTTATACATTTGACTCGACGTGCAGGTCTAAATATGGGCTTAGTTTAACATCGTTGAATGGACAAAACTTAGTCTCATTTTTTTGAGCCCATAACGAATTGAGTTATTAGGCCTGCAAATAAGTGCAAGTCGATTTGAGTATTTTCCTCCCAAGAGGGAACTCCGGACATAGCCAAGTAGTCTCATTCCAAGACAAAAACAGAAAACATGTTAGAAAACAGATATAGGGGAATAGAAGACACAGTAAAAAAAAAACTAAAAAAAACCCTCCCTGCCCACTATGGGCAATGGGAGGACAAAATAAAAGACCACACCCAGAAGCATTATTTTGAATGTTTACAGAAGCAGCATTTTTCGTCTAATCTAATACTAATACTTGATACTGTTCCAAAGTTTTCCTCATAAGCTAGTTTTGTATCAGTCAATAAAGATTTTAAACCGGTCTCCTCTGTTAATTTTTGTACTTGAAAAAAAAAAAAAAAAGCAGAGGAATCCAAGTCAACCTCACGATGGACTAATTTATACAACTGAATGACCCCCCCCCCCCCCCCCCTCGAATTTACTCAATTTATTACTTCTTTATGCGGCTATGTGAAGTGATCTAGTGGTATGACACTCGCTTTCGGATCGGAAGGTCCTGGGTTCGAGCTTCGCTCGGCGCATAGTTGAGTCCTTGGAAAAGGCTCTTTACTCACATTCTCATGTGTAAAATGAGTACCTGGCCGTTAACAGCGTTGTCCGAAAAAAATGTAATATCGCCTAACAGGCGTCATGTCTAGTCCTACGTGTTAAGTGTTGCTGTTGGTCAGAGACCGCTTGTAAAGCGCTTTTAGTGGATATTGCACTATATAAAGCTCAATTAAAAAATATTTTCTATTTTTAGGATCGTGTCTGTTACGACAAAGACCCGCCAGTGGCCCGCATTCACGACTGCTGCAACTGCCAGGAGTTTGAATACGACGCGAGTCAATACCTTCAGGATGAATGCCCAGGAAAATCATGCTGCTAGTCCAACAACAGACCGTGCTTTGACTATCGTTAATTATCATCAATTATTGTGACCCACCATCTCAAAACAGTATTATGTCAAGATGAATCAGACCATGAAAAGTGAATTAACATAGAAATAACATGATGAAAGATACAAAGTTTTTTTGTTTTGTTTTTTCAATGCAGAGTGGCTCAGTGGTAATCTTTGCTTCGTACCCAAAAGGTACCAAGTTATGCGACCTTTAGAAAGTCACCTCGCCCTAGCTTACTTTGCGGCGCAGCACTGCGGCTGACGCCTGGGTTATTCCAGGCTTCCCTTGGAAGCGTTCCTAAAGACATATTACCCCTTGGGGATGAATAAAGGGAATTTATTATTATTTTATTTATTTATATGTATATTCTTTATCCACCATGAGGAAGAGAAAGTAACCATAAGATTCATGTTGGTGCTATGCCAGCCGGATGCAACGTGCCGAGGCACAAAACTATGTAACCGTGAATGTTTATTGTCTGATTTATACATAATTTAAAGAGAGTAATCACCAAAATGGCAGTATAAAAAAATAACAAAACAATAACAAAGAGCTGAGTGGCGTCAATTCCGTTCCGTCTACATATTTGTGTCAATAAATTCAATTTCCAACATCCAATTCATCCTGACATAATTCCTAACACCTCTTTGCGATGGTGGGTCTGATTTATTGTCTGCCTTTGCTGTAATGTTGAATAATGACAGAAACAACAACCAAATTTTCAACACAATAAAAAAAATATATATATAAATTAATTAATTAAAAAAAACAAACAAAACAAACACATACGATTACAATATCACCATTAAATTTAACAATGGCGTACAAGGGGGAAAAAGAGAAGACAAAGAAAATTTTTTAATGGGCCTGTTTGTCTTTTTGGCTGAAACGCTTTTTTATTCAACAACTTTTACATGAAGGATTTAACGACTAGAATGACGTGAGCTCTGGGACCAGTAATCACGTGTTTAGACCCTTTCCCTCTGCATTCATTTTGTTCAATAAGAGTAAAATATAAACTATTTGAATATAATAAAGTCATTTTCAATACAAGTATATTACTTGTTTTTTTACTTGTTGGTCTTTTACTTTTAGCAAGTTTTGATGTTTGCTTTTAAGGTTTTTATGGCACGTGCAACACATTTAGGAAGAAAAAAGGGATAGTAAAAAGTTCAAGAATAACAATTAAAGCACCCAAGAAAAAGTAAGACAAATGGGAATTGTTTCAAATAGGAAAAAGATGTAGATTCCAACAGCACACTATTAATGTTCTTAGTTTGAGATCACCTGAAAGTCTCCTCCAGACACAAACACAGATCCCTACTAAGACTAAGAGGAACACACTCAAGTGTTTACAAACCATATATAATATTTTAAAAAAAACCAATACAGTGCATAACAGAGAGATGATTTACTAGGAAAAAAATATCATCTCCCCAAACTAACCATATACATTTGACTGTTTCCCTCTCAGCCAGGGCATCCGGCACGTCAGGACAAAGCTAAGTAATCTCATTCCGAGACAAAGACAGAAAGCGAGTTGGAAAACAGTTATAGGGGGATAGAAGACACAGTAAGTAACCTCCCTGCCCACTATGGGAGCAGCAAAATTTGATTATGAATTGTTTTGAACAGATATGAGAAGACTTCATCCTCTTTAAGGTGGGGACAATGACGTTTTATAAAACAACGTTAAAAACAAAACACAAACAAAAAAAGTGTTAAGAATGCATGTCAGGTCCTGCCTTCAGAAAAAAAAAAAAAGGAGAAGAAAATTGCTCAAGTTTGCATTACTTATTACATTCTGAATCACTGGATCTATACGAAGCACTCAAGGTACTGGAAGATTGAGAGATGTGTGATGGAGTCTGCAGGAAACACTGAAACTAGCCTCAATCCAAAATTTGATATCGTCAATAATTTTGATTTTATTTTTCAACCCATGAATAAAGCAAATAATAGTCAATCTCTCCAAATTAAAAAAAACAAAACAAAAAAAAAAAACAAACAAACCGTATATATTTATCTTAGAACTATTTCAAAATTAACAAGTGTTTCCATTCAATGCTTGATTTAGTTAACCATTAAAAAACTTCTTGATAGATCAAATTATTACAAGTGTGCATGACACTGCCGTCTTGGTTTTGCCTGCTATACACGTGTAAAAAAGTAGGATTTTCTTTGTTTTAACACCGCTTCCCAATCGAAATCTTGAAAGTCATCATTTAAAGCTTGTAGACAGATTGTATAAACACCAGGCATACGATAGATAATAAAAATTTGTCAATACTCTTGACAGAGATGCGCCAAGGGAAAGGAAATTAAAGAAGATTAACACAATTCCATCACCATTCAGAAACAAAATGAAATAAGTAAAGTCTTCAAGCCTTTCTGGTAAGGGAGCTGATGGAAGTCTACAAACCAAAGCCTTGGTAATTCAATGATTTACTTTTACTCCAAGACAACTTCTCAAATCAGCATGAATCAAAATTTCATGAAAAGCTGTAACTTGGATTTCCTTTGCAACCAAAATTGAATGTTAAAGAATTCTTTGGTTGTTCTTTTAGTGTGTGAAGAAAAGAAAAGTTATTTCTCTCCTAATGAATTTTTTTGTGACAATTTTGTTGCGTTTTGAATTATTCTCTTTTAGTTTTTCATTTTTGACAACAAGTACTGACTAGATAGTTTGTATTACATTCCGTTGGTGCAGGGTAATCATTCCAGTTGTAAAACAACCAGCCAAGAAAAATCTGAGGTCACTGTGATTCAAAGATGATGTAAACATTCTGTCTTTAGCAAAAAGGAAGAACTTGTAAAATCAGATGAAGGCAATTGGTATTTGACATTAGTGGAGAAACCAATTAATTTTACAACGTTTTTACGGATATATTAATTTGATTGGATTTAGGACAATGTAAAACGTGCTATGCCCCAAATGCAAACATGTAGATTGGCAATTACAAATATCACCATTAACCCTTCATAACCTTATTGAAATGTATGTGTTTATTCCTTCATTCATTTGTTTGTTTCTTGCCTTTATTTTATTTACAAACTTGATTTCTTTTCGAGAGAATTACTGTTTTATGTCAGGACAGCTGACCATGGTCTTTTGTTGTAAGGCCAAAGAATATTACCTTACAAATTATCAATGACATCATTCGCAGTCAGAGAAATGAGAGATGACTGGCTGGGAGAGTAAACAACATACAACAATCCATACTGTCTCTCTTCTCCTGGCATTTTGAATATGAACAAAACTGGTGGCAAATAGTTCAAAGGGCCTTCAAAGGTTGTTGGCAGGAAACGGTTGTGAGTTCTGGTTTCAAGGACAAGTGATTTAAAGAAATCAGTGACAGGCATGACATGTGTAACTGTCTCTCAGGATCAACCTCAATATCAGTGACAATTTGGAGGCCCATGCTGAAAGAAGATAAAAACAAAAATAAAAGCTAGCTTACAGTTCTCCCATGACCCTTCAAAAGTTGTTGCCAACAAAAAGTTGCAAATTCGACTCACAAAGACAAATGATTCAAAGGAATCAGAGACCATGATGACATGTGTAAAAATGCTGCAGGCAAACCGATACCAGCCATGTGGCTAGATAGTTCGAGGAAACATTGAAAAGTTTGTCAAATCCTTTCCAACAGTGCCAAATTGATATGCCAAGAAAGAGGATGGAAGAACAACACATTGATAGCTTGGTAGGTTTAAGGATGTATTCTTGTACAAACGTAAAAAAAATAAAAAATTATTAAAAAATCGTTCTTACATCTTGAACCCTCCATTACAAAACTTAAACATGCGTGTAATGACTTGAGCTCTTGGGCCTTCAAAAGTAGTTATATGCAAAAGGTTGCAAGTTCCTTCAATGACAAGCAATTTGAATGAATCAATGACCGTCATGGCATTGTAAATATTGCAAGCAAACCCATGCATCTCACGGGTATAGTGAAAAGGAAAAATAAATAATCTGTCAAATCTATTTTTACAGAGCCAGAGGGATCTACCAAGAGAAAGGCTGGAAAGAAAATACGCTTAACATTGGGTGATTGAGTGGGATGTTTGTGGCACGGAACTGTGAAGTCTAATTCAGAAGAGAAACCTTTCCCGTTCGTTTTCCTGTAACTGAATCTTTTTCTGGGCATTGACTTTGTGTGTATTATCACAAGTCTTACAATAACACCAACTGGCCTATCTTGGAGCATGTAGTAAACGTTGAAGTCTTGCCTCTGTTAACCCCTCTGAAATGGGAGAACCGATTGCTACAACACACACTTGTCGGTGGTAAAGGTGGTATCATGTCTTTGAATGCAGAATGAATTTTAACATCAAAAATTTAAATTCTTGCTGACCTCAAGACTGGAATATTTTGTCTTCAAGAGAAACACAAAGAAATGACACCTGACATCAGAGGCATACACCTGATTATTCAACACAGCAATCCAGTCCATGGATCTACCATATAAGCACGAGACAAGTCCACCATCTTGAATGGAAATCCTGAGGATGGAGAGTAGATATCTGAACATCATCTCTGTATACAAGCCACCACCGGTCCCGCTCACATGGCCCGATATAGATTTTTAACACCAGAAATCTTTAGTCATGAAATACTACGCCATAGCACCACCTGGGGCTATAGTAAAAACGACAAATGGCGATGCAATAGAAGATTGAGCCCTTAAATATTACCTGACATTATTGCATAATGCTAAAGAAAACCCTCCTTCTGTAGCTCAAGATGGAAAAGACGATAGAACCCAGATTTGATATTTGTATCCTCTAAGCAGCTCAACAACATTGAAAAAACTGTCACAACTACACTTGTGACACAAATGAAATGTAACTCATATCATTCACAACAGGTACCATAAACCATTTACCAGTTATATTCATGACATCTCCACTGAAATGTCGATAAAACCACAACAAGGGACCTCCTGTCCACTATGGAAGCTCTCATACCTGGGTACCAAGTGACTGCAGATTGGGACTGGTGTTACATTTTTACCTCCTCCACAACCACAGAAGTGGGACAAGATGATGCATAAGATATTGTTTGCAAAAATGATAGAGAAAGCACGCTTGGAGATCTATAAAGAACAAAGAAAGGAAGAGAGGAAGAGAAAATGACTGGAAAGAGCTGTCATCAGAGTAGAGGACAAAGGCAAGGTAATATCTAATCAACCTTTTCTTATTTTCAGTTACCATCAAAATAAAACAAATCAAAAACGAAGCAAAAACAGCCCATTTCATGATGTAAATCAACAGACCTACTGCTGATTACTCGAACCCGAAAGGGTTAAAATGCACAATGAAATCATATTAAAACAAATTGATCTTTAAAAAAAATTGAAACCTAAAAAATTTGATTCTGATGATAAAAAAAATTTCTGAAAATAGCTGCCTTGCAAGTTGTGATTGTTATTATTTTTTTTCTGGAACGTGGATATATCTGTATATGCACTAATTTTACCTCACTACACTAATAGTAGTAATCTAATTGACATTCTCTTGAAACATGCTAATTTGTTGAAAATGACAACAATTTACTGTAAACAATTTAAATACCTCCTCTTTTTTTTTGTGGTACTGTTGTCTTATAAGACCTCACAAACTGTTGTTGATTTCATGCATGAGACATTTGATCACTTTAACGATATATAAAATGTCTATATTGTTATATATAATGTATGTATTTTATAAAACAACTAGAAATAACTAGAGGTTTGGGAGAAATCATGATTTTAGCACATGCTAAAACAAAACATATGATTTCGACATACCGTACACAAGTTATCCATTTGGAAGAAAATATTGATAATCAAAATTTTCAACAGAGTTGGCTTTGGTACCCTTAACATGTGTCAAAAAAGAGAAACAAATCGTCTCTTTTTATATTGGAATATTCAAAACAACAGCTGCCACAGAGTTTAAGCTTTTCTGTAAAGTGTAAAATCAATCATTTCTGTCATCCGTGCCACTTGGCAAGGAAAACAATGAAGAAGATAACAGGTTAATTGACAACTGAGATTGTTTTTTGCTGGACTGTGATTGCTTCATAGTGAACTGTGATTGTGGTGAAGACTTTGCTGAAGATAACATTGACGAAGATATCTTTGCTGAAGATGACATTGATGAAGGTATCTTTGCTGAAGATGACAGTGATGAAGATTTCTTTGTTGAAGATGGCATTGACGAAGGTATCTTTGCTGAAGATGACAGTGGTGAAGATATCTTTGTTGAAGATGGCATTGGTGAAGATATCTTTGTTGAAGATATCTTTGATGAAGGCGGTGACACTGATGAAGATGATACCGGTGGAGATGGCATAGATGAGGATAACATTGACGTTGGGGACATTGACGATGATATCTTTGATGAAGATGACACTGATGAAGATAACATTGGTTGAGATGACAATGATTTTGATGAACTTGATCTCCCCTTTGTACAGCTGGACTCCTTCTGCTTGTTCTTCTTTGCAAACTCCAATTCAGCAATTTGTTTTTTCATTCTGAGGACATAGAAAATTATGAATCATACAGTTGGAAATTGAGATTGAAAATCAAAATTCCTGCAGTTAAAAAAACCCGAAAGTGTTCCAAAAGGAGAATGATACTGGTTATATGGTCTTGTGGTATGAAATGAAACTCGTCTTCGGATTGGAACGTCCTGCGTTCAAGTCCCACTCTAAGCAGCGCACAGTTGAGTCCTTGGAAAAGGCTAATTACTCACATTCTCTCACTGTACTCAGGTGTAAAATGAGTATCTGACTAAAAAAATGTGTAAATGACAGGTGTCATGTCTCGTCCTACATGTTAGGTGTTGCTGCTAGCAAGGGATCCCCTGTAAAGTGCTTTGAGCATGTGGATATTGCGCTATATAAAAACTCAAGTGTGCTTTCATTTTTGTAGGTTCATGTTCTGAGAGATAGAGATAGAGAGAGAGAGAGAGAGAGAGAGAGAGAGAGAGAGAGAGAGAGAGAGAGAGAGAGAGAGAGAGAGAGAGAGAGAGACAAAGAGAGAGAGAGAGATATTTAGTTACCTGCCAATGACTTCAGTTTTCCTTTTATCCACCTCATAGAATGTCATTCTTGTAATTTCTTGTAATGAATACTGGAAAAAAAAATATATTAAAACATAAGCTACAATTTACAGTACAATGTTGCGCCAATAAATTCGAACACAAATCATGCAGCTCTTAACAATGGGGAAGCAAAAAGTGAAAATTTTTGGCTGCAGCCCATTCCTCCTCCCCAAAGAAAACAAAAATCAACCCAATTCCCAACTTAGTAAGTTACACGTTAAAACTTACAACTCTAGGAGATCATAAAAGATTAAAACACAGAGAAAGGGCCTAAACAATAAGGAAAACTTCAGAGGAATATGATTCTTCTTGTGACAAAAGTCAAGCAATATTTAACATGATCAGTTGCTGGATGGCTGACAGTGATTTGGAAAATGCTGGTCCAAACATTGTGTCCTTGGGTAAGACACATTACATACATTGCTTCACGGAACTCAGATGTGAATGAGTACCTGACAACAGGAAGTGACAGATATTGTAAGGATGTTAGTTCCACAGCGACTATGTAGTCTTATGGTATGACACTCGTCTTCGGACTGCTCCGGGATTTGAGTCCCGCTCTGAGCAGCCCATAGTTGAGTCCTTGGAAAATCCTGTCACCCTCACACTCTTTCCACTGCACTCAAGGTGTAAAACGGGTACCTGGCCAGAAATAGTATTGTCTTTGTTGATAATCTTAACAGGCACCAGGTCTCATCTTTCACGTCAAGGGTTGCTCGGATCTTTTGTAAAACACTTTGAGTTTGTGGATATTGTGTTATATAAAAGCTCATTTTTAAAGCCAGGTACTCATTCCTGAGTTGAATGGGGTAATGCAACCAAGTGCCCTACCCAAAAACATAATACAGAGGTCACCGCCATTGACGTGACCACCTATGTGATTGCTTGAATTAGTGGCAAACGAGACGTAATTTGGCATTTCCATTGGCACCAGATGCTATGCATTTATGTAAAATACTCACAAAATCAACCAGTTAAATTAAACATACCAACACACAAAACTCTGGGTATCCTTTATAATCTGATTGACATCATTTCGTGAGAACTAATCACTAATAGGCTGTCAAAAAATAATAACAAAGAGAAGAGTGACGTCAACTCTGTTCCTTCTATTTCTCCCTACCTTTTGGATACTTGCTGACTGGCGAAAGTAAATCCCTCCTTCGTCAGAGGCGTAAATAGGATGGAGATTGAGAAAATATCCTAAGCCTTTGTTTTCCTTCTTGTTTGGATCCCAGGGTAGAATACTCACTTCAATCACGTATTCCGATGACAAAGTGCCCTACAAAAAGAAGAAACATATTTTTAAAAACTAAGCAATAAAAGTAAGGCTTTATCCCAATGGCAAAAAGCACTACAAGAAGTAGAAATATGTTTTTAAAAAACAAAATAAAAGTAAGGCTTTATCCCAATGACAAGCGAGTAGAAATATATTTTTAAAAAGACAAAAAATAAAAGTAAGGCTCGTTCCCGATTGCTCTGGCTTTAGAAGCAAAGGGACTGAGATTGATCCTGGGTGAATTAGAGATCAATTTATAACCCCACTCTTCACCCAGCAGTGACTGGGTAGCTGGGTCTGTCACATATGGGGAAAGTACTTTCCGATAATCTAGTCTTAACCAAAGGGAAGCAAGTAATCACTGTTATCCATTTCACGCAATAGAAATCGAAATAAACTCCAACGCAATAGGCTTTACTTTTCAAACGTCACAATATCCAATAAATGAGATCAAAGCGCTATACAAGGGGTCACTGATAGGTTGTTTTTTCAGTGAAATGAACTGGATGAGTAATGGCGAGTACCATCATTTGGAGGAATACTGAGATTTTGATAAACGTTGAAAAGGAAAGGTACATACGTTTTTGTATCGTGCTAAATTCTCTTGGTCACACCAACAGTATTTGGAGTCACGGTAGGTGTGTTTCAATTTTTTTAGTTCCGGATCAATATGCTCCCTGGAAAAAAATAAAATAAATAAAATTAATAACATCCATTGCACAGCAAAAGTGGGTTTTAAATGAAGATGTTATGGTGGTGGTGGTGATGATGATGATGACGATGGTTGTTGTGGCTGTGAATGTGGTGGCATGATAAAATACTGTCAAAATGGGGAAAATGGTTGTACTAATCAGGGAAATTGGTAATGAGAGCAAATATCAGGAATTTCCCAGATAAAATTGTGAAAGTTGGCATTTCTAGAATGTTAACCTATATTTTACATTACTTTACTGATCCCTGTCATCAGCTGAAGTTGGTCGATGTTATAAATATGTGTCAGAGCATGACATAATCAGTCGGAAGGTGAAAATTTTGGATTTGCATTATTTTTCTTCATTTTCTGAAAGAATATGCGCCCGTTATTTGAAGTAAATCTGGTGATTTATGGTCAGATGTATGGGAAAGGTAACCAGCAACTTTTCTCAAATTTCATACTTTTTCAACTTGACTAGTTAAAAAAAAATATTTAGAAGTGAAATTAAGTCTTCATATTTCCTGAAGATGTATAAAAGGGTGATTAATGACAAGAACTAATTTTTGATAAAAATTGACCTTCTAACTAAACTTGGCAATATCTCAGTTTAAACCTTTTCAACGACTAATTATGTCATTCACTGTAAGATATATTGATTCCATGCATTTAGCTGAAATGCTCACAACATCCACCAGCCAGAAAAACGTACAAACACACAAAACCATGTGTCACCTTAAACAATTATAGTCAGATTGATATTATCTAGCGAGAACACATATCACCAAAATGGCTGTCTAAATACAATAACAAAAAGCTGAGCGACATTAAGTTCGTTCCTTCTTTATAGCTCTCTGGACCAGAAAATGAAGTAATAAAAGACTAGCATTAAATATCCATACTCACTTTGCTTTGAAAGCAAGCATTTCTTTGCATTGCTCTTCGGGGATAGACGATCCAAATACAGGAACGAATCTGATTTTGTAACGACTAGAAGGCACAGGTGGAGTGAAACGTCCCATAAGGTCTTGCAAAGCACCAACAATATGCTCTTTCTGTGGAAAAATATAGAGAGAACTTTTACACTTAAGCCCATAGTGAAATACGTATGAAAATTTTAATTTTTAAAAATCACATCATGACCTTTATTAAATTCTGAATGACTCAATTAATGAAAAAATTATTCACCTTTAAAAATCTGATGCATGCATAATAAAAAGAGTCCATCAGAGCGATAAGGCTCATAGAGCTGGAGTTTATCCTTGTTTTTATAGCATGAAACTGATAACAGCAGTTGTATTGCTTTCTATCCTTTGGATAGGACACTAGCCTATCACAAAGTACTTTCCACCTGATCTAACAGACCCAACTACCAAATCACTGCTGAGTAGACAGGAGGTTCAAAAAAAAATCCCAACCCGGGATTGATCTCAGCGCCTTGCGTGTGAAGTGAGTGCCTTACCAACTGAGTTATCAGGATTGCCTGATGCATATACAAACAAACACTCTACCTTGTTGAAAATCAAAGGCAAACCACTCTATGTGTCATAATTTACTAACAATCATGCCTTCCCTCTCTCTCTAACTCTTTCACTTTAATTACTTATAGAGCCATTCACAACATTATTTTAAAATGTTCAAATTATTCAAAAGGATGTTAATTTTAAGAAAATGAAAACAACGAAAAAACTTACTTGAAAATGTGTAAGAGCTAAACCATGCACTACCCCGTCATTGATAACACCACAATATACAGTCCCTCCTTGACCAGTGTTTAGAAATGCACATAAATTTCTGAGGACAGAAACGTTAATAAATAAGATGTGTTGAACAGTGTAGCCTTTGTGTAGTGAGAATAACATTGTTTGTTTTTGTTTTTAAGGGTTTTACGGCGCTTGCAACACATTTAGGTTATATCAGCGCCAGTAAAAAGGAAGAAAATGGGATAGTGAAAAGTTCTAGAATTACAATTAAAGCACCCAAGAAAAAGTAAGACAAAGGGGAATTGAGAACAAATAGGGATCAGATGTAGATTCCAAGAGCATACCACCAATGTACTTAGTTTGAAATCACCTACAAGTCTCATCCAGACACAAGCACAAAATCCAACAAAGAGGAACACACTCAAATGCTTACATTATACATTTAAAATAAAAATAATAATACATAACAGAGAGATGATTTATAAGGAAAAAAATATCATCTCCCAAAACAATAACTATGCATTTGACTGTTTCCCTCCCAGCTAGGATTCCGGCCAGTGCCAGGACAAAACCAAGTAATCTCATTCCTAGACAAAGACAGAAAGCATGTTGGATAACAGATATAAGGGGATAGAAGACACAGTATGTACCTCCCTGCCCGCTAAGGGAGGAGAATAACATTACAGTGGTCACCATTTTAATCAATCCAATTAATCAAAATCTGATTCTCCTCTGAGTTTCTACAACTGTATGCACTAGGTTGCATGTCTGATATTATTATTGGTCCATCTAAGAATCATTTACTATTTAAAAATTCTTTTGGGCTCTTCTTTTGACAGCATAAGATAAGCATGGAAAAAGGATTAAGAATCTTGTCTAACCATTGTCTGGATAATAAAAATAATAATGGGTACATATAGATCACGCCAACATCTCAAGCAATGTACTACCACTATTATTATTATTATTATTATTATTATTATTATTACTATTATTATTGATTATCATTATAATTATAATTATCTACATTTTTGATTCCAATCAGTAAAAGTTATAAAGTCATATGAGACATTCCATCAAAATGGTGATTTAGAATTGAATGAAATCAAAAGTATGAGACTTGTATTACGTCTTTATGCTTTACTCAGGGGAATGAAAATAAATTTTCTTAAAGAGACAAAAAATAAAATTTTAAAGTTCTGGTGGTAATCTTTTCATATTATGTGTATCACAAAGTCGTAATACTGTTTTAGGGCAATGGATAACATAAATATTATATATATAATATTTAAAAATAAAAGAAAATCAACCTTGAAATGGGTTTGCGACTTGGTCTACCACTTTCATCTTTCATCAATGCCCAAGGTGGAATTTCTTCCATACAGAAATTTCTGTGTCCTTTGAACTCGTGTGTCATGTCTTCTTCAAATGGCAAATGACTGAAACGCACATAATATTTGGCTGACTGTGCCATTTTAATCTGTTGAGGATAAAACGTGGGAAACAAGATTTAAAGGGGGGAAACATTCCACTGTGTGAATCTTGGACATAGTCCGATAAAAAATAACAGTTAGTCCCTCAAAACCACAAGGGCCATGGAACCCAGGTTACAGGGGTAGAGATAGATTCTCACCAAAAAAAAAAAAAAAATCAGCTAAATTCATTAAGCTGCTCTAGCTTACGAGAAAAAAAACTAACAAAATCCAGCAAATAGGAAAAAGAAAATCATCTAAATTCATTAAGCTGCTCAAGTTGATAAAAAACAAACAAGCAAGTTTCCACCAAATCTCTGTATCCCAGAACGGAGTGTCTACGTACACGGTAATTTTGGCAGTTTAGTGAGCAGCAACAGTGAGAGTCAAATTATGACTCAACTCGCCCATAAGAAAGTTATGACTGGAAATTACGTTCGCTTTTACTAAAAGTTTTAGAGGGGTTCAATTAAAGATGCATAACTTTGTTATAAAGAGGAATATCGCAGATATTTTGGTATCATAATCATTATTTTCGTTACCGGGCACCTAGCCTCAGGATCTACGTACACGGTAACATTTATACAACGTAACCTTGAATTAGACCTGCATGTGAGTCCTGACCAAATTGTCTGAACGTTTTCACACATATCGCCTTACCGGATCTTGTATTTCGTAACTCAGTACTTAGTCATATATACATTTTCTTTTGGATTGTCCTACCGAATATATTTATTTTAAAATGTTAAAAAGTACCAAAAATTTATAGGGAGAAGGGACAGCATGGAGGTAGAGTGGTAGTTTGATATTTTTTCAAAAATAAAAATCAATAATAATTTTTTTTACATAGACAGATAGGCATTTAAAACGATGATAAACGGTTCCAAAGTTATGATGATTTTACTACTCTAAACTTACTCTTACAAAAAGCTAAAAATTGATTGAGAATTCCCCCAATGGACAGCCTCTCGATAAGGTGACTACTGATTAAAACGGGATTTTAGCATAGAAAAAAAGAGGGTTGGTCACTTGTGGTCAACATTAAACATACTGCACTGTCTTCAATCTTTATGAAATTTGATATAGACATAGACAAATGAATTATCTAGATGCCTTCTCTTTTATTTTTTTGCTATCTCAATTTTGAAAAAGATTTCAAAAGTTTTAAAATGACGTTATTTTTATCAAATTATAATTTTTGATACAATATGTCAACATTGATTTCTATCACATCAAAAGAAATCTTGATCTCTGCCCTTAAAACGATACCAGAGCCGTTCATATACTGTGAAAAATAATGCAACAGTGATTATGTGAAATTGTGTTATTCAAATTTTAACCCAAAGTTGAGCTTCACTTGTCCAATGGCTAATCGGCACCTGTCTACCTACAGACTGGAATCAGTTTCAGGTAGGGCTAGGGTTGAGTGAGTTAAGAAATCTTGTGAAGCTTAGAGAGAGGACGAGTCTCTGTCTCAGCAGTGAAAACAGCCGCAACAACTGAGTTGTTTTTTTTTCTTTTTTTTTTCTCTTGTGTTACTCACTTTGACTTTGAGAATGCCTCTTTATGACAGGAATGATTTTTCAATGCCACCGTAATCGGACCCCCCCCCCCCCCCACAGTAATTGATCTTATCTCTAAAGAGCAATAACCATCCCAATCATTAGACTTTAATCCACTGGCAAAAAAAATACAAAATGCAGCACCCGGCTGTGCTGGCTTTCTCACGTACTCCGAAAGAAAATCATCGGTGCAGTCTTTCTCTTCCAGATCCCATTATAGATTTCGAAAACCATTCTCAACTGACTTCAGATCCGACGAACGGTCAAAGAATTGTTCAGGATGATAACAAAAAAAAAATGTAAAATATACGACAAATCCAGAAAGTTGATTGATAGAGCGAATAAAATTGAAATGTAGCAACAAACAAGTTACTTGAATGGAATACCGAAAGTATGAAAACGAAAATTAACGAACTGCGCAAGCTCGTTTATATCGACACACTTCTCGTTTTTCAGACAGTGAAGAGTTGCGATCAAATCCGAGACTAACGAAGTTTCCCGATAATTGCCGAACGAGCGTAACGAGGGCTTGAGAGTGCCGACAATATTGTCGGCAATCCGACGCCCATTCGTCGGCACTTGACTGCTCGAGTTGGAGATCGCCGACACTCCGACAGACGTCACTCGCAATCAGATTACTTTAGCAATAAAAAAAATAAGTGATTCAGGAGATCGCAACGACCGTGATTGTCGGAAAACCGACAATTGTCGGCACACATGCATGTCTATTGAATCTCGCCTTTAATTAACTTTAATGGGTTAAATTGTATTGTTTGATTTTCAAAAATAACACACACAAACACACATACAGAGCGAGGTCTATCCATAGCTTGTATTGTGGTGGCAAACCAGTTACCAGAGTTACTGTGTACGTAGATCCTGAGGCTAGGTGCCGGGTTACCGTGTACGTAGACACTGCCATCCCAGAATAATGAAATATGTTGGATTAAATGGACCATTTCAATTCGTAGTGTTTTTATGCACCTCTGTTGACGGTGTATCTTAACGGATCGTTTTTATACACCGCCTTCACGTATGCCCATCCCACCCAATTTAATCAGCGATATTGTGGTTCTGTACTTGGACATGACGAAAGTTATATTGTGACATCTGTAGGATGTTTTTGTTAATAAATTGATATAAAAATAAAAATAATTTTAAAAATCGAAATATAAAACCAGAAAATAGAAGTTGCATTGAAGGTAAAATAATGTGTTTTAGTTTTAGAAAGACCTTATTAAATGTGATGAACAGTCAAGTGGCTCAGTAGCGCAGTGGACAAGCTGTCAGACTCTAACCTTGAAAGTACCGGGTTCGATTCCAATTGTAGACATTTTTTAAAAAAAAATTCACTTTGATTTTGTTTGCTTTTTTTTTCTTGCTTTTTTTTTTTTTCAGAAACTTATTATCATGATTTTAAAAAACTTCGATTTTAATTTTCTAAAATTATTTAATTATTTGAGATCAATATTTGTGTGCCATGTTTCTTTTTACTTTTGATTTTTTAAATTATTGATATCATTCTTTAATTTATTATCATTGTATTAACGTACAGCATGCTAAACACAATCTAAAACTATTTGAGCCTCATGGACGTTTGCAGCAACATTTTCATTAATTTACCATCGCTGCCAACGGAGGTGCATAAAAACGGGGTGCGTTTTTGTACACCTCCAACGGAGGTGCATAAAAACGCCACCATTTCAATTGCTTGATTCATTGATATCCCAAATATAATAACGCCAATCTTTCACAAAGTTCTCCCTAATACATTTAACAGAGACTCAGATCGTCCTTCTTAACCACGAGGGCCCATGGAACCCAGGTTATAGGGGTAGGAATTGGATTGATGATTCTCACCCAACAACAGCTAAAATTAAAATAAGCCCGCCATGAGTGAGTCTTTAATAAAAAAAAACGAACCAAAAACAACAACAAAAAACCCAACAATACAACAACAAAACGGTAAATAAGAATAAGAGCATAAACATTTTTAAAAAAACATTTACTAAATGTAAATCTCTTCATTTCAGATAATGTTGGAGTTGGATGAAATGAAATGGACAGTTTCAGTTTCAATTTCTTGACTCATTGAAATTGATCATTGATAACCTAACACTAACTCACTAACTATAACTATAACAAC